>NW_027507788.1:144752819-144920319 GCF_037356315.1 Lithobates pipiens | reverse complement strand
GATCAACTGGGACAACTATGCCAAGAGGGAGTTTTGGCTTCTTTTGGAACTTGCATGCTTCGTAGTAATTCCAGGATGAATCTAGTGTCAGGCAGACAAAGTATTTTGAGAAACAGATCAGCAATGGCAGCTTTATATATGTCCCTCACTGCATGTTTTTTGAAGAGTACCCACCTAAGCTCATTGACGGCCATCAACAGATGTTGGTGGATGCAGGAGATCCTCTGGTCACCTCTATGACAATCAGTGGTTTCTAGACACACAGAGAAAATCAGAACAGACATCAGCTGTCCCGAAAAATGTGTCCTGCTTCTGCTGATACTGTAGGTGTCCCAGCCAGGGCCGTATTTTGACACCATGTTTACCTGGCACAATTAAAGGTTAAATTCACCTTTTATAAAAAAAAATACTGTGCAATCATGGCACCCCAGTAGGGTAACAAATATTCAGCTTAGGCACATTAAGCTTATTTTTGATGATATATTTGTAGGCCAAGCACTGCCTCCCAAAAGCCTTGCCATGAAACTACCATTCAGGGACATTCACCCTGTCCTGCATAGAAACTGGGACATAAGGTGCCCTGAGGATGCTGCCAGCATGATGGTAACAAGTGCTCTCCCACTTTCAAACAACTGCGACGGGGAGGGAGAGTGCACTACGCATGTGCAGTTTGAAATCAGGAGAGTGCTCATTCCTGTGATGCATCGCTGCTGTGATTGGGGCGGTAGAACACACTGCGCATGCTCAGTTTCCTGAATGAGGGAGAGAGTTTGTTGTTGAGATGGGACTCGAGGAATCTTGCATCCTAGCTCTTATGGAGGATGGTATGAATGTCTCTGAATGGTACAGGGGTCAGACAAAACTATGGAAACACCAGGTAAAAGAAAAAAATCGTTGCCTAATAATATGGTGTTAGACCGCCTTTGGCAACCAAGATGGGTTGAATTCTGGGCATTGACAAATAGAAGTCTTGGATGGTGGATAATTAATTCCCGCAGAGATGCCTGAGGTTGAAACAGAGCCCGAACCCTGGTCTCCAAAATTGACCATAGTGCCTCTGCGATATTGAGGTCTCACGACTGCAGTGCCCAGGGAAGTTGAGAGACTTTGTCTGCATGCTCATCAAACCACGATTTGACAATACCTGCTGTGTGATTTGAGGCATTATTGTCTTGGTAAATGGCGTGTTTTTGGGGAAACCTGGTCTGCCAAAGTTTGTACATAGTCGCTGGCAGTTACTCTACCTTTTCAAGGTGATGATGGGACCTGCAGAATAAGATATGGCTGCCCAAACCATGATTGCACCACCACCATGCTTTACTGCTGGCACAAGACAAGTCCTGGTTGTCAGCTTGGAATGGCTAAACACGTCCGGTGGTTGGGAATTGTGTGAGCTGGATTCATCGGACTATATTAAAAGAGCTGCACCAGATTTTTTCACTCCCCAGTTTTAGTAAATTAAAGTAGTTGTAAAGGCAGATTTTTTTTTTTCTTTTTTTTTATCATAATGCATTCTACTAACCGTCTGTGTACAGCAGCCCCCCAAATATTTACCTGAGCTCCCTCTCTATCCAGTGATGTGCACGAGTGCCATGGCTGTCAAAGTCAGTTAGCCAATCAGGAGAGAGAGGGGTGGGGCCGAAGCGTGGCTCCATGTCTGAATGGACACATGGAGCTATGGTTCTTCTCAGGTGCCCCCATAGCAAGCTGCTGCGAAAAGGGACCCGAGAACAGGAGGATCTGGCCTGCTCTGTGCAAATCCACTGCACAGAGCAGGTAAGTATAACATGTTTGTTATTTTTAAAGAAAACAAATTAGACTTTAGTATCACTTTAACCCCAGTCCTCCATTGATCATTAGTCCATAATTTATGGATGTTGCAACACTCTCTCCTCTTCTGAGCATTAATATCAGTCGCTAATGGTTTGGCAGTTGCAGCTCACCTGTGAATGTTTTGCTTATGGAGTTCCCTCCACACAGTTCTTGTGGATATGGGTTTTGGAAGACTGAGATGTCACTTTTGCAGCAGTTGTTTTCTTATTCTAGGTCACAATCCTGCACAAAAAGAGGCCCAGAGTAAAAGCAATAGATGCAGGGCCATCATGACAGGGGTTAAAGAGACTTGGGACAGGGTTATGAGCATCAGAGGGATGCTGCAGGATAGGTTGGTATCAGGCTGTATGGGGCAGTAGACCAGAAGGGGAGGGTCTGCAATCAGAGAAGCAGAGTGGAGCAAATTCCACATGCTGAGGTAGCTCCTTGCACTGAGGATTTTTACCTGAATATGGCTGATGTGAATACCCTGATGTCCCAGCTGCGGCCACTGTGCATGGCACAGACTGGCTTCATGCACAGGTCAGTGGGCTGCTCTTGGGAGCCAGACAGTGGGGTTCCACTCCTGCATCCTCTCCCCGCCACGTGCTCTGAGATCCAGAGAACCTTAGCCCTGATGTGGCTCCCTGGGTACAGCGCCGCCTTGGGTGCCCCACAGAGTCCACCTCTAGGGACTCTCTGGTCACCGCACCAAAACGCCGGTCAGCTGCGGTGACTGTGCAGCCTGGGAGGAATCCTCTTCCTCTGCGGGACCCGCGGGATGGGGCTACTGCACGTGTCACTGCAGCTTGTCCCCCTGCTGATCTTCCGGTGGTGGTTGCGACACCTACAAGTGGTTCCATGGCCACCTGGGCGGCTCGGCGAGGGAGTGATCGTGCTGTGGAAACCAGCCTGTTACCAGGTGTGGCTGGTGTCCCTGTGCAGCCTGTGGAAGAGGAGCAGCGTGTATCCGTGAGCAGAGCAGCGGCTAGCGAGAAGCAGACTGACAGGGCGGGCGATGCTGAGCGAGCGGTTCTTCTAGATGGGGGTCTGATGGGTTGCAGTTGGCTGATGGGCAATGTGGGGACGGTTCCTTTTTTTTTTGGATAAGGAGATCCAAGATGGATCAAGCCGGCATTGTCCCAGTACCATTTACGGCTGTGTTTAGCAGGTGATTGGCGTTTTTGGGTTTTTGTCCGTCTGACTTTACCTCTCATTCTTTCCGTATTGGGGCTGCTACGGAGGCTGCGCGTTGGGGTTTGAGTGAGGGTGTCTTGGGGCACAGTGGTAGGTGGGAATCTTGACGTTTATCGCTTGTTCGTCCTCATTTGTTATAGCTGTCATGGTTATTTACATATGGGTGTGTGATGTCTGTTACTGTATAGTTCTTATATTGTGGTTATAGCTTCTAGGTGTGTGTGTTTGTAATTTTTTTTTTTTCTTTACAGGTTGGGGCTCGTGCTTGATTTGGATATTGGGCCACTCATATGTCCACTGGGGTGTGATGAGAGCTAATGTTCAGCCTGACAGACGTCAATTAGACATTCCTAGGGATGAGCAGAGTGGTTCCTGAAGATGAGCATAATGCTTGGCCTGATAGAACCCCGGACATGCTTGTCATACATGCTGGGTGTAATGATTTGGGTCTTAGGAGTGGAAGGGAGCTAATACGAGATGTAAAATATGATTTTTTTAAGGCTGCGCACTGATTACCCAGACCTACTGATTGTTTGGTCCGATATGGTGGCTTGTACACATTGGAGCATGGCTAGGTCAATTTCTGGGCTTAATAAGGCTAGGGTGAAGGGTAATCGGGAGGTGGCCAGCTTTCTGATGCAGAATGAGGGTTTGTCGGTGAGGCATCGTGAGCTGGAGTTGGAACCCTGGAGATACTTACGGAGTGACGGCGTTCATTTGAATGCCGTTGATATTGACCTGTGGTGTCTTGGCCTGGAATATGGTATTCGGAAGGCCCTGCGGGTGTGGAGGTCTGCACAAACCTAAGGTGTCAGGTTTTTGTGGTGTTGGCGGCGTGCAAGGTCCTTTTTAGTTTCATATGGGCACAAAAGGTATGGTCTGAGGTACGGCTCCCAGTTGGTGGATGTGTACCTGCTAGTTGTCTCGAAGTTGGTGGCTTTGCGGCTGGAGGCCTGTGAAGTGACAAGCAGATACTGTCCTGGGTTATATGCCTATTAAGGCCTTGTGGCTCTTTTTCTTTAATAAACTGTCTTCTGGTCTGGTTATTTGTTATTAATCTGTTAATTATTAGTTATTTATATTTTGTTTTATAAAAAGGCTTCTATGGCCAATTTAACTCCAATTTTGTGTGGTGTGGTCACTATGGGAAGGTTGTGGTTTTTGGTATAGCAGTTAACAAGATATATTTAACACCATAGTCATGTAGTTTTATTTCTTTTCATGTGGACCGTGCTTATGCTTATCAGATGAGTTTTCTGAAACTGTACATGCCGTCATAACCTTTGATATTGTATTCTCGCGACACCACAAATTGGTAGCTTGAGGCACCAGCTAAAAGGGCACCAACAATTTGCCCTCTTTGAAACTCTGTCATGACTCTACTAGCAGTGCACTCAGTGAATGAGGATAGTAAGGCTTCCCTCCTATTAGCTAGGTGTCTTATTACACAGCGGAAGGAAAATGTTACATCACTTCTACTTTCGACGGAAAACATATTGTCACTTTCACACCTGCAAATCATGTAGTGTTTTCATAATTTTTGTCCAACCCCCTTTTTTGGCAAGGCTTCTGGGGGGCAGCGCTTGGCCTACAGATATATCTTCTAGAATGAGCTTAATTTGTCTGCACAATATTTTTTAAAGTGATGTCGCCCCTCGACTGCACAGTAAATTTTACTAGAATGGTGAAATAAGCTTTTAAATGATGTACAAACCCCACACCTTGTGTTATTGTGTTATAAACAACTGCTAGGTAGCGATGAGCTTGGGCATGTTCAGACCAGGATCTGAACCTATATGTGTGAGCCCACCAGGAAGCTGTCACCTGTACTGGCCAATCATCTGGCCGGGGGAATTCCCCACCTCGCAGCCTCATGTATAAAAGGCGTGTGTGTACGTGCAACTGCAGGGCGGGGAATTCCATGGATGCAGATTGGGCCATACAGACGACAGCTTCCTGATGGGCTTGCCCATGTGGGTTCAGTTCCTAACCTGAACACGTTCAAACTTACCACTGCTACTAGGTATTCTATTAGAAGCAGCAAATGGTTTGCTTTATAAAGAGCTACTTTTCAATTACACAGACCAGCAAACCAGTGAAAGGGGACATAGTTTCATGTTTTCAGAACTGAAAAGCCCCGTACACGACAATCGGAAATTCTGCCAACAAAAGTCCGATGTGAGCTTTTGGTCGGAAATTCCAATCTTGTGTATGCTCCATCTGACTTTTTCTGGCAGGTTCTCTATTTTTCAGATGGAAAAAGTTTTGATGGGAAATTGCGATCATCTGTAGCAATTCTGACACGCAAAATTCCTATGCATGCTCGGAAACAATTTGAGGCATACTCGAAAGCGTTGAACTTCATTTTCTCGGCTCGTCGTAGTTTTGTAAGTCACTGCGTTCTTGGCAGTCGAAAGTTCAGAGAACTTTTGTGTGACTGTGTGTATGCAAGCCAAGCTTGAGCGGAATTCCATCGGAAAAACCATCCACAAGATTTTTCTGACAGAAATTCCGATCGTGTGCATGGGGCATTAGGCCTCATGCACATTGGACGTTATAAAAACCCCAGTGGCATTGGCTGTACAAAGCTGTAGCTGTAGACTTGAGTTTTTCAGCGTTTCTCAGATTATTTTTTTAGCAAAACTATACTCCCACTAAAGCTTATGGCTCAAAAACACTAGGGTTTTTTTATTTTAATTTTTTTTTTACCCAGCCAGAAAACGCTCTTGACAAAAAATGTAAATAAAAGCCTATGTGTGCATGGGCATATAGGATAACATGGCAAAAACAGCAGCGGTAAAAACATCCAGTGTTCACAAGGCCTAAAGAGTATTGTGACTCCTCTTAAAAAGGACGTCCACCTAAAAAAAAAAAAAAATATTAAAAGCCAGCAGCTACAAATACTGCAGCTGCTGACTTTTAATAAATGGACACTTACCTGTCCCAGGGTCCAGCGATGTCGGCAGCCGATCAATCGCTCGGCTCTCGGCAGCTGCCGCTGCCATCCTTGGTGAGGGAATCAGGAAATGAATTGTTGCGGCTTCGCTTCCCGGTTCCCTACTGCGCATGTGCGAGTTGCGCAACACATCCTAACTGCTCCTCGCTATCTCCTGGAACCCGTGTGTGTCCCAGCAGACAGCGCAGGGGGCCGGGAAGAGGTGTAGACTCCCGTGGGAGTCTGTTCCCGAAAGTGGGTGAAAATATAAGGATTATACAGGTATCTGCACCCCCCTCCTCCCTGAAAGGTGCCAAATGTGACACCGGAGGGGGGGAGGGTTCCTGAAAAGCAGAGGTTCCGTTTTATATGAACCTCCGCTTTAACGCTGCTACAACAACTTCTCACATCTTTTTTGAATGTAGCCACAAATGTCTAAAGTTTCCAGACGACAAAAACCAAATAAGCCAATAGCAGTAGTTTTTACTGAACGAATTACATGACAAGAGAGCTGCTTGTACTAAATGGCTTCATGGTTCAGGTTTATCATGTACAGTTGTACACCATCAGAGGTGCCAACGTCACCAAAGAGGTAAATGGCTGTTCTCCTTTTATCTGGTGACAGCTGTCAAAGCAGAATGATCGGGGCTTGACAAGCCCAAGTTCACACACAACATGGGCATTTTTTAACAAATGCTGATTGTGTTGGCATCCAGAGTTTGTGTACTTACTGTAGGCTTAATATTGGTAAGGTCAGGCAGCATTGTGGCAAAGGAAAGAATGTCACCTGACTACAGGGTGGGATGTCTTGTTAGATGAACTTGCTGTTTCCACAGCCTTCCTACAGATAACATGAGTTAATAATAAGCTAACCCAACATATTTCCTTGGAGTGCTGTGTTTTCATTTCATAACATTTGCTTTTGCATTTAATAAGGTTTTTGCTTGTGAAAGTGTGTTCTATGTATTGCTTGTATCCTTTCACTGTCAACTCCCTTACCTATATATCTTGGGATCTGAGATTCAGTTTTAAACATATGGGGAAGAAAAATGAATGCGTTTCCAAAAATTTTAAGTGGAACTTCACTTTCTCAATTAACATTGACTATTTTTAATCCTGATGCTGCTAGTACTAGTAAATGGATAGGAAAGCATATCACATATGCTTAAACTTTTACATTTCTTCAGTTGCTTCCTGGTTTTTATGCCTAGGCAAATGGTGTCATAAATCTCAGGAATCTACAGTAGGGGAGGAGGGGCTTTCTCAGCAAAGCACATCCTCTTCTACTTGCATGCCTGAGCTAGAGGCAGGTGGATTCCTGGAAGTAAACTACTACATGAATCGCCTGCCCTTACTCAAGATGGCCACAGCCAGAAATGCTAGGGGGGGTGTTTTTCTCTACAAACCAAAGCATGGAGATATAGATAAATGGTGAGTTTTGAATACTAGGCTCTTCAGCATTTTTTTCAACATTCCATCTATTAAATCTTATGCCCTGGTGGTCTGGCTGAAACCATTTTAACTGTGGGCAGCTGAAGCTGCTGCCTGTTCACTTCATGGATTTACACAGACAAACACCTCCAACTCTGCAGCTCTCATTGGCCTTATGACTCACCCCCCCACCCTTCCTTCCTGGTGAACTCATGGGAATGAGAGAGAGATGTCATGCCCTTGTGGTTTTAAGTTTGGATAGTAAAACTTTTTTTCTGCCAGTAAATACCTTATAGAGCCCACTTCCTGTTTATTTTCTAGTCATTAGCCTAGGCCAGTGATGGCGAACCTTGGCACCCCAGATGTTTTGGAACTACATTTCCCATGATTCTTAACTACACTGCAGAGTTCATGAGCATCATGGTAAATGTAGTTTCAAAACATCTGGGGTGCCAAGGTTTGCCATCACGGGCCTAGGCTAATGACCAGACAAGAAACAGGAAGTGGGCTCTATAAGGTATTTACTGGCAGAAGAAGTTTTGCTATCCAGAGTTAAAACCACAAGGACATAACATCTCTCTCTCTCATTCCCATGAGTTCACCAGGAAGAAAGGGTGGGAGTGAGTCATAAGGCCAATGAGAGCTGCAGATTTGGAGGTGTTTTTCTGTGTAAATCCAGGAAGTGAACAGGCAGCAGCTTCAGCTGCCCACAGTTAAAATGGTTGCAGCCAGACTCGGTGGAGGGAGATTTCTGCAGCATATTTGGCAAATACAGAATCACAATATATATAAAATAATATGCAAAGTGGTGGGAGGGAAGCTCCAGAATGGTAAAGATGTTTTTATTACAAATTATTTGAGCAGAGTGAAGTTCCTATTTAAATAGAAATTTTGGTTTGTGGTGTTTAAATGAAGTGTAGTTCCACTTTAAAGCCCAGCTAAACCATATAAAAGCAGTAATCTTATTTTGCAAAGCATCATTTATCTTGAAAAACTGAGGACATACTGTGAGTAAAAGACCTTGCAGACCCGCCCTTTGGAAACCCAGTACCCTGCACAAATTCTGGTCACACACTGAGCATATTTTGCCCTGCCGGCCCCACTCTGCTCAACAAAAGTTGATTGTTCGACGTTTGTCGAAAGAACCTGCTGGAAAGTTTTTGCCTGTACAGTGGCTCACTCCAATCTGATACAGCTATTATTCAGGCTTTTACAGTATCCCAGCAGGGAGCTTCATCCATCCAAGCTGTTTAGCATAGATGGCGTAACCTGTCGGCTGTCGTTCGTTCAGCTGAACGAAAGAATTCTAACAATAAATGGCAAATTTTACTTTGCAGAGAGTGTCACTGACCTCATCACATTACTTCTGCTCTCTGTATCATTGAGGACTGCTGGGAGACGGTCCAAAGAGAAACAAGCGCATCATGTGATCAGTATTGAGACTTTGGGAAAACATAAGACAAAAAGTAAAACATATATAGTGCGTGGCCTCTGGGGGAAGAGGGGAGAACTAGCGGTCAGGGGGCTGAGCTTATTTTCACTATGGTAAACTGCCCCCAGACTGTAGAGCATGTTCCGACTACTTTGTCTCATGAAACAGAATCCCCCACAGTAGTATTTTTATTTTTTAATTTTGTACCCTGAGCTTTCATTGCTACAGTATTTCAGTAATTCCTGCTGGTTAGAAATATTGTGCATTACAATTTTCAGCAAATAGGGGGCCTAGAGGGCACAGGCCAGAGTTTTATTGTACAGACCATGGCTGCAGTTTGCAGTCGCTCACCCTGGATTTTTGGTGCTCTGGAAATAGTTACATCAACTGCATGTTTGCAGTTTACCATATTAAAAAAATGAATAGGATTGCTATATTGTGAGGTTTACTTTTTAGGAGGCAGGTGGGGAGGTTGGCTTTTCAATTCGGCAGCTGATTGGCCCACAGCATTGCTGACATCTCAACCTGCAAACCACCTTCTTTTGTGGCCTAGGTCTGGTTGCTGCTTCAGGTGCCATTGTAGACATTCAGGGGTTAGTAGCAGAATTGTTGCCCCTTTTTGTTTTTTATGAATGTAGTGTGTGTGCGTAGGTGGTGAACCATTGCAGAGGGTAAGAACTGATGAGAATAGGCTATGAACTTTGTAAGGTGCTGTGTAATTTGTTTGAATTATTATACAAAGGCAGGACATTCAAAATATGCTTATTCTTGCATGTTTATATGCTGTTCCGTGTAAAATTTCTGCTTAGAATAGCTTTTTTAAAAATGGTTGTTGCTAAACTACGACCCATCAATATAATTGAATTTGCAGGACACGCGTCCACCTCCGTCATGGTTAGAATATATAATACATTCATTTGTGGTTAGTTATCCTGACTGACAAGCTCTGCACTGCAAGAAGTGAATTTGTACTAAAAGCAGCCCGTGTATCAAATAGGCGTGTGCAATAAAGTTTGTTGAAATCCTAACGATATAAAAAAAGCACAATGTCCTTCTGTGTATGAATAAGCATTGTGTGTAATCTGGGCATACGGCCTGGGGAAGTCAGGGTCACAGCCGATACATGGTACCTGGCCCTGTGTGTGATAACCTCTCAGCCGTAATACTGAGGATTGTGGAAACAATGATGTGCCCACATTCCCTCGCTTAGGAGAGTGAGTCACTTAGGAATGGAGTTGGTTCATATATGTTCACTCACATTATAAAAGAGATTACAAGAGATTAACATAAAACAAATTAATCTTATAACTATAAACTTTTCCACTCTTCTGAAAGTCACCGGAGTGAATGTACGATGCGATAACAAGGTAAAAGCTACCCATAAGCGCGGTATAAATGCAAAAACAGGTGGACTGGTGGCATGTTATTGATGTGTTCATACCGCATTTGTACCTCTCAAACCAAGGTGGCAACTGGTGGTACCACAACATCCAGAAACTCAGAAGAAGCCAGCCCCATGATTGGGCAATTCTTAAAAAGGAACTTTACCTTCCTTTGATCATTTTTTTACGAATTTTGCTGTGTTATCCTCAATTTACATGCTCACACAGTGAATCCACGTGGTCCTGCTGGATCTGTCGTTCCGCAGGTCACACGCCACCATCTTTCCTCTGTGATGTCATCAGAGCCAGCTGTCTCTTCTGAGTACCTGTAGCCAGTCCCACCAGATGGCACTGAGGCCACCCTCCAGCAATGTGTGTCCCTGCTCCTTTAACTACCTGGGATACGTTATGAGCAAATCCAAGGAAGTTCCAAGAGCAGGGACACATCATTATTGCATATTATTACAATAATGGCAAGGGGTCTGGAAAAAACAGTAAATACAGGCACAAAAAAATGAAAAGTTGGCTTTCTATAATTGTGGGGGTGGAGGGGGGGAAATCCAGTGAGGCAAAGTGTTTCTGGTGACTGAAAGTCCAATTTAGTGATGTTCACTTAAAGAAGCGTAGTAGTGAAAACTCCATCCCAACCAATGTTATATGGACATGGGCTTTCTCAAGGTGACAGAACCTGCTTGTCCCAGAAACATCAGCGTGCTTGTACTTTTTACTACTATGCAGCTTTGAATAAAGATAAAATATTGTATTCTTGATGTGCTTACTTTTCCCGATCATATGTCTGCTGGTGGACAGGGACTACTTTGGCAAGCTGTCAGAGCTCTAAAGCAGTGGTCATCAACCCTGTCCTCAGGCCCCACTAACAGGCCAGGCTTTATGTATTACCTTGGGGAGATGCAGACTAGAATATTGCAATCACTGAGCAGCAAATGATATCACTTGTGATGTATTTCAGTTATCTTGTAAACCTGGCCTGTTAGTGGGCTCTGAGGACAGGGTTGATGACCACTGGGCTATAGAACCCAAGTTAACATTTGATTCATCATGGGAACCTTTTCAGTATTCTCCATTGTCAGAATGGAGTTCTCAGGACTAAGCAGTGATTTTTGGGGTTTTCTTTTAGTTTTTAACATGGAGGAACCCTTGAAAATGCGTTCAGGGAACCCCTTCTAATAAATTCTATAGCTACAGCTCATGGTACATTAGTGTGTTGGACATTGGGAAGAACGCCCCTTTAACAGTTCGTGTACCCGATCATTGGTGTCAGTGGTGACTAGAGAGGTAGAATTTTCTCTTTGCTCAAGGAACTCCTAGCGAGCTCTGGAACCCTGGATGAGAGAGACTGGACTATATATTCATATTGGTGCTTTAAAATATGTAGATTGGAATGAAATGGTGTTATAAATGGCTTTTCTTTGTGAACCCGCAGCCGGCCGTTACTTTCTATAACTGTGCAAAACCTAGATTTCTCTTCCTTGTAAGCATGGCAACACTAATGTAATCAGAATTTCCCAGAATTATTTCTACTGCTGCTGTAATTAACTCTGGTTGGACTGGAAGAAGGGAGTGGATTTTGTCCTGTAAATTGAAAAAAGTGTCACATTCAGTACTCAACTGTGCTTTTCTATGTGAACTAAAATGGCCACGTTATCCTTTTCCAAACATCTGGACACAGATTGAGGTCAGGTTATTGAATGCATGGAATATGACATTCCCAGCAATGTTCTCTGGTGGGATACTTATTGTTTTTCTTGGACTGATCATGACATTATAGTAAAGCCTTTTGCCACTACATTTTGGTCATGTCAGCAGTTGTGCTGCCAATTAGTAAGGTAACTGAGGACGGAAGAGGACTGGCCATATTGAGTGGCATATGAGAACTCCTCCAGGTTCTACATTCCTGATCCCTTAACAGGGGATCCATGCCAGTGAGTGCCCGCAAAAGTGTCACTTTTTTGGGGGGGGGGGGGTTCCACCATTTTTCTTTAAATGTACAGCAGCTACGGGTCAAGTTCTGGAGGTTAGTCTGCCACTTTTTGTTTTTTTAAATGATCAACAGGAGTCATAGTTTACATACAATGTTTAGAGGTGCTGTTAATTGTGATTTGGAGGATTAGTTGCTTTTTGATGTTTTCTCCATAACTACATTTATTACAGTTGAGTAACCAGTTCCACAACATCATTAATTCTAATAGGTGCTTTATTTTATGTTAAAATAAAACACGGATGCTCAAAAGGCTGCATAACACAGTTGTCATGGTAAATATGAGCTGTACTTGAGCTTTTACTGGAAGATGGGTACAATGGTTAATGATGGCAGTGTGAGAACAGTCAATGAAGCCAGCTGTCATCTACTGTGCCTAGATATACCAGGACAGTCAGCTGTGTGATGAGCTTTCACATGTATGTGGTAGCAGCAGTCTCTATGGCCAACCAGTTTATGGGAAAAAACCCGCCACACGTGTGGAAACATTGTATGGTTGCTACTGTCGTCCTCCTTCATTACCCACAGTTGATTCAGAATAAGGTAAAAGCAATAAAGTATGATCCAGCTTGCTCCAGTGGAGGAAAAAATCCTTCCTGATCCCCTCCACCCCCACCCCCCCAGAGGCAATCAGTCCCTGGGTCAACTTTACCTATAAATATTACTATCCAGTTATGTTATGTGCATTTAGGAAAGAATCCAGGCCTTTTTTAAAGCAATCAACTGAGCTGAGGGAGTCTGTTCCACATTTGCACAGCTCTTGCTGTAAAGAAGCCTTTCCTTATTTGGAAAATAAACCTCTTTGCCTTCAGACTAAAGAGTGGCCCCTTGTCGTCTGTGAATAACTCCGCACCGCGGCTCTTTACCCATGTGATCAGCTGTATCCAATCATAGCCAATCACATGTAAACAAGCAGGTGCCGTTTATCGACTCTCCTCGTTTCACACTGACAGAGTGATATCGGTGCCCATCTATGCTGCATATTAGTGCCACCCCGTCAGTGTCCATCAGTGCAGAATCATCAGCACACATCAGTGAAGGAGAAAAATTACTTATTTACAAATTTTTTAGACAAAAACTAAAACTTTTTTCAATGTTTTTGGTCTGTTTTTTTTCTTTTTCCTTTTTTAGCAAAAAAATGAAAAACCCAGTGGTGATTAAATACACCCGGTACTGAAGTGGTTAAAGTGCATTGAGGTTGGTTTGTAAGTTGGAGACATCCTGTAAGGATACTTTTTTTTTTTTTGCTACCCACTGCTCCACTCAGCCATCAGGAGCTCTGTGTAAGCTCCGAGTTGGTCCAGTCAGCTGTCAGGAGCCCTGTCTAAGCTCCAAGTTGGTCCAGTCAGCTGCCAGGAGCCCTGTGTAAGTTCCGAGTTGTTCCAGTAAGCTGTCAGGAGCCCTGTGTAAGCTCCGAGTTGCTCCAGCCATATCTTATACAAGGCTGAGGTCTCTCCCCATGTGAAGGTGCTGGTGATTGGTCACATGTAGAGCAGTGGGTTATTTCTCCTCACTCCTGGAGGGTAAAGAGAGGGGCAGGGAAGTAAAGGAAAAGTGAGCATGTGTGTGGTACTGCGGGGGGTAAAGCAAATCCATTGCTTTGCCTTTGGTGTACTTTGAGTTGGTCCAGTCAGCTGTTAGAAGCCCTGTGTGAGCTCCGAGTTGGTCCAGTCAGCTGTCAGGAGCCCTGTGTAAGTTCCGAGTTGTTCCAGTTAGCTGTCAGGAGCCCTGTGTAAGTTCCAAGTTGTTCCAGTAAGCTGTCAGGAGCCCTGTGTAAGCTCCGAGTTTGTCCAGTCAGCTGTCAGGAGCCCTGTGTAAGTTCCGAGTTGTTCCAGTCAGCTGTCAGGAGCCCTGTGTAAGCTCCGAGTTGTTCCAGTCAGCTGTCAGGAGCCCTGTGTAAGCTACAAGTTGTTCCAGAAAGCTGTCAGGAGCCCTGTGTAAGCTCCGAGTTGTTCCAGTAAGCTGTCAGGAGCCCTGTGTAAGCTCCGAGTTGTTCCAGTAAGCTGTCAGGAGCCCTGTGTAAGCTCCGAGTTGTTCCAGTCAGCTGTCAGGAGCCCTGTGTAAGCTCCAAGTTGTTCCAGTAAGCTGTCAGGAGCCCTGTGTAAGCTCTGAGTTGTTCCAGTAAGCTGTCAGGAGCCCTGTGTAAGTTCCGAGTTGTTCCAGTCAGCTGTCAGGAGCCCTGTGTAAGCTCCGAGTTGTTCCAGTCAGCTGTCAGGAGCCCTGTGTAAGCTACAAGTTGTTCCAGAAAGCTGTCAGGAGCCCTGTGTAAGCTCCGAGTTGTTCCAGTAAGCTGTCAGGAGCCCTGTGTAAGCTCCGAGTTGTTCCAGTAAGCTGTCAGGAGCCCTGTGTAAGCTCCGAGTTGTTCCAGTCAGCTGTCAGGAGCCCTGTGTAAGCTCCAAGTTGTTCCAGTAAGCTGTCAGGAGCCCTGTGTAAGCTCTGAGTTGTTCCAGTAAGCTGTCAGGAGCCCTGTGTAAGCTCTGAGTTGTTCCAGTAAGCTGTCAGGAGCACTGTGTAAGCTCCGAGTTGCTCCAGCCACAGCTTACACAAGGCTGAGGTCTCTTCCCCATGTGAAGGTGCTGGTGATTGGTCACATGCTGTCACGTGTAGAGCAGTGGGTTATTTCTCCCTCACTCCTGGAGGGTAAAGAGAGGTGGGGAAGTAAAGGAAAAGTGAGCAAGTGCCACTGCGGTGGGGGAGAGGGTAAAGCAAACCTGTTGCTTTGCCTTGGTGATTTTCTGTTGAGCTGGCACCGTTTTGGTAGCAAGTCAGAAGTAAGGGGCTCATATCACTGCCCTGACAGGAGACGTAATGGTATTGGGTACCCAACTGAATTGTTCTGGAGAAAAAAATAATTTCAAGTATGATTGCATATAGTCAGATGTGACTGTCATTCAGCCAGTCCATCCAATTCCCAACCATTCAGATATTATTAAAGGTGTCATTGGGCACATGCAGAGGAAGATTTTTGGCAGATTACATGTAATGTTCCGATCTGCTGCAGTATAGTCCATTTATAGGTTTGCTCTCGTGTCATGATTGCTGTTATACAGAATATATTAAGATCAGTCTTTTTGTGCTTAGTATTGTTATCACTTCTGTCTGGCAAATAAAATATAGCTGATAATAAAATAAACCGAGCCACTGATATGTATCTTTGAGATTTAATCAGTATCAGCAGCACTAAAATGAACCTGTAAATTAGTATGTGTCATAATGTATAAACTACATGCTAGCAGACATCTCCATTTTATTTCTAAGTAATACTATATATTTCTTTCCAGACATCACATTAGGAGAGCTTTCATTATTGAACATAAACTGTGATTATGCTTCCCGCTGGGTCATTCCCTACAAAGCATTCATAATTTTAGAAACCAGCTTTGTACTGTAAGTACAAAACACAGAACAGGGGCAATGTAGGAGGTTGGTGTAAAGCTTGTCCACAAACCCCCTTAACCACCAGTGCTGATGCCTCCCTTCCCTGCACTCCTCTGCCATCCCATTCGATCATCGAGCAAAGTAAAATAATCTGTAGATCTGGGGGAGCATGTGACTCCTCCCTTTTATCCCACCATGCAGTTATTGGTAGGTTGGTGGTAGATTTAATACATGGATCTGGCAGGTGAATGGGGATCTTGGGCGCAAATAAAAGGAAAATATTTTCTCCATTTGCTTGTTACACTCTGCTTTCTACTGTGCAGTGCTGTTTAATGGCCATTTTTTACTGAGCCTTCTCATAATTAAGGTTGGTCCAAGTTTTAGGTCGGTGATGTCACCAGCCTTCCATAGCCTGTGGTTGATCACTGGTAATAGACTGTAAGCTCTGGCATAAGACTGATGTAAATAGTTTCATGGGCATGCTAAAAAGTTGCAGAATAAGTTATCATTACATCTACATCAACATTTACTAACACATGTTAAGCAGGTTTAAGTCTGGTTGGTGGCTGTGGTAAATTAGTTCCAGCATCACCAGCAGGTATGTTCCAGCATCACCAGCAGGTATGTTCCAGGATCACCAGCAGGTATGTTCCAGGATCACCAGCAGGTATGTTCCAGGATCACCAGATTACAGACCAAAGAGCATGTGGCTGTATTGGTGGTACAGTGCAGTTGATAGGCTAAGTCCCATGTATGCAGCGACATTTCCAATTTTCAGATCGAAATAATAGCCCATTACAAGATTATAAATAAATATCAGCTTTGGTTGCAATAGTCACTATTCTTAATATCAGAACTGTCCCTCACAGTACTACTTTTTCACCAATAGATGTCCTTACTCTTAATGGCCAGCCTCATTCAGTCCACTACCTCGGAGCCCAGCTTGTCATAGACCCACCACAGCCTATGACTGAACAGTGAAAAAAGAAGCAGCATGGTGATGAGCTCATCTTTTTGACACTCTGCTTCAGCTTCCTATTAGGGCCTTTTCACTTTGGCGATCCGATCAGGTCTGCCTGTGAGTTTTTAAGGTGGACCTGGTCAGAAGGTCCATGCATTCCTATGGGCAGGCGGTTGTAAATGGACTTGTGTAGGCAAAGTACATTGCTTCCCACTCCCATGTTTATGGCACGTGCCCCTTGGTCGACTCCTGCTGTGATTGTTCACAGCTGGAACCTGTCAGCAAGTCCCAGGCAATGATTCACGGCTGGGACCTGCTGATCAGCTGTATACATTCACAGCCCAGAGCTTTGTGTTGGCATTCAACACAAAGCTCTACACAGGGAACGATCTGTGTTGAAAAACGTTATACACTTAGGCACGTGTTTAACCCTTTGATCGCCCTAGATGTTAAGATACAAAAAACACACAGTCACTTCCAGCACTAATAGGTCTTCCAAGGTGTGGAGTAACAGATATCAAATAAAATGGTGGTATAAAAGTTATATGGTATCCAAAACTGGGAGGATGCTGCCTTCCTCAGATGGGGTAATCTGAAAGGAACTACAAGAAAAAGGGCCTAGCTCTGAGGAAGGGGGTGCACCCCCAAAACACGTTCGCTGTACCCCGTGTTCTGTGCATGTCCATGCATTGTTTTTTATGGCCTTTTGTCAGTTGCATTTTGTGAGTACCCACTTTTATATAAAACATTTTTATTATTAAATTATCTTTGGTAATGCCCTAGATGTTAACCCCTTCCCAACCATTGTCATTAGTACAGTGACAGTGTATATTTTTAGCACTGATCCCTGTATTAATGTCACTGGTGATGTCAATGGCAATTAGTCAGTTTCCCCCACGTCAGATTGCTGGCCACACTCAGTCCCGTTATATATTGATGCCAGTAGTAGTAGAAAAAAAAAATATGCTATAACTTCTATGCAAAGCAATCAATATAACTTAAGCCCCATACACACTATCAGATTTTCTGCTGATTTTTTTTTTTTCCTTCAGATTTACCAAAATCTTATAATATGAGGTCAAACCTTAGGAGTTTCAATTTGCATGCAATCAGGCAGGCCCTTGTACTACATGGTTTTGGTAAATCTGAAGACAAAAATCAGCAGAAAATCTGGGGCTTTATTGTGATAAAAAAAAAAAAAAAATGTACCCGAATACATTTTGGCCAAAATTCATGAAGAAATTTGATATTATTATTATTATTATTATTATTATTACAATTTTTTTTTTAATTGGATATGTTTTATAGCAGAAAGTAAAACATTGTTTTTTTTTTCTTTCAAAATTGTTGGTATTTTTTTGTTTATATCACAAAACATAAAATCTCAGTGGTGATCAATTATCACCAAACGAAAGCTCCATTTGTGTGAAAAATATATATATATAAATTTAATTTGGGTACAGCGTTGCATGACTGCTCAATCGCCAGTTAAACTGGCACAATGCCGAATAGCAAAAAATGGCCTGGTCATGAAGGGGGTAAAATCTTCCAGAGCTTAGTTAGTTGAAGTAGAACTAAAGGCAAAACGTTTTCTTTTAGTTTTGGATAGCGTGGAGATGTATAAGAACATCTGGCAAGCTGGTATTGCTGTCTGTGCCCCCATTGGGGAGATTCACCCTCCTACATTTGTTTTGTTTACCATTCGCTTTTAAAAATTTTAATTTCACGCTTTTTGGGTTGTCCCCAGAAAAGTAACAGAGGGAAAATCTTCCAATGGGCACACTAGTTCTGGTGACTTGGGGGTCCCCAAGGGATTCCCTTTATTTGGAGGGATTTCCTCTAATTTCCTGTTTTGGCTATGGGACCGGAAGTGCCCCATCCTTAGGGGGATTCAACCTCTTTATTGTCATGTTTACTGTTCTCATTAACCG
This sequence comes from Lithobates pipiens, assembly GCF_037356315.1. NCBI lineage: Eukaryota > Metazoa > Chordata > Amphibia > Anura > Ranidae > Lithobates > Lithobates pipiens. The sequence continues at coordinate 144,901,861 of NW_027507788.1, read as the reverse complement.
ATTCAGCCCGGAAGATTTTACCCCTTTCCTGACCAGAGCACTTTTTGTGATACGGCACTGTGTTGCTTTAACTGACAATTGCGACTTGGCACCCAAACAAAATTGATGTCCTTTTTTTTTCCCCTCACAAATAGAGCTTTCTTTTGGTGGACCACCCCTGTTTTTAATTTTTTTTGCTGTAAACAAAAAAAAAAAAAAAAAAAGAGAGCATCAATTTTGAAGAAAACGCATTATTTTTTACTTTTTGCTATAATAAATATTCCCCCAAAAATAAAAAATAAACTTTTTTCCTCAGTTTAGGCCGATATGTATTCTACATATTTTTGGTAAAAAAAAAATCGCAATAAGCGTATATTGATTGATTGGTTTGCGCAAAAGTTATAGCGGCTGCAGGATCGGAAATAGTTTTATGGCATTTTTTTTATTTTATTAATAATGGCGGCGATCTACGATTTTTATCAGGACTGCGACATTATGGCGGACACATCGGACACTTTTGACGTTATTTTGTCATTTATTTATTTTTTTTAAAGATATTTTTATTAGTTTTATGACAGACGAACCAGACCATTGTCATTTATACAGCAATCAGTGCACTGATTAATGTGTAAATGACACCGGCAGTGAAGGGGTTAACCACTAGGGGGCAATCAAAGGGTTAAGTGTGTCCTAGGGAGTGATTCTAACTGTGGGGGGGGTGGGCTTCAAGTAGAGCTGCACGATTAATTGTCAAGATTTGTTATTGCGATCTTGACTAAAGTGTTTCACAATTCTTTCTATACAAAGAATTCTCTCTGCTCTTCTAAAGCCACAGCATTAAAAAGAAAGGAAGACAAAAACTGGGCAGTCTGCCAAGAATCAAAACATTCTTTATCAGTGAACTTATGTATAAACATTGTAACAATTTGTCAATGGAATAGACTTCCTGTGTAAGTGAAAACCACTTGAACACTAAACCTTTTTTCTGGCTTTTGTTTCAAGTTTAAATCCCTTTTTTTTTTTTTTTTTTTTTTTTTTGGCTAGAAAATTACTTGGAACCCCCAAACATTATATATATTTTTTTAGTAGACACCCTAGAGAATAAAATGGTGGTTGTTGCAATATTTTATGTCACACTGTATTTGCACAGTGGTCTTTCAAATGCTTTTTTTTTTTAATTACTGTAATGAATAAAAAAACGAGAATTGCGATCTTTTTATTCTAAGCAAAAAAAATCATGATTCTCATTTTGGCCAGAATCGTGCAGCTCTAGCCACATGACAGCGATCACTGCTCCCGATGACAGGGAGCGGTGATCTCTGTCATGACACCAGGCAGAATGGGGAAATGCCTTGTTTACATAGGCACTTCCCCATTCTGCAGCTCCGTGACACAATCATCACCCCGTGGGCACGGTCACGCTGTACGCGCCGGGTGCGCGGCCTGCTATCCCCGCCTCTTAAAGGGGACGTACAGGTATACCCATTTGCCCACCGCTGCCATTGTGCCAATGTATATCAGCGTGCAGCAGTCGGCAAGTGGTTAAAAGTGAAAAAAAATCCCAAATTTGACATTGTCTCCAGAACAGGAAAAAAGGGGAAATCTTCCAATGGGGACACTAGGGACTCCCTCGCTGTGGATGGTTTTCTTCTCACGTCCTGTTTTGGCTATGGGACAGGACGTAAATGTAACTGGGACAGAGATTTGTAAAAATTACCGACAGAAGTTATAACCCGTTCTTACAAAATTTTGCCTTTTAGTGCTACTTTAACTCAATATTCCTTTGATTTTCCTTAATTACGCATTAACATTTTAAGGCTGATGGGTGAACATATCATAAAGTGAATAACCCCTTATAATGTCCCATTCATAGATACATAGTAGGTGAGGTTGAAAATGTCCATCAAATCCAACCCATGTGTGTGATTATATGTCACTATTACATTGTATATCCCTGTATGTTGCGGTTGTTCAGGTGCTTATTTAATAGTTTCTTTAAACTATCAATGCCCCTCGCTGAGACCACCGCCTGTGGAAGGGAATTCCACATCCTTGCCGCTCTTACAGTAAAGAACCCTCTACATAGTTAGTTTAATCTTAAACCTCTTTTCTTCTAATTTTAATGAGTGGCCGTTTGTCTTGTTAAACTCCCTTTTGCGAACAAGTTTTATCCCTATTCAGCATATTATTTATCAGTAAGTAAAGTTTACTCAAAGTAATCGCTTTACGTAATCAGGTAACGCTTCAGACTTCTACTTCCCGTAATCCAGAGGTGATTATTGTGGTGTATAGAGGAGATGGAAGAGTTCTGGCACTAAAGCTCTCTCTCCATGCTTGGCTAGTAAAACATGTCTTGGCTAGGCTAGCCTCTTATTTGTCATTCCCCCTGCACCACTTTCTAAAACACTTTATTGTTCACTTAATCCCTTAACAGGCCTTTTTCTGTTCCGTGGATTCTGCCCATTGATTTTTAAAGTGTAAATGTTGATTGAGAAGCTTGCTTGACCACTTTATTGTTCCTGGTAAGGGTTAAATCTCTTTGGCTTCCCCTTGGTTCTTGCAGTGTTTGCACTGCGTTGAGAGATAATGTTTGCAATTTACAAGACCAAATTCTACAGCGGAACAGGAAGGCTTAAAGCAATCAGTTCTATAAAGGGCAGCTAGGTTTACTTCTGATCCTTCCATGGCGCTGGAGACTGTATGCCAGCCTTCTGATTCTAAAGCTGCCCCTTCAGTAAGGTTATAACTCTGTATGAATAAGCACCCAATATCTCCGAATATACAGAAACTGCATATTTCTAAAGAAAAGGTACCACTACCTCTTATAGTTAAAGAGGAACTTTGTTCCCGTTTGAGCTAGACACCCCCCCTCTTTGGTGTCGCCATCTTTGAGTCTGGTTTGGGCAGATGGGCCAAAGGGCTCTGCTTGGCCTTCAGGTCCTTCAAGCACATCTGTGCATGCGTGGTCAGGGATCGCCACGCACAGATACTGTGAGTGTTGGAATTTCCATACTGGTGCTATCTTCATGCATGCAGTTGTGCATAGAATCAGGGGCCATTGTCCTTTTTTCTCCTAGGCGAAAAAGATGGGAGTGCTGTGTTGCAGAAGAAAAACACAGTAACGTTGGACAATATACACTATATTACCAAAAGTATTGGGACACCTGCCTTTACACGCACATGAACTTTAATGGCATCCCAGACTTCGTCTGTAGGGTTCAATATTGAGTTGGCCCACCCTTTACAGCTATAACAGCTTCAGCTCTTCTGAGAAGGCTGTCCACAAGATTTAGGAGTGTCTATGGGAATGTTGGACCGTTCTTCCAGAGGCGCATTTGTGAGGTCGGGCACTGATGTGGACGAGAAGGGCTGGCTCGCAGTCTCCGCTCTAATTTATCCTAAGGGTGTTCTATTGGGTTGAGGTCAGGACTCTGTGCAGGCCAGTCAAGTTCCTCCATCCCAAACTCGCTCAGCCATGTCTTTTATGGACCTTGCTTTGTGCACTTGGTGGAGGGGGGATTATGGTGTGGGGTTGTCTTTCAGGGGTTGGGCTTGGCCCCTTAGTTTCAGTGAAGGGAACTCTTAGGGCATCAGCATACCAAGACATTTTGGACAATTTCATGCTCCCAACTTTGTGGGAACAGTTTGGTGATGGCCCCTTCTTGTTCCAACAATACTGCACACCAGTGCATAAAGCAAGAACCATAAAGACCTGGATGAGCGAATTTGGGGTGCAGGAATTTGACTGGCCTGCACAGAGTCTTGACCTCAACTTGATAGAACACCTTTGAGTTGAAATAGAGCAGAGACTGCGAGCCAGGCCTCATCCAACATCAGTACCTGACCTCACAAATGCGCCTCTAGAAGAATGGTTGAACATTCCCATAGACACGACACACTCCTAAACCTTGTGGACAGCATTCCCAAAAAAGTTGAAGCTATTATAGCTGCAAAGGGTGGGCCAACTCAATATTGAACCCTACGGACTAATGCCCTCTACACATGGTCGGACTTTCTGATGGAAAATGTGCAATCGGAACTCGTCAGAAAATCCGATCATGTGTGGGCTCCATCTCACTTTTTCCGTTGAAATTTCTGACACACGAAGTTTGAGAGCTGGATCGAAAATTTTCCGACATAATCCGATCATTTCAATTCCGATTGTGTGTAGACAATTCCAACGGACAAAGTGCCATGCATGCTCAGCATAAATTACGAGACAAAAGCTTTTGGCTACTGGCCGGTTTATAGTCCCGTTGTACGTGTTCTACATCACCGCGTTCTGAACGATCTGATTTTCCAACAACTTTGTGCGATTGTGTGTATGCAAGACAAGTTTGGGCCAAAATCCGTCGGAAAAAAATCTGAGGGATTTTGTTGTTGGAATGTCCGACCGTGTGTACAGGGCATAAGACTGGGATGCTATTAAAGTTAAATGTGGGTGTAAAGGCAGGCATCCCAATACTTTTGATAATATAGTGAATATCCAAATGTGAGAGGGAGAGGTGAGAGAAGGCAGGGGAAAAGAAGTTTTTATTTAGGGCGAAGGTTTGCCTTAATGCCCATCCCCAGGAAAAGAAAACCTGCAGTGCATGGATTGAATGCTTATTTCTGCCTAGGGAAGGGGAAAGCAGTTTTTCTTACCAGTTCCTCTGCTGGCCAGGCAGATGGCACTACCCTGCACTCCAATAGTGGACTGTCAGTGTGGGGCACAGCAATGGAGCGTTTTTAGTTTTCCTGATGTTCAGCAACACTGTGCGATTGCAGTGCAGGAAACGCACAGGGTTCGCTGCGTTTCCTGCATCGCATCAGTGAGAACCAGGGCTAAAGCTGAAGTTTAAAGTGGAGTTCCACCCAAAAGTAGAACTTCCGCTCATTTGTCTCCTCTTACTCTCTGGTGCCCCAATTGACACCTTTTGTGGGTGGACGGGGGACAGGATACCTGTCTTTGACAGGTATCCTGTTCCCACTTCCGGGAGTCCGGGCCGCGGCCCATGATATCACCATGACTGGGATTGCGTTTGGAAAAGTTATGCAAATCTCAAAATGCCTTGACGGGTGGATGTCTGTGTAGAAGATGGCACATTCTTAGGTAGGCTGCGTTTGCATGTAAACTGCACTAGGTAACACCGAAATGGGATGCTGAGCTTCCATGAGTGAAAGATAATGATAATATCAAGGATAATGCATGCAGTGAGAAGATCACTTCAGTAAAATTCAGTTTTCTTTTTTTCCTTTTATTTTCATACAGCGTCACTGGTTGTTAGGACACTGTCAGCTACACAGCCGACAGCATCCTAACAACCAGTGACATTGTGTTGCCGACAACATCCCACAACCCAGGGGCGGACTGACAACTCATGAGGCCCCCAGGCAATAGGAGATTATGGGGCCCCCGGGCAATAGGAGATTATGGGGCCCCCGGGCAATAGGAGATTATGGGGCCCCCGGGCAATAGGAGATTATGGGGCCCCCGGGCAATAGGAGATTATGGGGCCCCCGGGCAATAGGAGATTATGGGGCCCCCGGGCAATAGGAGATTATGGGGCCCCCAGGCAATAGGAGATTATGGGACCCCCGGGCAATAGGAGATAATGGGGCCCCACAGTATACACAAATGCACACGCACAGTATACAATCACACAGTATACACAGACATGTTTCTATTGGCTGAGAAGGTACTGGAGAGGTGGGCCAGCTATAATCTCTGGATTTTTAGACCAAAGGGATGTCGGTAAGGGACATGACAGATATAAAAAAAAAAAACACAGATTTTTACATACTGTTCCTGGTTTTACTGAGGCTGGCAACCCTGATGGGGCCCCCTAGTGGCTCGGGGCCCTCGGGCAGTGCCCGAGTTGCCGAATGGTCAGTCCGCCCCTGCTACAACCAGTGATGCCATGTGGCCTGGGAGCTGTCTCCAGTATGGGTCTTACTGCAGGCACAACACCCACCTCCATTTGATAAATTCATCCACCTGTTTGAGACGGGCACACAAATCTGTACAGGCATCAACATTTGTCATGCAGAGGTGTGACACCATTATACTGAGTGCCTATGGTAAGGCGTGCCTATGGTAAGGCGTGCCTATGGTAAGGCGTGTCTGTAATACTCTATGAATTCTGGGGACTGTGTTTACTAAGCACATGTATATTTATGTGAATGAGGCTCTGACTTTTTCTGGTGGTAATTAATATACATGGTTTTCTTCCATTAAGAGATGCAGAAGCACACATACCGGTAATATACGTTTTTCTGGGGACAGGCTGTATATTGCAAGAAAGTGTGAAACTAGAAATGACTGGAACCAAATCAGGGCTTCAAATAAGATAAACATTTAGGATTACGCTGTATGATTCTGGAGGTCATGTGACTAGAAGACAGCGAGTTGTCAGATTGCTGAAACTCTAAATCATTGATGTTTGTCACCTTCAATATTTCAGGGTGGTCAAAGAAGAAATTTCAGATGACAACGCAAAGCTCCCGTGTTTTAACGGAAGAGTGGTGTCCTGGGTAAGTGTTTGCAACAGGAGGGATGGCATGTTGGCATGATGATGTTGTTCCTTGTGTACCTCTTGTATCATATCATATGTACTTTTATATAAATGGGTGCCACTTTGATTTAGCTAGACGTCAAAGAGCAATCCAATGGAAACAAAGTGCGATAACCATAGAAAGTACAGGCCGGCAACTCGACAGATTCTCCATAGAAAATATTTATTTAACCACTTCAGCCCCGGACCATTTGGCTGCCCAAAGACCAGAGCGCTTTTTGCAATTCAGTACTGCATCGATTTAACTGACAATTGCTCGATCGTGCAACGTGGCTCCCAAACAAAATTGACGATTTTTTTTTCCCCACAAATAGAGCTTTCTTTTGTTGGTATTTGATCACCTCTGCGGTTTTTATTTTTTGCACTATAAACAAAAAAAGAGCGACCTTTTTTCTATAATATCCCCCAAAAATAAAAATAATTTTTTTTTCCCCTCAGTTTAGGTGATGTATTCTTCTACATATTTTTGGTAAAACAAAAATCGCAATAAGCGTATGTTGATTGGTTTGCGCAAAAGTTATAGCATCTACAAAATAGGGGATAGTTTTGTGGCTTTTTTATTATTCATTTTTTTTATTTTTATTTTTTTTACTAGTAATGGCAGTGATCTGCGATATTGATTTATTTTATTTATTTTTTATTGGGACTGCGACATTATGGCAGACACGCCAGACAATTTTGACACATTTTTGGGACCATTGTCATTTTTACAACGATCAGTGCCATAAAACTGCATTGATTACTGTAAAAAATGTCAATGGCAGTGAAGGGGTTAACCACTAGGGGGCAGTGAAGGGGTTAAGTGTGTCCTATTGTGTGTTCTAACTGAAGGGGGATGGGGACTGTGCAGGGGAGGTGACAGATCGCTGTCCATACTCTGTATGAACAATCTGTCAGTTCTCCCCTCAGAGAACCAGAAACTGTGTGTTTACACACACAGATCCGGGTTCTCCATGTGCCTCGAGTGATCTTGAGTGTTGGACACTCGCATCGGCTCTGTGGATGAGCAGGGGGTGCGTGCCCCCTAGTGGTTGTCTATGATAACGCCGTACCATGATGGTGATTCGCGCAGCCGAGCCATGTTGCCGCAGTATAACTGTGGCGGCTTGTCGGCATGTGGTTAAGCATTACAGCAATAACATCATCCAAAAATCCTGATGCATTTCAGCCTTAGGCCTTCATCAAAAGCGACTATACTATATAGGGGTAGTGCTTGGGTGAGTTTTTCTCAAAGTGCGATAACCATTGGCAACCAATCGCAGTGGAGTTGTATTAGTCTGCTATGAGCTACAAAAGTCTTTCTCGACCCCATATGAATCCTTGAAATTATTTTGGGAACCCTCACTAAAATCAATTCATTGGTGATCAGTGGGAAAACCACCTCTTACATCCGTGGCGAATGGGAAGAATGACCCCCTTACAGACAGCTAAAAATATCTTTGGGTCTATGCATTTTAAGTGGCATTGGCCTTGAAACTATGCAGCAGCCTCAAATGGGAGGCCAATGAGCAACAGCTCAAAGTGATTCTAAAACCTCAAGGTAAAAAACCTTCTGTGCTGCAGGATCCCCCCCCCCCCTCACTTTACCTGAGCCTGATCCAGCAATGTGCACTAGAGCAGAGCCTCTTTCCGCTGTCTCCGTACTCATTGGGCTGATTGATATGGCTTCCGCTGCTGTCAATCAAATGCTGTGACGGGGCGGGACCAAGTTGCCAATTCTGTGCCTGTAGACTTAGACGGGGCAGCTCGGGAGCAAGCCCGCAGGGGTGCCCCCATGGAAAGCGGCTTTCCATAGGGGCACTCAATGAAGAGGAGGGGCCTAGAGCTCCAACGGGGGGATCCCAGAAAAGAAGGATCGGGGCTGCTCTGTACAAAGCCATTGCACAGCGCAGATAAGTATAATATGTTTGTTATTTTAATAAAAAAAGGTTTAATGTTACTGCCCCTAGCAATTTCTGAAGGAAATCAATGGTTCCACTGAAACCTGGCTAAGAATCAGTTTTAACAAACAATTGCATGATATTAATGAAGCCGGAGTTCTACCCAAAGGGGACTGGTTTATTTTGCATGCATCTGCACACAGTTCAACTTCCCACTGGGCTTCCAAAGGCCTAGAGGAGAGATGACTTCCTACATTGCATAGAATACATACAGAACCTGCATGCTGTCATACTGTAATGTCTCCTTTCCTTTTCACAGCTGGTTTTGGCAGAAAGTTCCCATTCAGACGGTGGATCTCAGAGCACCGAAAGTCGCACAGACCTCCCTCCTCCGATTGAAAGGACAGGGGGAATTGGAGACTCCCGCCCTCCATCCTTTCAGTAAGGACTCCTTTTTTTTTTTTATATCACAGCCTATGTACTAAGCCTTATTCATTAATGTGTCTGAAAGAAGAGCTCGACATCTGTAGCAGACAATCATGTTGGTCCATGAAAAGAAATTTAACTCAGTGTCTGATGTAAATAAAAGTTGCCTATAGCAACCAATGAGGCTCATCCTTTCATTATCCCATTCTGCAGTGGGAGAATGAGAAGAATCTGACTAGTGTCTGTAGGAAACAAAAGAAATTTCCCGAACGTGCTTTGACAAATGAAGTCTGGCTTCTTATGGTGGCAATAAGACAGTTGTTCTCTCGAAGGCTTTGATAAATGGCGCTGACTATCTGCCTCTACTGTCTATATTTGCATTTCTATAAACACTTCACGCTACATTATGTGCAGATCATATATATGCCGTGCGTGTATGGAAGCTATTGACCACTAGGCGGTGCTGTTGCAAGTGAAATCACTTTGGCTGGGAGCGCTGAAGAAGAGCTGGAATGTTATACTGATAGATTCTGGAGGTAATTGTGTACTCTATGGGCTCATTCTCCCAGCCAATCAGCTCCATGCAGCTGTCAGGACCATTTGTCTACCTTTTTTTTCCATTGCAGGCAGCCCATAAAAAGTGAATGGGAGAGCATCGGCTAGGTTTGGCAGACATGCAGAGATGAGTGCACGGACTTGGATGCACAGGCTCTGCATCTGGGTGAAAAAGGGAAACAAATGGCTCTATCTGCTGCATAGGACTGAGCACCCATATAAATGAGCCTTCAATGACCAAAAGGAGGCGGACACCTGATTATCACACCCACTATATCACCAAAAATCTGCAGACATTCCTTCAGGTTATTCAGAGTGGACTATAAAGTATTAGTGCAAAACAGCCTATTCAAAATGATTACATAAGGTGGGCAAAAAAACTCAAAAATAATATCCGTATGAATTCAATGTGTAAAAAAAACAAAAAAAAAAAAAAACACAACACAAAAAATGCCCAGTGAGACCAAACGAATATTTAAAAAAATTATTAATATTCCTCTAGGGGATAAATACGTTGCAAACCAGTGTATGTGATATGTGCAATCATGTTGTCATCCTTTATGGATACTATGGCGCTAGACAGCCTAAATGTGTAGCAAAAACCTAAGAAAACAGCACAAAAAATGCAATATAACAACAATAATGGTGTCACCCTCCCCAAAATATTAAAATCAACCATAAAATGCAATGAAAAAATGCACACCAAAGACATACAAGTATCAGTGTTATGAAGGAAAACCTCCTAAATGCATGCGTGTGCATATGTTGGTATTGCAAAAATTGTATGACCATATAAGTGACAACCTTCTGGTAGTTGGCAAAACTCAAAATAAATATAATGTCTATACATATATCCTGTAAATCTGTGCAACAGTTCACATATATACAGTATCTCACAAAAGTGAGTACACCCCTCACATTTTTGTAAATATTTTATAATATCTTTTCATGTGACAGCACTGAAGAAATGACACTTTGCTACAATGTAAAGTATTGAGTGTACAGCTTGTATAACAGTGTAAATTTGCTGTCCCCTCAAAATAATGATGTACCCCTACTTCACCTAAAGTGGGAGCCCAGGATCTGGGGGCCCAGATTCCAATAAGCCCCCGCCCTCAGATCCTGACAACCACTGGGCAAGGGTTGTCCGATAGAGGTCCTTGTCCCCATTAACATGGAGGACAAGGTCTTTTGGGGTGTGGGCCCCAAAGCACACACTCCCCATGTTGAGGGCCTGGTATGGCTCGGGGGGGGGCACTCGCTCACCCCCCCTTTCCTGACCTGCCAGGCTGCATGCTCGGATAAGGGTCTGGTATGGATTGTGGGGGGGGGACCCCCACGCCATTTTTATTTGGGCATGGGGGTTCCCCTTAAGAGCTGTACCAGACCAAAGGGTCTGACCCTCATGCGTAATTTAAATTTTTTTACATTTTGGCGGGTTTCACCGCAAGTAGGATCATCTTGATCCGACTTCTGGTGCGACTTCTATTCTATTCACATCAATGGGCTTCCATAGGCAACCATTAATTTTTAATAGAGGTAGAGAAACGCAGCTGAAAGCTAGTGTGGCTAAACACGCATTGACGCCAATGCAAAACGCGGATAAAATCACGCTTTTAATGCCGTTTTTTTTTCCTGGAGTTGGTACTAGCTTTACAGTTCGTTTTTTTTAAATGTCCGTGTATGAGGTCTTAGAATGAAAAATATGTTGGAACCTCTGTCAGTTTTTTTGCTGCCTGTGTCCCAGTTGGGGAGTTTTTTCTCCTGTGTTCCTGTACCCCTGACAGCTTTTACTAAGACATCTCCTTACTGGAGACGCAGAACATGATGAACATCTGACAGCTAGCAGTTGGATGTCTTGTGGGCCTGCAGAACCTCACTTGATAGTGAGAGAGCAATGAGGGAGTGACATCTAGCTGCTCCAGCCAATGAGTGAACGTTTCCATAGGACAAGATAAGTTGTCTCTTGACAGTACTGTCACTGGAAGCAGGAAAGCTTGTCTGATATGGACCTAATACTGATGTCAAAGGCTGTACACCTAGATTGTGTTACTAGTCCAGATACTTATGAATATACAGTAAGGGCCTGAACACTTTTGGCCATGCCAGGCAAATGGCCTTGTTGCTGGCGACCATTTGCCAGGATTGTTAAGAGACAGCTTATCTTTTGCCTATAGAGTTGTTTGCTTGCTGGCTTAACCATCCACGTGTTGCTTCATCACTGTTCCCTCACTAGCGAGTAACATTCTATAGCATTCTGTGCCAACAAGTAACTCTATAGGGTAAATGGCTGCCACATCATAGTGATTCTGCTAAATGTCTTGCCTGACATGGATCTTAGGCAGTGTTGTAGGAATGATGATCTATGGATCCACTTCCTTCTCTGGACCCACTTTGTGTTTGGTCCGCTACCCTTGTTCCAGTACAACTTTGTGTTGACAACGTTTCAATGTGACATTTGCCATAAAGTGCACTTCACTACTTCCCACAGACCTGGTACTGACTTATGTAGACTGGAGCTCACACATTTGATGCAGAAATTGAACTGTTCCCCATAACAATCAAACTTCATCTCTCACTCTAGGAAAATCAAACAACAAACCTGATTTGCTCATACAGTCAACTACTTCACTTTTCCCCCATGGTTCGTAGATCATTCTCCCTTTGTTACTATTAATATTTTCCAACTTGTTATGTATTACAGTCCAAATGCTGGCAGCAGTCGAGATGGCCTTGACAATGAGACGGGAACAGATTCAGTTGTAAGCCACAGGAGGGAGCGCCATCGACGGAAGAACAGAGAGGCTCATGATGACGGTATAGTGATCTGTCTTGTGTCACCTTCCATTCTGTATGTATTAAATGTGGATTGATCATTGTAATGGTACTTAGCAGATGGAGATATTGATTGTGTCCTGACATGGGACACGGTCCAGATCGCATAAATATCTACCATTGATTTTTTCCATAATAGTGACTGTCAGCTGCAGCACACGGCAAAATCCAACCCAAGCAAGGACTGCACCGCCTAGCGTGCTCATCAGGGACAAACCAAATATTAAACTGCCATGGCTCCATCAAAGAACAATCAGCCACAATTCTTATACAGAAATACATTTAAGATAGTAATATGAAAAAGGAATACCACCTTAAAGAAGAGGTCTAGCTCCCCCACGAATATTTTAAGTCAGCTGCTACAAATGCTGCAGCTGCTGACTTTTAATATATGGACACTTACCTATCCAGGGAGTCCACAATGTCGGCACCCCAGCCGATCTTCGTAAGGGAACCCAGCAGTGAAGCCTTTTCGGCTTCAAAGCCGGTTCCCTATTGCACATTTGCAAAGCACGCAGCGCTTTCTAATTGGAGGAAGGAGGAGGGGGGCGCAACTTCCGAGAGACCGCGTCCCCTCTCTGGAACGGGGGAACGGAACGGTGAAAAATGGGTACCTGTCCCCCGTCCTACCCCTGAAAGGTGCCAAATGTTGGAACTCTGCTTTAACCAATCAGAACAATTTTAAAACATCCCATATAGCTCACCAGGAGCCTTCTGACAAGTGAATTCCATTCATAGATGGTTTGTAGACCAACACATTCATAAAAATGCGTAAATAATTAAATAAATGTTTAAAATGTATAATATCACTTGAAAAGAAATGCACTTACACAATATAAGACCAGAGATGGCTGAAAAATTAGCTGTAAACAATGGGGTTGATTTACTAAAACTGGAGAGAGCAATATCTGGTGTAGCTCTGCATAGAAACCAATCAGCTTCCAGTTTTTTTGTCAACGCTTAATTGAGCAAGCAGAAGTTAGAAGCTGATTGGCTGCCACACACAGCTGCACCAGATTTTGCACTCTTCGATTTTAGTAAATCAACCCCAAAATGCTTATCTAAATGTGTACTGATCTCCTATTTACCAAGTTGTGTACATCCACTGATGACAATAATTGCTGACATTGCAACACAAATGAGAACAAAATTGGTAACTAAACTGATCCCAAGGAGTCCATACTTTTTATAATGCTACGACAAGGTACTGAGGGCATCTTCAGATTATCTTCATGCACTGCATTACAAGAAACAACCTTAAAGGAGAAGTATGGTGGTTTTTTTTTTTTTTTTTAATTTTTTTTTTTTTAGTTTCATACTTACCTAGGTGGATGCAGCATCAGTCTGATGCTTGATTTGTCCCCCACTGCCTCTGCACTGAGAATTAAGCCACCAAACATTGCTGATGGCTCGGTTCTCTCATTTCCCCAAGCGGAGAGCTGCTGCCTGTCAGTCAGCATCTCTCCTGCTCTGCTCCTTCACACTCACTGAAGCGCTGAGCTGTGGAAGGGCAGGGAGCAGCCATCTTAGTGTTGGCTCTGAGAGGCTGAAACTGCCATCAGTCTAGGCAGCTGGCGGATCCAGACTTAGTTGGGATGATGCAGGTGCCTGGACTGATCCTGGTGATGTCAGCAGAGAGCGGACTTCAGACCGCTCCGCTGAAAACGGGTCACAGGAGTGCAAGACTAATTGCACTCCTGTGACCCATAGGAGAAGCCCAGCCAAACGAGCTCAGGCTGGACTCCTTTTAATCTAAAATAAAGGTAGGGCATGTTATTGGTAGACTATGATGACTTAATATAACATCTTGGTTGAACTGGAACATCTTTTTTTAATAGCGATGGATATTTTTGTATAATCTGGAAAGATCTGATGGTAGTGAATTAATTGTATTGATGCTGTTTGTTTTCCTTTTTTGTTTAGGTTTGCTATGTGAATCTTATTGTTATGTTTCTTTTGCATTTTCTTTTGTTTTTTCTTTTCAAAATAAAATATGAATAAAAAAACAACAACAAAAAAAAAACAACCTTGTTGGACAGTAGCATAAGGTGCTTTATTTGAAGCAGAAGCCAAAACTGTCCATTCGTAATAGAGTGCATCGTTATTGCTAGACTGATCTGTGTTTTGTGTTGAATTTTTAACAACTTTTGCGGTAACTTATTGTAAACAAATCAACATTTTTCTTTCACTGGTCTGACTTCAGTAAACTGAAATCTGGTTACTATGGTTTTCTGCAGTTTTGCACATTATCATGACTCTCTAGAATCAGTGTATGTTGTTACAGAAACAAAGCACAGATACCTACGTACATCAGTCCTTATATTGCATGACTTAAAGCCCAACTCCAGGCACGTAAAATATTATCCCTTGGAGTGGGCCTGTGTCCTCATTGCAAGGGTTAAGTGCTTGTATAGGGCAGGGATCTCCAAACTACGGCCCTCCGGCTGTTGCGGAACTACATGTCCCATGAGGCATTGTAAAACTCTGACATTCATAGACATCACTAGGCTTGATGGTAATTGTAGTTCCTGAACAATTGGAGGGCCATAGTTGGGAGACCCCTGGAGGGAAACAAAAATCTTTACTTACCTCTGCTACTCCCCTGCCACTAGACTGGTCCCTACAGCCCTTTTCCCCCCCCCCAACAGTCTAAGATTCTGACATCTCCAATGGTCTAGCGGTCTAGAATCCTGACATCTCCAATGGTCTAATGGTCTAGAATCTTGACATCTCCAATGGTCTAACGGTCTAAGATCCTGACATCATCTCCAATGGTCTAACGGTCTAGAATCCTGATATCTCCAATAGTCTAGCAGTCTAGAATCCTGATATCTCCAATGGTCTAGCGATCTAGGCTCCATACATCATCTCTAATGATCTAGAATCCTGACATCAAGACCAAAGCAGGATCCATAGCCCTGCATTGGAAGTGTTGATGCTGTATTGATGCCGAGGGACAGTTCAGCTCTGGAGTGTGGAGGATCAGGTAAGTAAAAGTGTTTCTCCTCTCCCCTAGGCAAAATATGGAATTAACAATTACAGTGCAGGTGCACCCCCACTGCAAGGGATCATTTTTAAATTTTCCTGTCGTTGGGCTTTATTAAAGTGGATATTTTTGGTTATATTTGTGTATTTTCAGATTTATTGATTAATAAAGGCTTTTATGCACTCGGAAGCAATCCAGATGCAGCATGCTTTTGTGTTGATTTGACTTGCTGCATTTGACCCAATCTAATAGTGCTTGTGATTAACGTTTGAGCTAATTTCAATAAAATACTAGCTGCGTTGCATTTGCATTAACTTGTATGAAGAAAGAAAGCCTTTCAGGAGCAGACAAATGTTGCTGTACACATGCCTTAAGGCAGGCCATAGGAGTATGCTGATGTGCATAGGGCTGCCATAGATGTAAAGCAGCCTAAATTTATTATACTGTAGTGAGAAACTATGTCATATTGGATGCAATGCTTCGACTTGTAGTACTTCACACATTGAAGGCAATTTACTAAACCTAGCTATACTCTGGTCCAACAAGGAACAGCCAAATTTTGATCAGTGTATGGGTTCCCCCAATGAACAAACTGATTGTCTTATTGACTTTTGTTGAAAGGACCGGATGTAAAGTGTACCATCCACCAGTAGCTGCAGCTGCCGATCACTGTATTTGGACAGCAGCGGGTATAGCTGTCGGAAGGCAATGTCCTGGTTGGGGGATTCCTTCATCCTCCCTGCAGCTGAACAAAAAATAAATAACCTTGTATGACCAGCTTTGGATCAGAGCAGCTAGAATCTGGAGCAGTTGCTTGCCAACCAGTCAGCTTCTAGCTTTCATTTTCAAAGCTTCAAGCAGAACTAAACCCTCCTATCCTTTACAGCCAAGGAAGCTGCCATTTTAGCCTCTGCTTGATCTTCAGTTGCCATGGTGCTGTCCATGTGATCAGTTACAGCAGTTACACGTTCATTGCATGCCTTGAATAAAACTGTTTTGGGAAACCATTAAATTGATAGGTTTAGTTCCGCTTTAACTAAACAAGCTGAAGATAGACGCTGATTGGTTACTATGCACAGCTGCTCTAGGTTCTTTCTACTCTTGTTTTAACAACTTCTCTCCATTATTCTTTTCAGTGTTCTATAGGACCTTGTGACTACCCTTTAAATGTGTGTATCATTTTCCAACCCCAAGCTATTATTTCTAACACGTATTTACTCTACATGAATATTATGACCACACTGGCAGTGACCTCTAGAGAAAATTAAAAAAGGCCTCCGCTGTTTGCATGAACCAATCCGGTTTTGTCTGGCTTCCTTATTTTATTTTATTTTTATTTTTTGGGCATGGGTTAGGAAATGAGTGTCTTGTTTAATGCACCTCTCCTAACCTATTACTGGGCTGGATTTATTAGTAGGCAATGTAAACCTGTTCATAGGCTCCACTCTGGCAAAGGGCACCTGCTGCTATGACCACTTCATTGTCTGCTTTATGATAATTAATTTTTTTCATCTGGTGGGCAGCCATGCAATTGCCTTCTATGCACAAGAATTACCTCACAGGACAAGACAGGTTTTCTGCTTTGCAGAATTCTGAATATCTGTATCCTGGTTTCAAAAGGAAACTAGTATTGCCATAGAAGGGATTGTCTAGATTGAGCTTTCACTTGGGGTTAGCGTAAATTTTGTCCAGAAGTCTTCCTAGAATGTGACTATGTCTATGCTTACAGCCTCATAGCTAATGTATAGAACTGCACTGTGAATCTATGTCTGTGCTGCCTCTGAATGCCAGTCCCTGAAGATTTGGGATGCGATTCTGCTCACTATTGTCCTTGCTGGAGGCTCTGACATAAGGAAGTAAAGCCCTGCTTCTACCAAGATGGCCACAGGGAAAAAACGTTCAGAACAAGGCACGGTAAGTCAGTATTGGGGGGAAAAAATGGAAAAAGGAAAACACTGGCAACACCAGTGACTAGTCCTTTGGCCTATGCCTTCTATTTTTGGCTACAGCTCCCAGAGTTCAGTTTCTCTTTAGGGAGTACAGTGTCTGTATCTTGTCCTGTCTTTAATGCCTATAATACCTGTTGATCTTGCTAGTAAACATCCCGCAGGTCGGCTTCCTGCATTATTGTGACAACACCGAAAACATTGTGTGGAGTTATCCACAGCAATGTCCCCTTTTTCTCCAAGCCACCATCCGACTGCAGCATGTCACGGGGATATCAGTCTTGCCTATAACAGTCCATAGATGATTTAAGAGAAAAGATGAGAAAGCGAGCAGTCATGTGACCACTTACACAAACATGCAGAAAACATCTATTTGGCAAGATATTCCAGGAAGCTGTCTGCATCCTGAGATGTCCGGTGCCTGCCCTCCACTATTACACTGAGCATAGTTTACTGCTGACTTGACATTGACTGTAAATCTTGATAAAGAGTCTCTGTGCTTTGACAGAAGATTGTCTCATGCCAGTCACACCTTGACTTGGTCTGTTGTACTGCATGTTTTGGAAGTTTGACAAGTCCTCAGTATACCCTGGGGGCCTCTGAGGGTGGATATTGTGTGCTTAGCTTGTCTGGACTGGTAGTGAATTGCCTGGAGGCAGATCCTCTGTCTCTGTCAAAGTGAATGCAGTGCTGTCAGTGCTAACTAGCACATTGTAAGAGGTGTGCATTATGAGAGCCACTAATCAGTGTTTATCTGCACAGGCATGGCAAACAGTTATGGACACCCTCTCTATAGATGTGTGCTGATGACAAAACTCAGATGTGTTACCTACCTGTAAAGGCCTCTGTTAAACATATCACAGATAGATGCTTTATCTGAATCAAACTGAACTGCTGCTGATGGGGCCAGAAAATAATTTTCACTTCATTGTGAGGCTAAACTGACAGCTGCCCAGCCATACTTTGGTTGTGCTTTCTTCTGAATCAGCTGCATTAAGGCGGACATAAATGAATCGATATTTTGGCCGGTTCAGCATGGACCGGCTGAATTTCGATCTATGTTTAGGCAGGCTGGTTGTACAAAGTCAATCTACTGATTGGATTCTGTACAACTGGCCAGTTGGGTTTTTCCTTAATGATCAGTGCCGTCAGCTATAGATGGAAACACTGATCAATATGTTTTGATGGCGAGGAAGGCTCTCCACTGTCAGAATACAAAGCTACAGCAGGAGTAATTCTCCCATCCACCGCGAATGTGTGGATGCGAAAATTCCACTGGTTGAATGAAAAAATAAAAAATAAAAATTAATTAGAATATATTACAGGAGACTGAGCTTCCTAGATTTAGTTTTATTCCCACTTTAACTACTATATCAAGCCCCTAGTATATAATTTATGGTGCATGCTTCATAGCAGCAGGCTTTATAATGCCCATTTCATTGTTCTACAGTGCCTTGAAAAATTATTCATACCCCTTGAAATTTTCCACATTTTGTAATGTTACAACCAAAACCGTAAATGTATTTTATTGGGATTTTATGTGATAGACCAACACAAAGTGGCACATAATTGTGAAGTGGAAGTAAAATGATAAATGTTTTTTCATTTTTTTTAAATCTGAAAAGTATGGCGTGCATTTGTATTCAGCCTCCTTTACTCTGATACCCCTAAGTAAAATCTAAAATCTAGTGGAACCAATTGCCTTCAGAAGTTGCCTAATTAGTAAAGAGCATTCACCTGTGTGTAATTTGATGTCCGTATAAATACAGCTGTTCTATGAAGCCCCCAGAGGTCTGTTAGAGAACCTTAGTGAACAAACAGCATCATGGAGGCCAAGGAACACATCAGACAGGTCAGAAATAAAGTTGTGGAGAGGTTGAAGCAGGGTTAGATTATAAAAATATATCATAAGCTTTGAACATCTCACCGAGCTCTGTTCAATCAATCATCCAAAAACAGAACTGCAAAACTAGAGAAGCAGCCAAAAGGCCCATGGTAACTCTGGAAGAGCTACAGAGGTCCACAGCTCAGGTGGGAGAATAGGTCCACAGGACAACTATTAGTCACGCACTCCACAAATTATGGAAGAGTGGCAAGTAGAAAACCTATGTTGAAAGAAGGCCATAAGAGGACCTGTTTGCGAGAAGCCATTTAAGGGACACAGCGAACATGTGGAAGAAGGTGCTCTGGTCGGACGAGACCAACATTTTTACTTTTTGGCCTAAAAGCAAAATGCTATGTGTGGCAGAAAACGAATACTGCACATCTCCCTGAACACACCATCCCCACCATGAAACAGTGGTGGCATTATTATGTTGTGGGGATACTTTTTTTCAGCAGGGACAGGGAAGCTGGTCAGAGTTGATGGGAAGATGGATGGAGCCAAATACAGGGCAATCTTAGAAGAAAACCTGTTAGTCTGCAAAAATACTTGAGACTGGAATGGAGGTTCACCTTCCAGCAGGACAACGACCCTAAACGTACAGCCAGAGCTGAGTGAATGAAGACCACCTGCCACGCCAGGCGAGGCAAAGAAACCTAATGAAAACTTCATGTGGGTGCCAGCCTTGGCTCGCCACCACATGTAGTAGTCCAAGAAGAAATAACTGCACACGGCGGCTAGTTCCAAAGTTCAAGAGTCATTTATTGGAGGACCCAATGTGACACTACAGGACACCAACAGGCTGCTGTGGTGTGCAGCTACTACTTCTTTGAATACAGCCAGAGCTACAATGGAATGGTTTCAATTAAAGCATATTCCTGTGTTAGAATGGCTCAGTCAAAGTCCAGACCTAAATCCAATTGAGAATCTGTGGCAAGACTTGAAAATTGCTGTTCACAGATGCGCTGTATCCAATTTGACAGAGCTTGAGCTATTGTGCAACGAATGGGTAAAAATGTCACTCTCTAGGTGTGCAAAGCTGGTAGAGATATCCCCAAAAAGACTTGTAGCTGTAATTGCAGCAAAAGATTGTTCTACCAAGTTTGGCTGGGGGGGGGGGCGGAAATTCCGTGGGGAGCCTACACACAGTCAGAATTTCCGAACATTTTCCGTGGGAAAATCTGACCGTGTATACGGGGCATAACTCTGTGTTTGCTTCGACTTTAAATACTATTTTCTGTACTAGTGTATACGCACCACTGTCAGTGCTGTATAAAGAGTATGCAGTGCAGTCTGCTGCTAGAACAAAATAGCGTCCGTCTGATCACTGCTCAGCCATTCACAGGAAGCTTTGTACTTTTTGTGAATAATTTAAGGTTTAAAGTGGAGTTCCACCCTAAAGTGGAACTTCCGCTCATCGGAACCCTCCTCCCCCCTCCGGTGTCACAGTTGGCACCTTTCAGGGGGAAGGGGGGTGCAGATGCCTGTCTAAGACAGGTATTTGCCCCCACTTCCGAGCATAGACTCCCACGGGAGCTCGATGGCAGCGAGGTCTCCCCGCTGTCAGAATACAGTAGCTCAGTGGGGAGGATTCCCCCCTCCAAAATGACTAGTCTATGGACTGCCTTATTCTGGCTGTGGTGAAGAGGCATGCAGATGACATCACAATCTCCACCTTAGCCAATCAGAGGAACCCTTTCATAAAAATGCAAGGCCTCTGTGGTATTACACAGAGCGGACCCGTACCCTCTCTTAAGTCCCCTGCTGGCATTCTCCACCAATCTTTTCTCCCAAATGACACCCCCCACCCCCTGCAAACCACAGAAGCACACAGCATGCCACGGTCCCCTCTCACAGGACCGTGCTCTCTGAATCTCCTGTAAGTCTAAGAAGAGGGGAGAGCGGTGCTGCAGATGAGACTGCGCTGGATTGAGTGAGGCCTCAGGTAAGTGTTTAGGAACAGGGAAGTTAGTACTGGAGCCTTTTTTTCCCCTAATGCAGGGAATGTATTAAGATTGTAGAATCTTGTTTTTTTTTTTTTTTTAGTTAAAAATAACAAACATGTTATACTTACCTGCTCTCTGTAATGGTTTTGCAGAGGGCAGCCTGGATTCTCCTCTTTGGTGCTGCTGGCCCCTCCCTCCTGTTGAGTGCCCCCACAGCAAGCAGCTCGCTATGGGGGCACCTGAGCCGAGCCACAGCTCCGTTTGTCCATTCAGACACAGAGTCGCGGCTCGGCCCCACCCCCTCTCTCTCCTCTTTGGCTGACTGACTTTGACAGCTGCAGGACCCAATGGCGCTGTGCTGCTGTCTCAGCCAATGAGGGGAGTCCCAGGCAGCCGAGACACTCCTGCAACATCATTGGATCTAGAGGGACCTCAGGTAAATATTAAGGGGGCTGCTGCACACAGAAGGCTTTTTATCTTAATGCGTAGAATGCATTAAGATAAAAAAAAACCTTCTGCCTTTACAATCACTTTAAGTTAAAAACTTTAATATTTTAGAGCCACTTTAAAGCTATTGGGTGTAAAAATGCTGATACTATATACTCCCTGACCAGTTTTCTTCTTGTCTTTTCATCAATTTTGGAGGGATGTCCAGTTCTTGGTAATGTCGCTGTTGTGCCATATTTTCTCCACTTGAGGATGAATGCCTTCACTGTGTTCCATGGTATATCTATGCCTTGGATATTCTTTTGTACCTTCTCCTGACTGATACCTTTTAACAATGAGATCCCTCTGATGCCTTAGAAGCTCTCTGCAGACCATGGCTTTTGCTGTTTAATATGACTAAGCTGAACTTTATTTGGGGTGAATCAGATGCACTTTAAATATGGGAAGGTGTGTACTGACTCCTATTTAACATGAGTCTGAATGCGATTGCTTAATTCTGAGCACAGCTACATCCCCAGTTTTATAAGAGGTGCACACTTATGCAACCACATTATTTTAGTTTTTTAGTTTTACCCCCCCCCCCCCCAAAAAAAAAAGGTTACAGTTTGTTTCTCTACGAGTTGTACAGTTTAAAGGTCACATTAAAGGTGGAAAGTTCTGAAATGATTTGTCTCGTTTTTTTTTTTTTTACATCACAGAAACCTGACATTTTTACAGGGGTGTGTAGACTTTTTATATCCACTGTAATGTAGTTATACTTTAGGTTAAAAAAAATAGGCTTGTTTCTGTGTTTTGCCAGGAATTGACATCATCAATACAACAGCAAAAGCAATACAACTGTGCTTTGTAAATGACATGTAAAAAAATACATAAGATTCTCTGTATCCAGCCGGTGTAAGCTTTATAAATGTCCTCCAGATTGTCTGTTTTTACACTTTGAGTAATGCAGACATGACTGTACAGGTAAGGCCTCTCTATAAGGCATCAGCCGAGAGTGCAGAAAGAAGGGATAGAACACAAGCTTTTATATGTTAGCAGGTGGCTTGCAGATTTGCTTTAAAAGCTGAACAAAGGACTGACTACAAAGTTGAAATACATATACAGAAATGTATTTGCTAAAGCATTTTTCTGTTCATCAATTTACCAGCATTCCTAGGTCAGTGACCTCACTTTTTTTTTCACCTGCCGGGTCACCCATCATCCCCACCCCCCTTCTACTTATTGGCCAAAAAAAGGCACAGAAAACCTACTAGGGAGGTTTGTGAAAGCAGCAGTCTCTCTGCAGTGGTCAGACATCAGTGACGTGGAGGTTGCCAGATAGAAATAATGGGAGCTGTGGGGGTGCCAGAAAATGGACTCTCCTAAAAGTGTAGGTTTATGAGTGGAATTTTGCTCAGAAATAGAGAGGAGTGTGTAATGGGGAATTCCCCTGAATTTGTAGAACTCTAGTCTCATCTAGACATGAGCTTAAAACGGAGTTCCACCCTAAAGTGGAACTTCCGCTCATCAGAACCCTCCCCCCCCCCCCCCCCCCCCGGTGTCACAGTTGGCAACTTTCAGGGGGGAGCGGGTGCAGATACCTGTCTAAGACAGTTATTTGCACCCACTTCCAGGCATAGACTCCCACGGTGCACGGCTTCTTCCTGTCCCGCCGCACACGGGTCCCAGAGACAGCGCGGACCATTCTCATTGCGCTGCGCGGCTCACGCATGTGCAGTAGGGAACCGGGAAGTGAAGCCACAACCCTTCACTTCCTGATTCCCTCACGAGGATGGTGGCGGCAGCAGCCGAGAGCCCGAGGAATCCATCGGCCTCGGCTGCCGACATCGCTGGACCCTGGGACAGGTGAGTGTCCATTTATTAAAAGTCAGCAGCAGTAGTATTTATAGCTGCTGGCTTTTAAAGTGAAATCCCCCCAACAGGAGACAAACGGCAAAAGAACTGTTTTAACTTTTTCCTCGCTCTATCCAAAACAGAAAAATTTATTAGTTGTCCATACGGTTTGGGAAAAGTTTTAAGGCCTGGTCAGGTGTGGCAGTAGCAATGATTACAGTACACAAAAGCAACACCAGAAAGCAGGCTGATTTACTAAAGGAATATTCACTTACAATTTTCACTCCCCTTCAGTGATGTGACATCTGCCAGTTCCCTTGCCAGTGCCCACATTTTCACCCATGCTTCTTCCTGGTATGGGATCATCGGCCACCTTGATAGGCCATGCTGCACATGAGCCAGAGTTCATTCATCCCAGCTGAATGTACACTGAGTTGTGCATGCAAAGCTCAGTGTACATTGTCAGTAAGAAGCCCAACAGGCAGGTGAGAATCCTTTATTGCAGAATAGACATTGTATGTGGCTGAAATAAAATACAGATTTTCAATTTTTACATAAATTTACACATTAATATATAAGCTGAATCTGTGTTCACTTTGAGTACCCAATGTATTATATGATCTATGCTTGATACCACCATTTCAAAAGAGGGTTGATTTATTACATGAAAAGAGGCTGTTCATGTGATTAGTGAATACGGTAACGCTGTCTTCACTTTGGATTTCCAGCTTCCTGCAAGGTAAGCATAAAAAATAATAATAATAATTATAATAAATAAATAAATATATATATATATATATATATATATATATATATATATATATATATATATATATATATATATATATACACAGTATCTCATAAGTGTTTACAATATGTTTCCCACACATTTTTGTAAATATTTTATTATATCTTTTCATGTGACAACACTGAAATTACACTTTGCTACAATGTAAAGTAGTGAGTGTGCAGCTTGTATAACAGTGTAAATTTGCTGTTCTCTCAAAATAACTCAACACACAGCCATTAATGTCTAAACCGCTGGCAACAAAAGCGAGTACATCCCTAAGTGAAAATGTCCAAATTGGGCCCAAAGTGTCAATATTTGGTGTTGCCACCATTATTTTCCAACCAGTGCTTCACAGGTTGCCACTGGAGTCCTCTTCCACTCCTCCATGAGGACATCACGGAGCTGGTGGATGTTAGAGACCTTGCACTCCTCCACCTTCTGTTTGAGGTTGTCCCACAGATGCTCAATAGGGGTTAGGTCTGGAGACATGCTTGGCCAGTCCATTTTACCCTCAGCTTTAGTAAGGCAGTGGTCATCTTGGAGGCGTGTTTGGTGTTGTTGTCATGTTGGAATACTGCCCTGCGGCCCAGTCTCCGAAGGGAGGGGATCATGCACTGCTTCAGTATGTCACAGTACATGTTGGCATTCATGATTCCCTCAATGAACTGTACCTCCCCAGTGCCAGCAACACTCATTCAACCCCAGACCATGACACTCGCACCACCATGCTTGACTGTAGACAAGACACACTTGTCTTTGTACTCCTCACCTGGTTGCTGCCACACACGCTTGACACCATGTGAACCAAATAAGTTTATCTTGGTCTCATCAGACCACAGGACATGGTTCCAGTAATCCATGTCCTTAGTCTGCTTGTCTTCAGCAAACTGTTTGCGGGCTTTCTTGTGCATCATCTTTAGAAGAGGCTTCCTTCTGGGATGACAGCCATGCAGACCAATTTGATGCAGCGTGCAGTAAATGGTCTGAGCACTGACAGGCTGACCCCCCACCCCTTCAACCTTCTGCAGCAATTCTGGAAGCACGCATACATCTAGTTCCCAAAGACAACCCCTGGATATGACGCTGAGCACGTGCACTCAACTTCTTTGGCCGACCATGGCGAGGCCTGTTCTGAGTGGAATAAATCTTTCTAATTAAAATTCATTGATATTCAAAATAATATAAGCCACCTACACCCATAATAGTGTGAAGAACTACCAAATATAAACCACAATTTCATAAAACATGATAATTAGTGAAAAAAATCAACTTGAAAAATTTCATTAATAAATTAATTGAAAAATTATTAAACAAATTAATTGGTGATGAAAAAAATTATTAATATAGACTCATTAAATCCAAACAAATTACAGTCCATTAAAAGTGTGCAATCTAAAACTGAAGAGATGCATGCAAACATGTCAACAGGATCTCAGTGATAAAATCCAACACACACCCTTTGGAAAGTGCTGTGAAGTATAGCCAATACCGCCACCAATAAAGTCTCTGGCTGCTTACCAGGGCTCTAGGTCCCTATTAAATGGGACCCAGAAACTCAATGATTAATAATCAGCGTTGACACTCTGGATGGCAGAAATACGGTCACTCACTCTCAACCGCGGGGTATCAGGCAACAATAAGCCGTTTCACATATAGAAAAGAAAATGCTCACATAGCATTTCCGTGACCACGTCTTTGGAGTGATGAAACACGTAGGGAGGAGCTGAGTGCTGACGCCACCGCATTCTAAGCCAGTCCCGGAAGTAACGGGCGGTAGTTGAGTGCCGGCCGGCTCGTGTGTGTTCTTATGGCCATTGTATTTTCCGGATAATGTGAGTGTATACCTGCTTATTTTAAAAATAAATCTCAAAGATTTTTATGCCATGTGAGCATTTTCTTTTCTATATGTGAAACTGCTTATTGTTGCCTGATACCCCGCAGCTGAGAGTGAGTGAGCGTATTTCTGCCATCCAGAGTGTCAACGCTGACTATTAATCATTGCGTTTCTGGGTCCCAATTAATGGGGACCTAGAGCTCTGGTAAGCGGCCAGAGACTTTATTGGTGGCGGTATTGGCTATACTTCACAGCACTTTCCAAAGGGTGTGTGTTGGATTCTATCACTGAGATCCCATTGACACGTTTGCATGCATCTCTTCAGTTTTAAATTGGACACTTTATATGGACTGTAACTTGTTTGGAATTAATGAGTCTATATTAATTAATTTTTTCATCACCAATTAGTTTAATAATTTTTCAAATAATTTATTAATGACATTTTTTAAGTTGACTCTTTTTCACTAATTATGATGTTTTATGAAATTGTGGTTTATATTTGGTAGTTTTTCACACTATTCTGGGTGTAGGTGGCTTATATTATTTTTAATATCAATGATTTTTAAATAGAAAGGTTTATTGCACAGGTGATTAATTTATTCACTTTAGGAATCAATTAAAAAAATTTTTAATCATTTGCTAGCGCAGCTCCTTTATATTTAGAGAATTTTGTGTGGCGTTGTAGAACGATTTGAGCTGCTGCTTAGGGGTTGGGTTTAATAATAGCGCAGAGTGGAACCTATCCTGTTAAAGTGGTTGTAAACCCTTACAAACCACTTTGACCTACATTGTAAGCCTAGATTAAGGCTTACCTGTAGGTCCAAGCAATATCTCCTAAACCTATATGGTTTAGGAGATATTTGCCCGAAAACGGGCACTGCTGTCTACGGCGCATTCGCCGTAGACAGCGGCGCGCAGGCGCACTGAACGCGGCAGTTCCAAAAATGGAGCTGCCGCATTTGTCGACTCCCGTGCGCATGCGCGGGAGTGACGTCATCGCGGCTTCGCCGAATGACAGCGGCGGAGCTGCGAGACGCCACCAGCAAGATGGATGCGGCGGACTACAGGGGACAGCGCGACTTCGCTGGCTCCTGTGTCAGGTAAGTGACACATAATGGGCTACTATGCGATGCATAGTAGTCCATTATGCTTTACCTTTGCAGGGAAAAAAAGAGGAAGTAAACTCATCAGGGTTTACTTCCTCTTTAAACCGCTGTATGGTCTTGGCCACCGTGCTGCAGCTCGGTTTCAGTGTCAAATTTACACCTGCTCCCCATTCACACTTGAGACCTTGTAACACTAACAAGTCACATGACCACGGGGAGGGAAAATGGCTAATTAGGCCCAATTTGGACATTTTCACTTACGGATGTACTCACCTTTGTTGTCAGCGGTTTAGACATTAATTGCTGTGTGTTGAATTATTTTGAAGGGACAGCAAATTGACACTGTTATACACGCTGTACACGCACTACTTTACATTGTAGCAAAGTGTAATTTCAGTGTTGTCACATGAAAAGATATAATAAAATATTTACAAAAATGTGAGGGGTGTACTCACATTTGTGTGTGTGCACATCTATATAGATAGATATATATATATATATATATAATCTCTCACTCTCTCTATCTATCTATATATATATATATATATATATATATATATACACACAAAATTCTAGTACATAATTAGATGATTAATGTACAGTATATATCTTTCCGCCTTATTTACTAAGTAAACACTTCACATTGCTAGGTGGACAGTTTCTGCTCCTTTACTAAATCAACCCCAATATATAGCTTAAAGTTCTTTCAGACCCTACCTTCAACAGTTGAAATAATTATTTAGGTGATGTCTAGAAGAATTATGACAGCCTTTTGGGAAGAATTCCTAGCAGTTAAAACGACTTGCTGCCACAAATCAGGACCTGGGGCCATTCATATGATTTAAAGGTATTCTTCAACTTTAACAAAATCGTTAAAGAGGAGGATTTATCCATCACTGCGATCCCTGCAGCTGTCATTATAGACTTATTTTTTAAGCAAGATTTGACAATCTGAACTTTTTCAAGGTTTTGTGTTGCATTTGTTGTTCAAATGTGATCATGTAATGCGAAGAATTATCCTTGTGTAGAGAATTTGATACCTTGTTTCTTTCATTATTTATTTTATTTATTAAAAGTACTTGTATACCGCCGTCAATTTAAGCAGCACTTTATATATGGTACATATTGTGCATTCACATCAGTTCCTGCCCTCAAGCTTACTAGCTAAGGTGCTTCATTGTGCCCATACAGATTTATTTTTAATTTTTTTTAGATATCCATTTGAATCTACTGTCGATTTTAAGAACTTGTATGTTTCTATAGACCAGGGATATGCAATTAGTGGACCTCCAGCTGTTGCAGAACTACAAGTCCCATGAGGCATAGCAAGACTGACAGCCACAGGCATGACACCCAGAGGCAGGAGGCATGATGGGACTTGTAGTTTTGCAACAGCTGGAGGTCCGCTAATTGAATATCCCTGCTATAGACCGTCACCTATATGAAGTTAAAGGTCAATTGAATTCCCAGTTTTAAATTGGCTACAGTAAATACATTCCAGGTTGATTACAATAAAAGAGATGCAGCCTTATAGTTTGTTTTCTTTCTAAAGTAGTCTTAGCCTGAGTAGAAAAAACTGTTCCCTGCCAGCATGCTGCAGAGAAGAACCCTTGTTCTCTGGGGGGAAACAGTGGTCTCTCTCCAAGGGTCTGACACACCCCCTGCTGAGTCGTACCCATAGCTGCAATCAAGAAAGCTATTGCTCTCTCCTTATTGGCTTGGTCTCAACAGGGGTTATGTTGGATCTCTTTTGAAAAGACTACTGATTAAAAAAAAACTGATAGTGTACCAGGCAGTACTTTGTGTGGGGAAGCCCCACTTATTTAGAGCCAGAGTTCCTCAATTAGCAGGGGTCATTGTCTTTGCTGATTGCAGATCTGTAGGTTTGACTCAGTAGAGGGTATGTTGGATCTCTGCAATGAGACCACTGCTTCCCCACATTGATTCTGTCTTTTTTGACACTTTTATAGACCAGTCCAGTGCCACCTTTCGTTGGTTTTGTGGTGAGGAAGCCAATTGGATGCTGTAATATACTGTATTGTGTAGATTTCTTTGTGAACTATAAAAATGATCCCATAGGGATCAGTATGGATAGGAGGGAGGATAATAACTAGGGACGGTGATGTCAGCTCAATGCCAAAAGATTTATGGCAGAGGACAAATAGAAGAGTAAAAACACAAAAATAAAAGGTTACACAGAAGCAGCATGTCATTATTGTCGGAAATCTGCAGTGTGTTATTTTGTATAAAAGACCTAATTGGCATTGAATACGAGGTTGGCATCCAAACTTGCTCTTTCAGAGGATGGAGAATGCTGTTGTTTTCTGTACTTGGTAATTAGGATAATACAAAACATGGCTAACAAGCCAGTTTTTTTTTTTTAACAAACCCATACAAAGAGAAGTGAGGGTGTATAGTGTGCAGTTACAAGAGCAGCCAATCACTTTCCAGCAGTAGGGCAAGCACTGTGTCAGGCTTGTAGTAGGGACAGAGAAAAAATACAGTAAGCCATGATAGCCAATCAGAATTTATCCTCCAATAATTTCACATCTGCAAGTTGAATTGCTTAATTTTTGCCATTTGCACTCTTATGGAAAAATCCCATTGGTAACATACCATTAATTAAAAGCTTAAAAAATGGACAGCCTTTGTTTATAAAAACAAATTGTGGTCAGATACTTGTGTTTAGCCTTGCATTTCCTAGTAATTTTTGGGTATGGAGAGTTTAAAGAGTTAATGTCCCATGGTTCAAATGGTAATTTCTCTGCATTGATCCTGCATGAGTTATGCTGTGAATAGGTAGGTAGAGGAGATGAGGAACAAATGCACTTGATTTATGAGAGTGGCAGGTACTGAGTTTGCAGATTTATTGGGGGTTATTTACGAAAGGCAAATCCACTTTGCACTACAGTCTGAGGGGTAGATCTGAAATGAGGGGAAGCTCTGTTGATTTTATCATCCAATCATGTGCAAGCTAAAATGCTGTTTTTTTTTTTTTTTTTTTTTTTCTTGCTTGTCCCGGATCTACAGTGACTGAACTTCCAAGTGCAATTGTAGTGCAAAGTGGATTTGCCTTTAGTAAATAACCCCCATTGTGTATTTAGTCATTTCACATCTCTTAAAATCTTTACTCTGCAGTTTTTTATAGAAAAAGAGAGATAAACAGAGGGTACATCCTACACAGTCTTCAATACGTTACATATGACTCTATGACCATTTATAATAAAAACATATCATTTAGCATTCATGCCATAGGATGGCAAAGTCATGGCTGTTCACTTGTCCAGTATAAAGCCGCATTTCTCAACCTTGTTACTGTGGGGGAACCTTTGAAATAGTTTTGAGGGCTCGGAGAACCCCAGTTAAAAAGTATTATTTCTATAGCCCTTGGTACAATAAGATAATACATTGTTGCTTGAATAAGTAATGCGGTGTACATAGCACATTTTACAGACAGGAATTTTGATACTACAAGACAAAAACAGACATAAAAACTGTAGTGTCAGAAGTGCTCCCTTACATTGGTGGTCAATGGAAGAGTATGAACTTAGGTGGTTAGTGGAAGAGTGCCATCGTACAATGGTGGCCAGTGAAAGAGTATGATCTTATAATGGCAGCCAGTGGAAGAGCTCCATCTGCATTGGTGGTCAGTGGAAGAGTATGATCTTACACTGGCAGCCAGTGAAAGAGCTCCATCTGCATCGGTGGTCAGTGGAAGAGTATGATCTTATTTGGGTGGTTAGTGGAAGAGCTCCATCTGCATTGGTGGTCAGTGGAAGAGTATGATCTTACACTTGCAGCCAGTGGAAGAGCTCCATCTGCATTGGTGGTCAGTGGAAGAGTATGATCTTACACTGGCAGCCAGTGGAAGAGCTCCATCTGCATTGGTGGTCAGTGGAAGAGTGCTTTACGTTGGCAGTGAAAGAGAAACCTTACATTCTGCTACTGTTCAACAATTCCCTAGCAACCTTTAAAGCAGGGGTCTCTAAAACTATGGCCCTCCAGTTGTTCGGGAACTACAACTCCCATAATTTCTAGTCATGTCTGTGAATGTCAGAATTTTACAATGCCTCAACGTGTAGTTCCGCAACAGATGTAGGGCCGTAGTTTGGAGATCCCTTCTCTAAAGGACCCTGGTTGAGAAAGGCTGCCTTAGAGGAAGGAAGTAGACCTGGTAAGGTCAATGTGACTATGTAATTTAAAGGGGGGAAAAAAAGCTTCTCATATATAAGCTATGAGTGGTTCTTATACAGTATCTGACACCATCTGTAGTTTCATTCATTGTGAAGTCTGGGATGTTTCCATTAATCCAAGTCAGCTGTTACTGCCATTTTGTGTAGTAATAGATTACTGCTTATATTCTTCTACACTTAGATTTCTCTTGCACTATTGAAATAAGATCAGACCTCTGTCCTATTAGTTCTTCCCAACATCTGCTCACATAGTATGGAGCACATGGACAAGCCCTTGTAGTCCTAGCTTTGCCTATCCACAGCTATCCTCACTTAGTTTCAGGTTCTGGCCCTTCCACCCCCTTGGGAAAGACTGCCTTCTGTTAGCTATTGTGTTAAGAAAAAGGACACCACAGCACCCAGATCATTTTCACAATTCCTCTTATCAGATTTGAATGCAGGCTGGGTCTGCAGGGGTACAGACATATTCAAAGACTGCATAGACCCTAGCCAAGGATAGCACTGTTTTTTAAAGTGAACCTGTCCTTTGTCCATGAAAAATCAACAGGTTTATGTTAAAGTAGAACTATAGGCAAAACTTGGGTTAGGGTCTGGTTAGGGTTAGGGTTTTCCCCTTGAAGAACAAGGTCTCGGGGATTGGAATAGGGACCCCCTCCTAACTAAGAAAGCTTTTTTCATTCTCACTTTCAATGATAATGGTAGACAGGAAATCAGAGTGGGTGGATCTCTGAGGGCACAGACAGCAATAAAACAAAAAAAAAAGTTTTTGCCTTTTTAGTTATACTTTAATACAGACCTCAACAGCATATATTTAGCTTTCTTTGGCTGCCTCAACACTCCATTCACCTGCCATGAGTGCATGCAAAAACTCTGTCAGCTAAGAGTTTCTGGAGTCATAGTTTACACAGGGGTATGAGTAGTTCTCAATGCTAAAGCACCGATTGGTTCAGCACAGTCATATGGAGCGAGTCACATGCTCCTCCATACCCAGAAGTACCAGATATTTCCTTTAGCCCCCAGCACTGAACAGAGCGACAGGGGAGGGGAGGGAAATGTGAATATTTACTGTGGGGGAGGTGGCATTAAATGCTGTTTCTTTTATAGGGGACTTCCAGCAACAGTAAACATCACAGTTTATTTAAACTGTCTTTGGGTGCTAAAAACTAAATTCTCAAAGTTATAATGCTTGTGGTGTTTACCTTAAAGATGAATTCCGGGTATGGCATTTTGGACGAATGTAAGTATTCATGTGCCATACCTGTGGGGTCCCCGTCTTAGTTGAAAATCACTGTAGTAGGTACTACTACTACAGCGATCTCTACTAGCTGTGCCGAACGGCTGCTCTGCTGTATTGTGAACACAGGAAGCTGCTCGCTCGGCACAGGTGCTATTCAGAGAACACTTTCCATTTTCTCATTGAATGAAAGCAGTTCTCTGACTGGATGAGGATGACTGGGAGAGGTCAGGTGATCACGTTACAATTTCCACCTAGTCGAATCGGAGAACACCTTGCATTTATTGGGAGAATGTTCTCTAAATGGCACCTGTGCCAAATGAGCAATCTCCTGTGTTCAGTAAGCAGCAGGGCAGCAACTGGGCATGGGACCTGGAAGCTGGACGTAATCACTGTAGTAGAGGTGCCTGCTACAGTGTTTTTCAGCTTCCACAGGGGTCAGACCGTTGGGGCACATGTGTACTTACATTGGTCCAAGCTGGACTAATGTAATTAAGCAAAGATTGCCTTACCTGGAATTCATCTTGAATGTATTTTTAGTTCTGGTTGGTTCTTATTGCTAAAAATTAAAACCATTATAGCAATCATTATAACTTAGCAAACTGAAGGTAGGTATGGCTATAATGGCAAAAAAACTCTCTGCTATGGAGTGATGGAACTACACATTAGCTATGTCCTTATACAGTATGCAACACATTTCAATTTATAAACTATTAATGAGAAAATGGGCAACGGCAAAATTCAGTATTAAAATTTAAACACCAGTGTAGCCTCTTAGACTGCCCATTATTACTACTTAATGCAAATGATACATATGGCTCCCTATAGTGTGAGCTATACTAGCATTCTGTCATGCTTTAGTGAACACAATTCAGACAGGGTTCCAGTTGTGGGTGATTAGCTGCTACTTCATGCTGCTTGAGGGCCCCAGTGATTCTAACTATGCAGCAAACATTAGAGACTCTTAGGCCTTACACTTACGGGCTTTAGCTTGTATAAAAACAATGGGGGTTATTTACAAAAGGCAAATCCACTTTACATCCTACAAGTGCACTTTCAACTGCAGTCGCTGTATAGATCTGAGGGGGACATGCAAGGAAAATTTAAAACGGCATTTTTGCTTGTACATGATTGGATGATAAAATCAGCAGAGCTTCCCCTCATTTCAGATCTACCCCTCAGATTTATAGCGACTGCATTTTCCGTGCAATTTCAAGTGAACTTTGCACTTGTAGTTTGCACTTGTAGTGCAAAGTGGATTTGCCTTTCGTAAATAACCCCCTATATATTTTATAGTAATTTATTAGTAAATGAGTTTGCACATACATTCAGCTCTTTATGATTTTTTTTTTATTATTATGTTAATAATTATATAATGAGTTTGCACAAATATTAAGTTAATCTATAGCGTGGCATCTATTTCTAATCTATAAATGTGCAGATTTGCTCAAGGGCCAGGACCCGAAGGCTGGGTAGAGCTCTATAGCACATCTGCCCTTACACCGTAATGGTGACTCCAAAGGGGTTGGCAGAACCACACAGAAGGGGATGGAAATTCCTCTTTAAGCACAATTACATTGCTAGAACAGAGCAGATCTTCACATTTTGAATTCAGATCCACTTAGGCATCGACAAAGCTGCCTAAAGCTTACCAATTTTTTTGCAAAGTACACACTGCAGTTATACAAATGGAAGCCTTTGTGAACAAGGCCTATGGGGTTACTTGCTAGTGATTTTTGTAGCATGATTAAACTACTAAAAAATGCCCATGTGTTCATGCATTTACAAGCCTTGTTTACATGTGCCGCAGTGGTTACTGTCCTTCTAAGCCCTTGTACACACGGTCGTACATTCCAAAAACAAAATCCGTCAGATTGTGTCCGAAACTTGTGTTGTATACACACGGTTGGACAAAGTTGTCGGAAAATCCGATCGTTCGTAACGTGATGACATTATTTAGTTTACGACGGGACTACGTTCAGGCTAGTAGCCAATAGCTTTGGTCTAGGAATTTGATTTGAGCATGCATGGCACTTTGTCCGATCGGAATTCTCTACAAAAGATCAAAGTCCGATCGGATCATGTTGTCGGAAAATTTTTATATCCAGCTCTCTAACTTTGTTGGTCGGACATTCCGACGCAAAAAAGTCAGATGAAGCCCACACATGGTCGGATTATCCAACAACACGGTCCGATCAGACATTTTCCATCAGAATGTCCGACCGTGTGTACAAGGGCGAAAACGCAACTTGTAGTGGATCACTTTTTTGGAGGCATCTTTGAGGGGATATTTTGCCTTCAGCATGGTCCCATGCACTTGAATGAGTAATGTTTGGCCGTGGTTCTGTCTGCTATAGAGCAGCAGCCGTGACGCTACAATCTTCTGAGTACTTGGCTCTGCACACCTGTCATACCCATTATGAAGTTTC
Source organism: Lithobates pipiens (assembly GCF_037356315.1). Classification (NCBI taxonomy): domain Eukaryota; kingdom Metazoa; phylum Chordata; class Amphibia; order Anura; family Ranidae; genus Lithobates; species Lithobates pipiens. Next base: position 144,867,006 of record NW_027507788.1, on the reverse strand, counting down.
CTTACTCTCCTTGATGGATTTTCTATTTACTTTTTATTATGGTGATTATATTCTGAGATGCTGGATTACAAACGGGTGGATGGAAATACCCAATACGCCCAGGTAGACAAGAAGGCCTTATGTACAGTGCTGCTGGTAAACGGACGTTCAGAGGCAGTTGGACGCTTTTTTCAGCTGCCCCTGAACATATCTAGTGTTATCAGTACATGTACACAAGGTCGTTTAATGTCGTTTTTAGGCAGTTGAGTTTAGAGGCCTTTTTTTGAAAGCAAAAAAATGAGTTCAGACGCTGAGTTTAGAGGCATTTCAATCGTTAAATGCTTTTAAACATGGCTAAATTTGGTAATTCGTGTTTAGCCGTGTTTTTGTTTACAGGCGTTTTTTGAAAAAAAAAATATTTTTCAAACGCTTCTAAACGCAAACGCGGCAAAATGGATGGTTTAAATGTGGGTTACTATCTGTCAAGTTATATAGTTCAGGAAAGGTTGTAAAAATGTCTCGTGTACATTAAAGCGGAAGTTCCGCAAAAGGGGAGGGAGGGTTCGGAAAAATTGCAGCAGGGAGATCTTGCTGTTAAAGTATTCGGAAAAGAGAAACCAAGAGCCATAATTATTATGGCACATTTTGGTGGACTAACCATTTCATCCTTTCGTGCGATCTTCATTTGTTTGTACAGCATATTTGACTTTTTTTTTTTTTTTGTGAACACACTTGTTTTTTTTAGACAGGTTTAAATGCGATTTACATTTATTTCATGTGGTTCCGTGTTCAGTGAATATGTGTAATTGAGCACCTTTCTTTACCATAACAACATATTTTAGTTTTTAAAAGCCAAAAAATTCAGCTTTGAGTGATGATTTGCAAAATTTCTGTCAACATCTGGTTATATTTCAGCAACGTGAAAAAGAGGAGGTGAAAAAATGACCTGAGATAGATTACATTGTGTGAGGTATTACTTCCTGTCTTACTACAGGTTCATTCATCAAAGTGCCTATAAGGTGGAATCCATCTTATACAGGATGACAGTATGAAGTGATATTATCTCAGGTTAAACAACATTTGTCATTTGATGTGTTAGCCTTATGAGTGCTAATGCAAACACGTTTGGTAATTTTGTCATGCATTGAAGGTGAAGAATCAAGTTACCTCCAGTTTATTTCTCTGTTCAGTTTTTTTTTTTTTTACATTTTAAATGCTGTAAATTAGGGATGCACCGATACCATTTTTGTTTTTCAATGAGTACGAGTACCGATACTTTTTTTTTGTTTTTTGTACTCACCGATACCAATTACTGATACCTACCGCAACTGTTTTGTTTTAACTTCAGCTGTCAGCATTGAAAAGTTATTAACAATGGAAATAAACTGATTTTTTTTTTTTTTTTTTTTTTTTTTTAATTTAGCACTTTTTTAATGTGAAATGTGTAAATAAATATATATTGTGTAAAAATATTCACTAACAAAGCAAACAAAAAAAAGTTTTAATTATTTATCGTTTATAAAATAGACGTGAACAAAAGAAAAAAAGCAGGAAATTAATAATTAAATAGAGTAAAATAGGGAGTTAATTAAGGCTGATTAACCACTTTCAGACCGGACCATTTTGCTGGTAAATGACCAGAGGTCTTTTTACACTTTGGCACTGCGCTGCTTTAACTGGTAATTGCGCGGTCATGCAATGTTGTACCCAAACAAAATTTGCGTCCTTTTCTTCCCACAAATAGAGCTTTCTTTTGATGGTATTTGATTGCCTCTGCGATTTTTATTTTTTGCGATATAAACGTAAAAAGACCGCAAATTTTGAAAAAAAATGATATTTTCTACTTTTTGTTATTAGAAAAATCCAATAAACTCAATTTTAGTCATACATTTAGGACAAAATGTATTCAGCCACATGTCTTTGGTAAAAAAAAAGTCAATAATTGTATATTTATTGGTTTGCGCAAAAGTTGTCACATCTACAAACTAAGGTACGTTTTCTGGAATTTACGCAGCTTTTAGTTTACGACTGCCTATCTCATTTCTTGAGGTGCTAAAATGACAGGGCAGTACAAAACCCCCCCAAATGACCCCATTTTGGAAAGTAGACCCCCTAAGGAAATTGATAAGAGGCATGTTGAGCCCATTGAATATTTTATTTTTTTGCCTCAAGCGATTGAATAATGACAAAAAAAAAATTTTTTTTTTTTTTTTACACAAAGTTGTCACTAAATGATATATTGCTCACACATGCTATGGGCGTATGTGAAATGACACCCCAAAATAAATTCTGCTGCTTCTCCTGAGTACGGGGATACCACATATGTGGGACTTTTTGGGAGCCTAGCCGCGTACAGGGCCCCGAAAACCAAGCACCGCCTTCAGGCTTTCTAAGGGCGTCAATTTTTGATTTCACGCCTCACTACCTATTACAGTTTTGAAGGCCATAAAATGCCAAGATGGCACAAAACCCCCACAAATGACCCCATTTTAGAAAGTAGACACCCCAAGCTATTTGCTGAGAGGCATGTTGAGTCCATGGAATATTTTATATTTTGCCACAAGTTGCGGGAAAATTACAAACTTTTTTTTTTTTTTTTTTTTTTTCACAAAGTTGTCACTAAATGATATATTGCTCATGCATGCCATGGGCATATGTGAAATGACACCCCAAAATAAATTCTGCTGCTTCTCCTGAGTACGGGGATACCACATATGTGGGACTTTTTGGGAGCCTAGCCGCGTACGGGGCCCCGAAAACCAAGCACCGCCTTCAGGCTTTCTAAGGGCGTAATTTTTTGAGTTCACTTCTCACTACCTATTACAGTTTTGAAGGCCATAAAATGCCAAGATGGCACAAAACCCCCACAAATGACCCCATTTTAGAAAGTAGACACCCCAAGCTATTTGCTGAGAGGCATGTTGAGTCCATGGAATATTTTATATTTTGCCACAATTTGCGGGAAAATTACAAACTTTTTTTTTTTTTCACAAAGTTGTCACTAAATGATATATTGCTCACGCATGCCATGGGCATATGTGAAATGACACCCCAAAATAAATTCTGCTGCTTCTCCTGAGTACGGGGATACCACATATGTGGGACTTTTTGGGAGCCTAGCCGCGTACGGGGCCCCAAAAACCAAGCACCGCCTTCAGGCTTTCTAAGGGCGTTACAGTTTTGAAGGCCATAAAATGCCAAGATGGCACAAACCCCCCCCCCCCAAATGACCCCATTTTAGAAAGTAGACACCCCTAAATTTAGGGGTACACTAGTGAGACTAGGTAATAAATGGCGGGTGCCCTGAAACTATAAAAAAATAACTAACCAACCAGCGTCACCTGTAACAGTTATATGGTGATCACTGGTGAAAGGGTTAACTAGGGGGCAATCAGGGGGCTTTATGCGGTAGTATATGGGGGTCCCTGGCGCTATAAAAAGCTGCGGCGAACCTAAATACCTACCTGCCTAACTAGCGTCACCTGTGACACTAATACAGCGATCAGAAAAACGATCGCTTATTAGGCTGGGTTCACACTGGAGCGATGCGGGAACGCCACGAATGCGCGGCGGGTTCCCGCATCGCATGCCTCCCGGCGGCAGTTCACACTGCCCTATGCGAACTGCTGGGAGTGTCAGTGAAATGTTAATGACACCCCCAGATCAGTTCGCATATCGCAGTGCGATCTGCAAACTTGGATCGCATGGTGTGAACACCCATGCGATCCGATTCTGCTGCGGACCAAAAAAAGGGTCCCGTGCGAGTTTGCGGCGGGTGCGACACGAATTCAGCCATACTATCTGTATAGCTGAACTCGAATCGCACAGAGATCGGATGTGATTTGCACTGCAGTGCGGTGCGAATCACATCCGTTCTCATAAACCGCTGCAATGTGAACCCAGCCTTAGTGACACTGGCGACGGGGGGTGATCACGGGGTTAAACCTTTATTGGGGGGGTTAGGGGGGTACCTTAGAACTAAAGGGGGCTAACCCTAACTGCCCTAACAGTTATTAGTCACAAATGACACCTGCCGGGTGATCAGGGGGTTAAACCTTTATTAGGTAATAAATGGCGGGTGCCCTGAAACTATAAAAAAATAACTAACCAACCAGCGTCACCTGTAACAGTTATATGGTGATCACTGGTGAAAGGGTTAACTAGGGGGCAATCAGGGGGCTTTATGCGGTAGTATATGGGGGTCCCTAGCGCTATAAAAAGCTGCGGCGAACCTAAATACCTACCTGCCTAACTAGCGTCACCTGTGACACTAATACGGCGATCAGAAAAATGATCGCTTATTAGGCTGGGTTCACACTGGAGCGATGCGGAAACGCCGCGAATCCGCGGCGGGTTCCCGCATCGCATGCCTCCCGGCGGCAGTTCACACTGCCCTATGCGAACTGCTGGGAGTGTCAGTGAAATGTTACTGACACCCCCAGATCAGTTCGCATATCGCAGTGCGATCTGCAAACTCGGATCGCATGGTGTGAACACCCATGCGATCCGATTCTGCTGCGGGCCAAAAAAAGGGTCCCGTGCGAATTTGCGGCGGGTGCGGCGGGTGTGGCGGGTGCGGCGGGTGCGGCGAATGGCTGAACTCGAATCGCACAGAGATCGGATGTGATTTGCACTGCAGTGCGGTGCGAATCACATTCGTTCTCATAAACCGCTGCAATGTGAACCCAGCCTTAGTGACACTGGCGACGGGGGGTGATCACGGGGTTAAACCTTTATTGGGGGGGTTAGGGGGGTACATTAGAACTAAAGGGGGCTAACCCTAACTGCCCTAACAGTTATTACAGTCACAAATGACACCAATGCAAAAAAAAAAAAAAAAAAAAAAAAATGACATTGGTGTCACTGTGACTGGGGGGCAGGGGTAATTGGGGGGGTGATCGGGGGGTAAAGGGGGGGTGTGAGTGTGCCTGGCATGTTCTACTGTGTGTGGGATGTGTTGGTGCAACTCACTGATCCGCTCTCCTCCGTGTCGGAACGAAAAATACCGACACGGAGGAGAGAATACATCACTTCCTCTCCTGTGTTTACATTACAGGAGAGGAAGTGATGTCACCGGGGATTTCCATTCGTCGGGAGCGATCGCGAGGGGGTGGCCATGAATGAATGGCCGTCCCCTCGTCCGGGATCGCTCCCGAACGAAAACCGACCGCCGCAGGCACCGGGCGGGGGCCCGATCGGGCCCCCGACCCGCGGGAGGCAAAGGACGTACATATATGTGCTTATGCCTGCCCGTGCCATTCTGATGACGTAGATCGGCGTGAGGCGGTCGGCAAGTGGTTAAAGTAAATTAAGGGTTATTAAAGCGGAGGTCCACCATAAAGTGGAGCTTCCGCTCATTGGAACCCTCCCCCCCCCTCCGGCGCCACAATTGGCACCTTTCAGGGGGGAGGGGGGTGCAGATACCTGTACAGTACAGGTATCTGCACCCACTTCCGGCATAGATATCTGCAGAAGGTACGCCCCTTTCCGCAGAATCTACGCCCCTTTCCGAAGGTCCCCCGCTGTCTGCTGGTAAACACATGGATCCCAGAGACAGCGGGCACCATCCTTATTGCGCAGCGCGACTTGCGCATGCGCAGTAGGGAACCGGGAAATGAAGCCGCAAGGCTCCACTTCCTGATTCCCATACCCAAGATGGCGGCGGCAGCACCCGAGAGACGATCAAGAGATCGGCTTCGGGTGCCGACATCGCGGGCGCGCTGGGCGGGTAAGTGTCATTATTTTACAAGTCAGCAGTTGCAGTATTTGTAGCTGCTGGCTTTTAAAAAAAAAAAAAAAAAACGGCGGACTCCCGCTTTAAGGAGTTAAACAGATTTGCTCATCCCTTTGATCTGCAGATGAAGAAACAGAAATCTACAAAAAGAAACAATGTTTCTTTTTACTTTAGTGTTTCGGGGCTGAGCAATGTTGTTAATAAACATTGCCGGCTGCTTTTTTTTTTTTTTTTTGACAGCTTCAATTAACAGACTTTAACACTGGGGAGACCCACTGACAGCTCAGAGCCGAGCCTGAAAGTATCGGAGCATTTGCACGAGTAGCGATACTTGTGCAAATACTCGGTATCAACGCCAATACCGATACTAGTATCGGTGCAACCCTACTGTAAATGTCATTAGCGCTGGACTGTCTGCTGTTACGGTTTAGAGAAGCAGCACCCATCTAGATTCCAAAATGTATTTTCTCACTTGCTGTTTACATATTTCCCCAAGTGGGGACACGGACAGCAGTAAAAACTTGATAAGGGTTCTAAACCTTCACAACTTTATCCAAGAATAAATATTTTAAAGCCCAATCACTACCTCCTTAATTACAATTTTAATGCAGGCAGGCTGCATATACTGTTTAGTAATAAATATGTACTTTCTGTGCATTTATACTAAGTTCTGCTGCAAGGGTGAAAATACCTTGTGCTGGCAGCACACTGGAGAGTCGGGCCTCTGCTATTATGCACCAGCATTAGCCCGGGTCTTAGGCAGACTCGCGCTTCCTCCTGCACACTGCTTCAATCAATGGCTCTATCGCTCCCTGAGCAGGGCTGTTGATTGGAGCAGTGTGCTGGGGGGAGGGGGGGCGAGCTCTCCAACTGCTGGAGACCCAGGCCACTACTGGTATGGGAGAGCAGCAGTTCAACTTTCCAGAAGGAACAAAGCACTGTATTTTATCCCTTGCTGTGACTCGTTGGCTTCGTGTACACGGGACGTTGTTCAGCCTCCCCTGAATGATTTAACTTGACAGCTAGAAACTGGAGTCTAAAAACAGCCATTTAGCCACGTTTACATGCCGTGTTTAGCCGCTTTTGTAAAAAAAAAAAAAATTCCTGACCAGCTGCCACAATTATCCGCTTCCTGACCAGCACACGACGATGTACGTCGGCAGAATGGCACAGACAGGCAAATGAGTGTACAGGTATGTCCCTTCGAATTTGCCACCATGCCATTGCGTGCACACCGCCGGTGGCGCGCGCGCCAGTCGGGACCTCCCTGAGTCTGATCCCGGGTCCCGCGGACTCGATCGCCACGTGGATCACAGGTGATCGTCTCACGGGGAGGAAGAATGGGGAGATGACGATGTAAACAGCATCTTCCCGTTCTGCCTAGCAACAAGTGACACTGATCTCTGCTCCCTGTGATTGGAGCAGAGATCAGTGATCTGTAAAACACAGCCACACCCCCCACAGTTAACACGCCCCTAGGACACACTTAACCCCTACACTGCCACCTCCTGGTTAACCCCTTCACTGCCAGTGTCATTTACACGGGAATCGGTGCATTTGTATTGCACTGATTGCTGTATAAATGACAGTGGTCCCAAAAATGTGTCAAAAATGTCTGATGTATCCGCCATAATGCCGCAGTCACAATAAAAATTGCTGATCGCCGCCATTACTAGTAAAAAAAAAAAATATTAATAAAAATGCCATAAAACAATCCCCCATTTTGTAAACGCTATAACTTTTGCGCAAACCAATCAATGGTCGCTTACTGCGATTTTTTTATTTATTTTTTTGTTTTTTTTTACCAAATATATGTAGAATACATGTCGGCCTAAATTGAGGAAAAAATGTTTTTTTTTTATATTTTTTTGGGGATATTATAGCAAAAAGAAAAAAAAATGCATTTTTTTTCAAAATTGTCGCTCCATTTTTGTTTATAGTGCAAAAAATTAAAACCGCAGAGATGATCAAATACCACCAAAAGAAAGCTCTATTTGTGGGAAAAAAAAGACGTAAATTTTGTTTGTGAACCACGTCGCACGACCGCACAATTCCCAGTTAAAGCTACTCAGTACCGAATCGCAAAAAGTGCTCTGGTCTTAAGCCAGCAAAATGGTCTGGTCTGAAAGTGGTTATACTGCGGCAGGTTGGCTCTCCTGGGCGAACCATCGTAGCTATAGGACGGAAATCGTCAATGTAAACGGGCAGATCTCCGTGCTGTCAGGGGAGAGGAGACTGATCATCTGTTCATACTAAATATGAACAACGATCGATCTCCTCCCCTAGGCAGTCCCATCCCCCCACAGTTAGAATCACTCCCTAGGACACACAGTTAACCCCTTGATCGCCCCCTTCCAATAACCCCTTCCCTGCCGGTGTAATTTATACAGTAATCGGTGCATTTTTATAGCACTGATTGCTGTATAAATGTCAATGGTCCCAAAAATGTGTCAAAAGTGTCCGATCTGTCCCCCAACAATGTGGTAGTCCCAATAAAAATCGCAGATCGCTTCCATTACTAGTAAAAAAAAATACTAATAAAAATACCATAAATATAGCCCCTATTTTGTTGACGCTATAATTTTTGCGCAAACCAATCAATATATGCTTATTGCTGAGGATGACATTTTGTTTATTAAAAAAAATTTTCGGGATATTTATTATAGCAAAAAGTAAAAAATATATTATTTTTTTTCAAAATTTACGCTCTTTTTTGTTTATAGCACAAAAAATAAAAAATCACAGAGGTGTTCAATTATCACCAAAAGAAAGTTCTATTTGTGGGGAAAAAAGGACATCAATTTTGTTTTGTACAAAGTCACACGCCTGCGCAATTGTCAGTTAAAACGACACAGTGCCTAATCGCAAAAAAATGGCCTGGTCATTAAGGGGGCAAATCTTCTGGGGCTGAAGTGGTTAAAATGAAAAACCTCTGTAAACGAAAGTTACCATGTTTAGCAGTGTTTATAAGCGGTACAGGCAGTTGGCGTTTCAAGTACCTCTGAACATCATCCGTCTGAACCCATTTTTTTTTTGCATTCCAAAAAAAGCTTCTAAACTCGACTTGCCTAGAAACGACTACAAACGATTCTGTGTACATGTACTGATAAGATAACATAGAGGAGTGTTCAGGGGCTGCTAAAAAAACTGCTCCTAAACGTCCGTTTACCAGCAGCAGTGTACATGAGGCCTTAGGCCCCATCTACATGGGACGCTGCTAAACGTACGTTCAGAGGCAGTTGGATGCTTTTTGCAATTGCCCCTGAACTCATTCAATGTTATCCTATGTGACCATGTACACATGACCTGCGTAGCCCCAATGTCCCCTTTCCTGTTATTAAAAACCCCATGACACCTCTGCCCCTTATCAACCTTTTAATAATAATGAGACCACACCTTTTCTTTGGAGTAAAACTGGCCACAACAGCCTTTTATTAACACACCGAAATTTTTAACTCACTCCAAAGATCTGTATATAAATATATAAATATATAAATATATATATATAAACCATAAACAACATTTAAACCCAAGTCCAGTCTGGTGATCTCTGACGGTGACCCACTTTTATAACCAAAACCAACCTCACTGCGGTACCATTAACATAAACCAGGCCTCCAGCTGTGACCGCCCGGAGACAACCAATTCCTGCAGTGCAAAACACCCAGTATTCCGTCCAACGTTCGGGAATACCCCGGAGGGGCCCCCTATTACTGATGAGCCCCCCACCCCTTTTAGATCACCTCCATTTTACCGCCACCGTAAAAGACCACCAGAAAGATAACGCTGCAGCCCCCAATAGGGCCGTTTTCACTGCTGTGACGACCAATCCTCTGTTCCTGAAAGAAAGAAAGAAAAACAACAACCAGCCAGCTACCAATAACCTGAATGCTCAAATAACCCCACATTAGGGAGGGAGGGTGGGAAAGCTGCCTCCTCCTGTGATGTCTCCTCGTGCACTGGTCCCGTCTAAGCTCCGCCCCCTATTTATATGGCTCCGCCCCCCTCGCTACTCTCAGTTCCCTCAGCCTCCTTTTCTTCCATTGGCTCCTGGGCACCAGGTCATGCCCGCCCCTCATTACCCCTCCCCTTGAGGTCGGATCATTCCGTGGCTCCCTTGACCTGCGTAGCCCCAATGTCCCCTTTCCTGTTATTAAAAACCCCATGACACCTCTGCCCCTTATCAACCTTTTAATAATAATGAGACCACACCTTTTCTTTGGAGTAAAACTGGCCACAACAGCCTTTTATTAACACACCGAAATTTTTAACTCACTCCAAAGATCTGTATATAAATATATAAATATATAAATATATATATATAAACCATAAACAACATTTAAACCCAAGTCCAGTCTGGTGATCTCTGACGGTGACCCACTTTTATAACCAAAACCAACCTCACTGCGGTACCATTAACATAAACCAGGCCTCCAGCTGTGACCGCCCGGAGACAACCAATTCCTGCAGTGCAAAACACCCAGTATTCCGTCCAACGTTCGGGAATACCCCGGAGGGGCCCCCTATTACTGATGAGCCCCCCACCCCTTTTAGATCACCTCCATTTTACCGCCACCGTAAAAGACCACCAGAAAGATAACGCCACAGCCTGAAAGGGTGACCCCCCTTACCCTTGAGGGCAACCCCACACCCTTAAAGCAGTTTGAATGCCCCCTTGCAAACCCAGGGACCATAAGTCGATGCCGACATCCGTGAGATGTACGCCATCCCGTCTTAAATACAAACCCACATTAGACTCCAGTTCCCTGTGTCTAATCACCAACCCTCCATTCTTGACCACGAACCTTCCCACCACCTTATTCACCCTGATCCGTGTTTTCTGGATACTGGCCACCGATCTGGCCCATCTCCACCTTGTCCGGGCCACGATGTCTGACCAGAGCAAAATCGTGTTCGGGAACCTCTCTCGGAGCCGCAGAAAATCCGCCTTTATGTCCACGAGCAGGTCCCGGACCTTACGCAACCCCAGGTCGTTCCCCCCAGCATGGAGCACCAACACATCCGGGGGGCCATCTAGAAGCACATACCTGTCCACCACGCCCATCACCCCGTCCCACTGCATGCCCGGGATTCCCAACCAATGCAACTCCGCTGCTCTCCTGGAAATCCCCAGCTGCCTACCATCCGGTCTCATGTCACCTCTCCTGGCCCCCCAACATACATAAGAATGGCCTACGATCCAAACGAGGCGTGGTGCACCTCCATCTGAAACGAAAAACCACACACATGTACACTGAAACGGAGAGAAAAACAAAAAACAAAACAAAGCAAAAACACATCAACCACCCAACCGTACCATCCCACCAGACACCAAGCCCTCTGGAACCAAGTTGTCGAGTTACCCCCACTTCCTGTATGGGGGACACCCACTCCAAACCAACCACCCCACCGCTAGCACCCTACCACCAACTGCGGCCTGACGTAGGACCTGAACCTACGCGACTCCCATCGACCTATCTTGCGCACCGATGCTTCATCCAACCCGCACCTGGCCGCTTCCGTGGCCGCCCCGATGCGGAAGGAGTGTGAAGCATACTCCGCCGCTACCAAACCTTGATTCCGCAAACACCGCCGAAAAACCGACACAAACTGGAACCGTGACAAGAAAGACCCATCCTCGTGCATAAGGAACGGGCCCTCCCAGCCCGGCCTGACCCCCCGATACCCCTGAACCGCTGCAACCGGGCAAACCGGGGACCCAGGTAACTGAAACAACGCAACCTCCACCCCCCGACCCCGCTGGTCAGTTTTTGATCTTCGGAGAAGCAAACACACCTTATCCCGCGTCACCCGCACGTCCTGATCCAACAGCCCTCCCGGCATTTTTTTGGACGGGCTGACCAACTCACCCACCCTAAACGCCCCATAAAACGCTAACGAAAAAGCCGTAGTAAACAGTCGCACCTCAAAACTAGACTTACAAACCGACCCCAATTCCGCGCATATGGCCACCAAAAGGTTGAACGTCACCGGACGCCGTCCGTCCCCCCGCTTACTCTGTTTACGGAAACCCCGCAGCATCTGCCGCACCCAAAAGTCTTTTGTCCAATCCTCCGAACCCAACAGTTTAAAAAGAAATGACAAACCTGCCATTTTCTTGTCAATCGCGGCCGCTGAGCGCCCGCCCTCCATATTCCGGACCACAAAATACAGCACCAATAAACGCCAGTCACCCGCATCCCCGTCCGAGGACACCTCCTCCACCAACCCTTGCCATTCCCGCCATACCCTTTCGTATGCTGACCAGGTAGACCCACTCACAGACCGCCGTATCCATCCCGCGGCGATTCCAAGGGCAGCGCCCACATCCACTCTGGGCAAGGGAGTCCGTCCACCGCCGCTCCAGGCGCCAGTTCCCTGAACTTGTCCCACTGGAAACGAGACAGTGAGTCAGCTAAGGCATTCTCCACCCCTGGGATGTGCACGGCATAAATGAACACGTTTAAACGCAGGCACCGAAAGACCAAATGACGCAAAACTCGAATAACCGGGGGGGAAGATGCCGACATGCGATTCACCACCTGCACCACCCCCATGTTATCACAGTTAATGCGCAATTTCAAGTCCCTGCACCTCTCCCCCCACAGCTCCAGTGCGAGCACTATCGGGAAGAGTTCCAATAGCACCAAATTGCCCAGGAAACCTGCCTCCTTCCAGGAGCTCGGCCACGGTGCCGCACTCCATTCCCCCCGAAAAAACGCCCCATAACCCGTTGACCCGGCCGCGTCGGTGACCAACTCCAGATCGAAATTGCTCACCGGCCCGGCCATCCAGACTGCCCGACCATTGTAAGAGGACAGGAATTCATGCCACGCGCTCAAGTCGTCCCTGTGTTCCTTCGTTAATCGAATGAAGTGCGTCGGGGCTTTTGCCCCGGCCGTCGCAGCCGACAGCCGTCGGCAAAACACCCTCCCCATAGGGATAATCCGGCACGCAAAATTCAGTTTGCCGAGCAATGACTGTAAGCTCTTCAACTGCACTTTCCGGCGACCCTGAACCTCCCGGATCTCCCTCTGCAGGCCCTCCAGTTTGTCCAACGGCAGCCTGCATTCCATGGCCTCTGAATCGATCACTATGCCCAAAAAACTCAACACCTGCACAGGACCCTCCGTTTTTTCAGCCGCCAAAGGCACCCCGAAAATGCTCGCGATGTGCTGCAACGTGGAAAGAAGAATCGCACACACAGACGAAGCCCGGGGGCCAATGCAGAGAAAATCGTCCAAATAATGAATGATCGATTCGAGGCCAGAGACATCCCTCACCACCCATTCCAAGAACGAGCTAAACTGTTCGAACACCGCACACGAAACGGAGCAGCCCATGGGCAAACACTTGTCCACGTAAAACTGCTCCCTCCAATGACAACCCAACAGTGGAAAACTGTCCGGGTGCACCGGAAGCAACCGGAACGCTGACTCGACGTCCGCCTTTGCCATAAGCGCCCCCCGGCCGTACTTCCGCACCCACCGGACCGCCGCGTCAAATGACGTATAAGATACCGTGCAGAACTCCGGATCAATGAAGTCGTTGACCGAACCCCCCTTCGGGAAGGACAAGTGGTGAATGAGCCGAAACTTGTTCGGCTCCTTCTTGGGGACAACCCCCAGTGGAGACACCACAAGACACCCCCAAGGTTTTTCCTCAAAAGGACCCCCCATGCGACCCAGCGCAACCTCTTTGCCCAACTTGTCATCCACTACCGACGGATGCAGTAGGGCCGACTTGAGGTTCCGCGCCAACGGCGGCACCACCTGCAGGTCGCAAGGAATCCGGAAACCCACGCGGAACCCCTCCGCCAGCAGACGCGCCGCCTCCCCGTCCGGGTACTTATTTAGGAAAGGAAGCATCCTTTCCACCTTCACCGGCGTCCTCCCTCTTGTTAGAAGCGTCGCCGGCACGTTTCCCTTTCTTAAAGCACCGAGACAGCGCGTGGGCCCCCCCGCAACCCGAACATTCGTGCTTGAATCTGCAGGCACCCCCGAACTTGCACGCCCCCTCGTTGAACTGCCAGCAAACTCCCCACTTCTTTCCGGCCGACAGTCCTGAGGAGGTTGTACCCCCGGCCCCCCCCTGAAAAAACGAAGGCTGGGCCCGGGCCGAGGACATCAGTCGCATCCAGAGGCTGATGTCCTTGTGATCCCACCGCAGTTCCTGCCGCACCGCCTTTCGCTGCCGGAACTGTTCATCATACCGCAGCCACGCAACACCCCCGTACACCCTGTGGGCCTCCCCGATGGCGTCCATGTAACAAAACAACGCCGAGCAGTGCTCGGGGTTCTTTTCCCCAATGACGCTCGCCAATATCGCGAATGCCTGCAACCAATTTGCAAACGTTCGCGGTATCAGCCGGTAACGCCTCTTTTCCTCATCGTCCTTCTTGGTGTCATTAGGTTTGACCCGATCCAAATTGAACTTTTCTAATGGGAGCAGCGAGAATATCTCCACGTACTCACCTTTTGTAATCTTCTCCCGGACCTCCGGCTTCAAGTGCGCTCCCAGCGGGCCCTCGAAGCAGACGTACACCTCGCACCGTGCCGCGTCCCCAATTCTGACCACGTCCGACCGACCTGCCGCCACCTCCGCGACCTTGTCGCCACCGGCTCCCCCGCTCGATGCCGGCCCCTCAACCCCGGATGCCGCGGGTTCCACTACCGCCGCCGGCACGGCCGCAGCTGCCGAACTCGCACCCGACCCCCACGGTGCTGCCAGGGCAGGAGTGCCCGGCGCCCCCCCAAACCTCTCCACCAATGCCCGCAGGCCGTCCAGAAGCCCCTGCAGCTGCGGTGCAGGCGCCGGCATAGTCGAGCCGGGCCCCGCCCCCCGCTGCTCCCCCCCCACCGGCACCACCGGTGCCGGAGACCCCGTCGGCACCCCTTGAACCACCCCCAGCAACCCCTGCAAAGCATCAGTCAAAACATTATGCATGGACTTACCGGGCCGACCAGGCACCGCTCCCACAGCCGCACTGCCGCTCTCCACTGCCGGATCTGCCACCTCGTCTTCTGTGGACAGCTCTCCTTCCGACCGCTCCGCCACGTCCGCTTCTGCTTGCGAAGGGAGCCCCCTGGGCGATCCCCCCCCAGAGGCCGCAACGCTCCGGCGGCTGGAAAGGTGTGTCTCCCCAGGGTGCGCACTCCCAGACCGGCGATGTGGACCGGACCTGTGGTGCCCCCCCGTACCGCCCTGCTCCTCCACTTGTCCCCCGCGGCGTCCTGCCTGTCCATCTGCCGGTCTGCGTCCCTTCCTCCCTGTCTCCAGCTTCCTTGCTACGCTCCTGCCGTCTTCCGCCCCTGGCACCTCTTCCACCCGAACTCCGCTCGTGCTGGGGCCCCCCCCGAGCACCCCCACGCGACTGGTTGCCGGGCTGTGAGACGGGGAACCAGCGCAGGTACTGCCTGTGGCCCCGCTCCCCGGGGCGGGCCGGCGGCGTGTCGACCGCCCTGAACCCCGACATTCCTGCTGCCTCTTCTTCGCCGGGGGGACCGATCCGTCCCTCCCCGGGCTCCGCCGGTCACGAGGTGGCCGAGGGGCGGGGCCTGGCGAAAATCGCGCCGGCGGCCGAGCCCGCCGGGCCCGTGGTACAGTCCCCCCGCCGCCCCTCGCCTCATCACTGTCCCCCAGCAGCTCCTGCACTTGCCTGGTCAGCCATTCCGGTCCCTTCACCGCCGCCTGTGTCCGCAATCGCGCCAGCGCCGCCTCGATCGCCGCCATCTTGGATGTAGAGGAGCAGTGAACAAAGCTGCCTCCTCCTGTGATGTCTCCTCGTGCACTGGTCCCGTCTAAGCTCCGCCCCCTATTTATATGGCTCCGCCCCCCTCGCTACTCTCAGTTCCCTCAGCCTCCTTTTCTTCCATTGGCTCCTGGGCACCAGGTCATGCCCGCCCCTCATTACCCCTCCCCTTGAGGTCGGATCATTCCGTGGCTCCCTGTCTCGTTTATTGCTGTTTTTAGGCAGTGGCGTTTAACAGCGTTTCTTTGAAAGCAAAAAAATGAGTTCAGATGCCAACGTTTCTGACGCTTCAAGCCAAGCGCGTCTAAACGTGGTAACCCGCATTTAACCACATTTCGTTTATAGCCGTTTTTCGTTTTTGCCCATTTAAAAAAAAAAATAAAAATACTAGAAATGCTTCTAAAAGCAAATGTGGCAAAATCGTGATAAACGTGGCATGTAAACGCGCCAAAACGGACGTTTTAAACGTGGGTTACTATCTGTCGAGTTAAATCATTCAGGAGAGGTTGTAAAAATGTACATGAAGCCTTTAGAGTTTAAAAAAATGAACAAAAAGAGGCTAGTGTTTATTACTGTATATGCAGGCTGACTCAGGACGAGGGAGGCCTCAAATGGGATTTCCTTTGACCAGAAGGATTAGATGCCGGTCAGATCACACTTGCGTGATCTGACTTGTGGACAAACGTTTTTGTATGTATGTTATGAAAAGTCATGCTCCTAATGGCAGAATGTTAATATTTATTCATCAAGAAGAAACCGCCATTATCAGGTAATCATGAGGAAAATCCTGACCAGTTGTACTTTCCCTTGAGGTTGGTTGGCTGGGGATATCTCCTCACATCTGAGGTGCCCCTAATCATTTTGAATGTTATCTGATCTGGCCAAAATCAGTAGGCAGTGTTAGCATCTCCAAAATCCTTCTTCTAGGAATGGAATAAAGAACCCTGATCACATGGCTAAGCAAACGGGTACCGAGGGTCAAGGCTTAAAGTAGAGGTGCTCATTTGTCTAGCAAAGCCTCATGGAACCTAATAGTGTCTAGGAACTCAGCACACCATTAACCTGTTAACAAAACAAGTGTGTTTTCCCCCTAAAGTCTGAGGTGTTTTAGAAGATGAAAAGCCACTCAGCATTCCTTGCTAATTGGACCTTATCTGGTGTCTCCATTGTGTTAGAGAATGAGGAGCCATGGTGGAGGGGGGTGGTTCCAGCTGTTCCTTTGCACGCAGTGGAACCGGCACAGCTGTGCTGTGTACAAGTTCATTGACTTTCTTTATCGGCACCACTGACATGTGAACTGTGAGGGGAAGGAGGGACTAGATAAACTTGCCCAAAATTACACTTAATGACAGCAGTGTCTTAAGGAGCCATAACATCATCTGGGAAACTAGGTCCCAGCTTTGTCTATAAGGCCAGGCTGTTATCTGACCAAAAGGCTTTTTCTGTTGGCCCTTGCAGACCCTCATTAATCTCTGCTAATGTGCTTCACTTGTAGTCTACAACAATGCTTTTAGGCATTAATGCACCTCCATCTGTCATCACCAGATCCACAAGGTGATCGGTAGTATCTGCCTTTTCACGCTAACACAAAGCACAGCAAACAGACAACACTATATTGCCATTGTGAGCCCTCTTCACCTAGCACTGTGCCATCATTACTGTGTGAGATGGAGAAAAGGGCCTTTCACATTCATGTTTGTTGAAGGACATTTAAAGCAAGGCCTAAAAAAGATTTTGTGGGAGCTGTAGATTCTATAGTCATGTGAAAATGTAAGTACACCGCAAAGAAATTGTTGACTTTATCAGCATATTTGAACAGGCAAACATTAGATCTTCAATCAAACAGTGCATACAGAGAAAAATGATATACTTGAACTAATGACAAGTTAAATTTGATGTGGTGTATTCATTCTCATAATTTAAATGAACAAAAATGCTGATTTGGCACATGAGAAAAGTAAGTACACCACTACATTTACCACCACCTCAAATTCATGACATCAGAATAAAGTGTTTGGGATTAAGTGCCAAAGATTAGAACCTCCAAAGGGAGTATGCAGTTGTAACCTGTCTGGTTTAAAACTCGGATATTTGCTATTGACATGTGTGGTGTTATCATGCAAAGATCAAGATTGTTCTCTAATGCCGCGTGCACACGGCCAGACTTTCCGGCAGACTAGGTCCAACGGACTTTCCGAACGGACTTGGCCAAACACAAACGCACTAAGTCCATCGAAAGTCCGTTCATTTTGAACGGGATGACGTAAGACAGGACTAAAAAAAGGAAGTTCAATAGCCAGTAGCCAATAGCTTCCCTTGCGTCATATTTGGTCCATCGGACCAGCACACAGACGAACGGGTTTCCTGATGGGAATTGAGTCCTTCGGACAGATTTGAACCATGTTCTATTTCTAAGTCTATCTGATTTTTTTTTTGATTTTTTTTTTTTTAAACTGACAATTTTTATAGAGTTTTCAACATGGAAAAAAAAACAAGTAAAAAAAAAAGAGGGTAAACAGTAGAGTTCACACATTGTGTTAAGTGGAATACAGCCACTGGGCTACTTATACATATTATCGCCTGTAGAGGATCATAGTTAAGGAATGTGGAACCTGGATCAAACAAAATAAAAGCATGAATACATTGCAGGTCCATGAAAACATCATGAAGCTTGGATCAAAGATTTTGTATTACCACTTTATCCTATGTTATTTATAAGTGTAAGGCCGCGTACACACGGGCGGACTGTTCGCCCAACTTTGTCCGCTGAACAGTGTTTGGGCGGACAGTCCGCTCGTGTGTGGGCTTTCAGCGGACAGTTTCAGCGGACAGTTGGACGGACAAGGTTTTTCGGAATTTCCGAAAAACTGTCCGCTGAAACCTTGTTTGAGCGAACAGTCCGCCCGTGTGTAGGCTTGTTCGTCAAACAAAGTTGCGCGCATGCTCAGAAAGGATTTTCACGCCGAAAGCTATAATGCAGTGTATAGGACGTCGTATTTTTCGTCCCGTCGTACGTGCCGTTCACGTCATCGCGCACGGTTTCAGCAAACTGTTCGTCCGTCGTGTGTGGCCATGTCCGTCCATGCTAAGTTTGAGCGGACTGTTTGCCGAAACTGTTGGACGGACAAAGTTGGGCGAACAGTCCGCGCGTGTGTACGCGGCCTAACTGTGATTAAGGGGAAGGAAGAGAAGAGAGTAGAGAGGGAAGGTTGAGACAAGAGAGCTGAGAAAAGTAAAGATAAATCGAGACAGAAAGATTAGAGGTAGATCAGGGGTAAGAGAAGAGGGGACGCCCACCTAGCCCTGAGCCTCCGCACCATCCGGGGGAGACTACCCTAGCTGGACCGAGGATTTTCCAGCCTATCCCATAGCTCCCACACCCGATTGTGTTTATGGAGAATGTTATTTAGGGAGGCTGTCAGATATTCCATCCCTTTGACATCCCTAATCCTTGTATGCAATTCGGTCAGAGAGGAGAGGATCCCTCTTTTTTCCAATTTCTGTCTGATTTATTTTATTTTTTTATGGGAAACGATCGGATTAGCCCACACATGATCGGATTGTCCGACAGACTGATTTAGTCGGACCTAGTCTGCCGGAAAGTCCGGTCATGTGTACGTGGCATTAGACCTGGAACAGAGAGGTTGTGGATGCCTTCCAGTCTGCCAAGGGAGTTTCACACATGTGCAGTCCGCTCTGTTCAGCAGGATGTGAACAGATCCCCCTGAATCAGGGCAGAACAGGACGGATGTCACTTCTGACATCCATGTTCGTTCAGTTTTTGGGTCCACATGGTAACAGCAGACTGGCAGACCCATGTTGGGTTTTTGGGCTGCTGGATGTAAGTGGACTTGCATCAGTTTACATCATGCTACCTCTTGTCTGCCACATTTAGGTCCAGAAAAAGTTGGACACAGACATAGTCCTTTTCTGTTTTTTTTTTTTTCTGGACCTGGACAGACTTGGAGGTAGGCAGATATAATTGCACACAAGTCTGTTTACATTCACCTGCCCATACACCTGCCTGGAGCTTTAGGTCAGGTCTGCATGAAAAACTGACAGGCAGACCTGATCAGAAAGTCTGTGTGAAAGGGGGCTAAAAAAGGTAATCTGGTTATCTGAAAACCATCACCCTTCTGTAAGTGGTGTAGATTTTAACGCCGGGAGAAGACAGTGATTATTGCTAGTGTAATGGAAATTTGTAGGTTCTGTATATAATTGTATTCTACTTTATATGTATTGCACGATGCCCTCACTGTGCACACGGCACTAACAATGTTTTCAGTACATGTTTTGCATTCTTTCAAGTCCTGATTACAATTGTACGTTTATGGTAACAAGGGGTGTTACATAGGCAGGCTAATTCTAATCAGGACTTGAAAGAATGCAAACATGTACTGAAAACACGTTACACGTTACGTTATAATAAGGAAGAACGGTTATTTGGAAAGATGCTAAGTGTATCTTTTGTGTCTGTTCCCTACTGCAGTAGTTATTAATTTGGAACCACTAATCAATATGAGGATAGGAGTTGCCTATCCTCAAAATATCGATTTCACTAGCGGCTATACCAGGCGCTATCAATAATCACAAATCTGTCAGGCTGGTTGTACCCAAGTTGTTTAATGAACTTGGTACATTCAGCCTGCCCCATACATGGTTCGAATCTCAGCCGCTTCCTGCTGGCCCTAATTTTGTCCAGGACTGGCTGGCCCAAGAATTTCAGCTAAAGAGCTGACTGATACTAAAAAGTCTCCAAGAACCCCGTAATTGAATCATGAGATCTGCAGGTAACCTTTGTACCAGTTGGTGCAAGTGTCTGCTATCAGAAAGAGATTGCACCTATTCAGCCTACATGAGAGGTATGTTAAGAAAAAGCCTTTGCTGCCCAAAAACCACCTTGTAATTGTACTATTACTGATTCATTTTATTTTATTTTTTTATTTTTTTGCAGTGCTTTGCTTAAAAGGGCTCTCAGGGCAAAAAATAAAAAATTTATGAATTTTGTCACGGGGGTTTTGTCCTATGGAGCTCACTTACAATCAGCTGCAGCAGCATCCCTGTAGTATAATAGAGTAGCAGTTAAAGAGGAAGTAAACCCCGGCAGGAGGAGCTGTGAACCTCATTGCTTCTGCTGCGAGTGTTTTAGGACAATATGCGTGTCTACTGATATAGTTCAAACCTGTGTATGGATGTTTTTATGTCTTGAAAACTCTGATCTTTGTTTATGAAGTCAGTAATCCGTCAGCATGTTGTTGACCCCTTTTGACATGTTGCTTACATCCCTTTAAATGTATCCAGCACCTGGAAATATTATACAGGAAGATATAGTGACTTTGGTGAATGACGCGGTTATAGCTCGCCAGCATCTCAGGAACAATACTTTGACCTCCTTATAGACCGAGGTCAGACAATTTGGTTTGACGCTGTCAGGATGGATAAAAATTGGCTACAGAAAGAATGTGTGGCAAAGTATGACAGATCGCTGGGTTTTACTAAACGGATGTGTTGAGCCATTTGCCTCTACCCCATAGGCGTTTAAAAGTGTCCAGATAGGTTTCTATGAATTCATTCAATTGATTGACAATAAAGTGTAGATAAACCCAAATAATATTTGAAATTACACAACGTAAGGAATCCACTGGTTTTCTGCCAGGATCAACCGGTATTTTTTGCAGTTATCAAAAATAAATAAGTACACGCTTTCAGTGGTATATTTCACAGATCTAAAGTGCACATAAGAGATGTTCACTGTTATGCCCCATACACACAGTCGGAAATTCCGATAGAAAAAGTCCGATCAGATCATGTTGTTGGAAAATCCGATTGTGTGTGGGCTCTATCAGACTTTTTCTGTTGGATTTTCCAACGCACAAAGTTTGAGAGTAGGATCTAAAATTTTCCGACAACAAAATCCGATCACATAAATTCCAATTGTGTGTAGACAATTCCGACGGACAAATTGCCACGCATGCTCAAAATAAACTAAGAGACGAAAGCTATTGGCTACTGGCCCGTTTATAGTCCTGACGTACGTGTTTGACGTCACCTCGTTCAGAACAATCGGATTTTCCCACAACTTTGTGCGACCGTGTGTATGCAACACAAGTTTAGGCCAAAATAGGGTTTTATACTTTGGGGTTTATTTATAAAAAATTCACATAGCTGTTCATCTGTTGAAACTACATGTAAATTCTGTGCGGATGGTACAAAACAGAAAGTCCTCTAGCTGTATTCTCTACAGATCACGTATGTGAATGGGACATAATACTGCAATATGGGCACTAGATGGCACAGATTACCACAGGAAACAAGTGTGCTCCTCAGCTTCATCTAGTGGCCACAATGCTGTATTTTCCCTATTCACATAATTGATCTGCATAGACTAGAGTATAACCTAACATTTGGGTTTGTCCCATTCACAACGGATTTAAATGCAGCTTTGATGGAAGAACAACAGCTATGCAAATATATCACTTTAAGTTGCATGCTTGTAAACCAGTGACTATAACATTCACCAAACAATCACTGCAAGTTAACCTTCCAGGTTCACATGTTTTAAATGACAGCAATTCACCACCAGTGAAGATTTGGTGAAAGTCACATTAAATGCTTTATAATAACTCACAAAGGTTTTACAATGATTGTATTATCACTGTAAGGACTCCTCACCCCCGTCATGCCACATTTGGCATGTCATTTTTTTCTGGGAGGAGTGGGTACCTAGTTTTGACAGGATGCCTAGGCGACTCGAACGGAAGATCTCCTCTCCCCCTCCCTCCCTGCAATCTTCTGGGACATGTCACGGGTCCCAGAAGTTTGCCCAGCCATTGAGGAGGCACAGTGCGACTTGCGCATGTGCAGTATGCACCCGGCTGTGAAGCCGCAAGCTGTCACACTCGGGTGCCCACATTTATGATATCGGCGCCGGGGAGAGGTTAGGGTTCGGGCAGCCACATCGCTTGTGTTAATAAACACAAAAATGACTGGAACTCCACTTTAAGGCCTCATATAAAAAGGCATATTAATGTAGCAGAAAAAATGTCCCTTACGCGCATTTATGAATGTATGGCGTTAAACGTAAACACATTCCACTGGCCAGCACAGTGGCTAAGTGGTTAGCACTTTTGCCTGGCAGCACTAGGGTCATCTATTTGAATCCCAATCATGGCACTACCTGCCTGGAGTTTGCATGTTCTCCCTGTTTCTGTGTTGGTTTCCTGCCACACTGCAAAGAAATGCTGATAAGTTAATTGGCTCCTGTATAAATTAGCCCTAGTGTGTTAGGGACCTTAGATTGTAAGCTCCTTAAAGGCAGGGACTGGTGTGAATGTGCAATATATACCTTGCCTTGAAAAAGTATTCATACCTCCTTGAAATTTTCTTACAACCAAAAATGTAAATGTATTTTATTGGGATTTTATGTGATTGACCAACACAAAGTGCCACATAATTGTGAAGTGGAAGAAAAATGATAAATGGTCTTCAAAATTGTTTTGCAAATATGTGAAACGTGTGGCGTGCGTTTGTATTCAGCCCCCCCCCCCCCCCCCCCGAGTCAATAATTTGTAGAACCTCCTTTCGATGCTCTCCTTGCCCGGCCTGTCAGTTTAGGTGGCTGGACATGTCTTGGTAGGTTTGCAGTTCTGCCATACTCTTTCCATTTTCAGATGATGGATTGAACAGTGCTCCGTGAGATGTTCAAAGCTTGGAATATTATTTTTTTTTTTTTTATATAACCTAATCCTGCTTTAACCTTCTCCACAACTTTATCCCTGACCTGTCTAGTGTGTTCTTTGGCTTTCATGATGCTGTTTGTTCACTAAGGTTCTCTATGAAAACTCTGAGGGCTTCACAGAACAGCTGTATTTATACTGAGATTAAATTACACACAGGTGTACTCTATTCACTAATTAGGGAACTTCTGGAGACAATTGGTTCCACGAGATATTAGTTAGGGGTATCAGAGTAAAGGGGGCTGAAAACAAATGCACGCCACACGTTTCACATATTTATTTTGTAAAAAATGTTGAAAAACATTTATCGTTTTCCTTTCACTTTACAATTATGTGCCACTTTGTGTTGGTCTATCACATAAATTCTCAATAAAATATATTCATGTTTTTGGTTGTAACCAGACAAAATGTGCAAAATTTCAAGGGGTGTGAATACTTTTTCAAGACATTGTATGTAAAGTGTTGCGTAAATTGACTGCGCTAGAGAAGTACCTGCAATAAATAAATACTGTATAATACATTTGTGTGCATACATGTGTGTAGATGCACGTTAATTATGTTAATGAGCTCCTCTTAGAACACAGATTTCATGTGTGTGTTTTTTTTATGCCTCCAAATGGTGCTCTTAAAATATGGATCTACATGGCTGATGTGCATGGTCACATAGGCTAACATAGAACTGCGTTTAAAGGCACTTCTAAGGCGTGAATTGCTGAAAGCTGCATTTATTTAAGTCCCTGTGCAGGAGGCTATATTGTTATAACTGTCACTCTATCACTGATGCCTTCGTTCTTACTGTACCCGCACAGAATGGCACATCTGTTCCTGTAATTCAGCTGCTGAATTACAATATCATCATAATGCATCCAAAGGTGAAGAAGGGCAGCGAGAACTATAAAGAGACCGATAAACTAATGTCAAAGAAAAATCCGGCCAGTGAGCCTGTGTGATGCCTCCAGCCCCCTGTAAAGTCACCCGTCAGCTTGTAAAGGAAGTGTTAAGTCAATAGTAAATCCTAGGAGGGTCCTTGGAACCAGCCAGAGATATCGCTCTAGTGTTTCAGTCTTAGCACTCAGTCTTTTACTGCAGTATAATATCAATTAGGAGAACACATGACTGCTTTCCACATATCTGGTTTAACTCTTCATAGGAATAGCAGAGGCTGCAAATAATTCTATAGATACTGAATTACATTGATGAAAGCGTCCGACACCCTTCTTTGATCAGTTCAGCATTGGTCTGATCACACACTGATTTTCTTATAATTACAGGTTTAGCTACACACCCTAGAGTCTGATTGCAGGACATCCTTTGGATCCATTTTTTTTTAAAGCTTGTCATGCATGGATCACAATTTGGCCGGCTCAGCAGGGACCAGCCGAGATTCGATCCATGTATGGGCAGGCTGTTTGTATCCAAGTCGATCCATCAGTCGACCTGCGTACAACCAGCTTGTCAGATTTTTTACATGTGATTAGCCGCTAGCAGTAATCATTATGTTCTGCCTGCCTGGATGGCTCCCTGCACCCCCTGCCAGCAGAATACAATAGGCCTTCACGAGGCATTCTCCCATCAACACGGACTGTGTTGATGAGGAATCAAGTGATTTACTTTCCACCTGTGGTGGAAGGAAATAAAATCAAATCATCTATGGGCTGCTTTAGGGTCAGTCCAGTAAAAGCTTCAAGTGACACTTAACATTGGTTAAAAAAAAAAAAACGATTCAAGTATTTATTCTTAAAATGGTTCTAAAGGCAGAACATTTTTTATATTAATGTATTACCTGCATTAAGGTAAAAAATGTCTCTGTGTACTTAAAAAATTTTTTTATAAATATTTTTGTATATATACAAATGTTTCGTTTTTCATTACTATTTTAAACTGTATGGGTTGTTTTACAGTGTAAGGGTTCACATATACATTTTAAAGGCTAGGTTAACATTTTAAAAAGATTTAATCAGCGGCAGCCGGTCAATAAGGGGCATGGGGCACCGCCCCCATAATCTCCACGCGCCAGCCCCTAATCTGTGGGGCTCCGGATTTCCACAGTTTTTTTTTTTTTTTAAAGCACTTGATTAGAACCTGAGGCTCTAATTGGTTTAAAAAAGGTTGGGCTTGCGGCGCCGAGCACTGCGCCCCGAGCCCACCCATTTGTGACATTAGCGAATCGGCATTTGCGATTTTCTTCCTGCTACTCCTGGCCAATCAGGACAGGAAGTGGCTGGAAGAAGAAGCCAAGGAAGCTGCCCACGACCTAGAGCCAATTGTGCAGGCTACATTTTTTTTTCTAAAATAAAAAAACATTCTACTCACCTACTCTGTGCAATGCGGGGGACCCCAGAGGAGAAGGTAAGGAGCCTACTCTATTGAGTGGCCCCTTACCGTCTCCTCTGGGGTCCCCCGTTTGCACTGTAAGCTCTTGCTCCCCTGAGTGTGCCCTCATAGCAAGCCACTTGCTATGGAGGCACATTTGCAGGCGCATTCACAAACCGGGCTGTGTATGTTTATAGACACACGCATGGCTTGCCCCCGCTTCCTCCTCACGGGGCTTGATTGGCATGATTAGCAACTTTTTGGTCTCTAACTTTTTTCCTTGAATCCAAATACCTTCCTGTTTTCTTCTAGATGGCCTTTTCATTATCTTTCCCTCTGAACTCTTATAATTGCTTGGCTTCGATTTCCATACCTGTAGAAACAAAGGGTGCTACAAGTTCACACCTTGGTTAGGGAGTCTCTAAATGACAGATGTGATCTTTTACTCAATTCCCCATCTTTTTCTACGATTTCCCATGTAGAAACCCCACTGCAGTTGTTTATTTATTGCCTGGTAATTCTGCAAATAATACCTTTCCTACCCCTTTTAAAGGGGGAGATTTTCTATTTCCTGAAAAAGGTGAACTTAGCCTTTAATGACCCCAATCCTTTCTTTGGCCAGCATAATGAGATGGGCTTTTGGCCAGAGGTTATTCTGTTGAAACCAACACTCATGGGTTATGGACTCCAGTTATTGGGATAACTAAGGTTTCTATCTATAGCATTTCTTAGCGGTCTGGTAATTGATTGTACTTGTTGCCGGCACTTGTTCTTTAAGGAATTATTTGAGATTTTACTGTCAGTTTTATGATGGCTCACACATCAGAAGCCCTCTCACCTTAAGCCCAAACGATACGAGAGTCTTTTTAGCCGCGCCTTTCAATAGCTTAACCCTTGTGATTTACAGTGCCCTATTTTGACGTAAGTGAAAATAACAATTCTCACACCTTGTCCAAACAGAGACATGGGAAGTCTGCTATATCTTAATGCAGCTTAGTTTTATCCCATAATCGTCTTTTCATAAAAATATAAACATCTGGCACAGTAAAAATGTGTTCCTTTATTAAAGTATATCTAAAGAGAAAAACGTTTTTTCCTGTTTTGGCTAGAGTAGGGAAAAGTTAAAATTTGTTAGGTTTTTATTTTCATCATCTGTGTCTCATTCAGGAGATTTCTCTTCACTTCTTGTCCTGCAGACACAACAGGAAGTGAGACAAAATCTCTTCAAGGTAAGGGAATTTCCCTCTAAGACAAATGTCACCTCATTACTCCATCCAACAAAGTTTTGGCTTTCAATATACCTCAAGGGCATGTGTAGATGAGCATGTTTGTCAAACTCTGCTTCAAATACAACTCAAATGCATGCTTGTGTGTGCAAAATCACAAAGCTGAATTTGGCCTGCTTTGCCTGCAGTGTAAACTCCTTTTTAGTGGAACCTGCTGGGTGCAAAGGAATGCAAAGCAGGTCAAACGTGGCCTCAGTACTCTAAACCAGTGGCCATCAACCCTGTCCTCAGGGCCCACTTAGGCCCCTTTCACACGGGACAGAGCAGTAATGATCCGCCCCGTGATGATCCGCTTGCTCAGCGGGAATCGCTCTGTTTATCCCCGCTGAGCCGGTGGTCCCTGCACAGTGCGCCGGGACCGCCCTGTCAGCTCTCCATTCTCCTCTATGGGGATCATCCGTCTCCGCTATTGTCCGATTCTGCAGACGGAGGAAAATCCTATTTTTCTATCCGTCTGCAGAGCGGATCGGATGAACACGGACAGACGATCCGTGCTCATCCGATCCGCTCTGCAGACGGATAGAAAAATAGGATTTTCCTCCGTCTGCAGAATCGGACAATAGCGGAGACGGATGATATTGGGTGTCTGCGGATGTTCATCCGCAGACACCTGCTATCCCATAGGAATACATGTATGTCCGTATTTCATCAGCAAACGGATGGATGAAATACGGATATAATGTCCGCATGTGTGAAAGGGGCCTAAGGCTTCATGCACACGAGACGCAGATGCAAACGCTGCTGGACACATGTTGAAACCGGCGTTTAGAAACGCGCGTTTTGCCGCGATTTTTACCACGATTTAGCAGCGTTTTACCGCGTTTGCGTCTAGAAGCGTTTAGTTAAGCTAACATCATAGACCCTCCCCAGCTCAAAAAAACTGTATTATTAACTATTTCAGCAATTTTGTGAGACCAGAGTGAGTAGCAGCAGCTGTGAGAGCTGCAGTGTACTTGTATTTAGCGTGTCACTTGCCACGGCACCTGCCACAAGTTGTGGATTGTCCACTTGCCACGTCACTTGCCACGTCACTTGCCACGTCATCTGCCACAAGTTGTGGATTGTCCAACTGCCACGTCACCTGCCACAAGTTGTGGATTGTCCACTTGCCACGTCACTTGCCACGTCACCTGCCACAAGCTTTGGATTGTCCACTTGCCACGTCACTTGCCACAAGTTGAGGATTGTCCACTTGCCACATCACCTGCCACGTCACCTGCCACAAGTTGTGGATTGTCCACTTGCCACGTCACTTGCCACATCACCTGCCACATCACTTGCCACGAGATGTGGATTGTCCACTTTCCACGTCATCTGCCATGCCACCTGCCACAAGTTTTCATCATTTGCAATCATTTTTGAGATTTTTAATGTAAAAAAGGTCACCTTTAAAAACGCATATAAACGCAAACGCGGCTAAACGCGGTAGCGGCGTTTTGCCGCGTTTTACCGCGTTTGCCGCGTTTTGTGTCTGAAACGTGGAAATTTTTGTTTCTGAACGCATTTTTTTGCTTCTGGAAAAACGAGATTAAACGCAACTGCATAAAAATGGAAAAAAACGAGACTGTGTGCATGGACACATAGGATAACATTGAATGAGTTCAGGGGCAGTTGAAAAAACTGTCCAACTGCATCTGAACGCGCGTTTAACTGCGTCTCGTGTGCATGAGGCCTAACAGGTCAGGTTTGCAAGATAACTGAACTACATCACAGGTGATATCATTTGCTGCTCAGTGATTGCAGTATTCTAGTCTGCATCTCCCCAAGGTAATACATAAAACCTGGCCTATTAGTGGGGCCTGAGGACAGGGTTGATAACCACTGCTCTAAACCACACTGTGCATTGAACCTAATGGGAGTCTGATGAACTGCGTTTGACCTGCGTTTGACATGTGTTTGAAGCTCGGTCAGAAGATAATTTTTTTTTTGGGGGGGGGGGGGGGGGGGAAGCTAGTGCTGACCGCCATTAAGAAAATGCTGGTTGCTTGACTGTTTTGTGGTGCCTCTGGATTCAATTTTGAATCACTGACCAGGAGCAAGTTAGCATATAAGGAAAATTTTGAGTCTTAAAGTCTTTATCTGTTTACTTGTTCGAGATCGGTAACTCAAAGCCAGAAGGTCAAAATGAAAGCCAGAAAAGTCGTGTTTTCAGAAGCAGAGGTCAGGCTTTCCAGCCTTGTGTTTTTCACTTATGAAACAAAGTTTAAGGATTCTTTTCAGGAAATAATATGTGTAAAAAATGACATTGCAACGTGTTGAGAAAAAAAACAAATTTGCTCCTGGATCTTGGTGGTGTGTGCTTTCAGTTGCTAGACACTTGATGCAGAATTGGAGGGTTGTGCAGGAGAAAAAGGCATTATGATTTGGTTTGGGGTTAGGTTATACAAAGTACAAAGAGTACAAAAATTGTGGGTGCCGTTCTGCCTCTAAAGGATCCTAATCTGTAAGCCAACTGTTGTGAGTGCCGGTGTTGTGACATATACAGTCTGGTCATCGAAAAGTGTCCGCTCTGAACTGCGCAGGCGCATCGCTTGCGCAGTATGGTGCAGAAGGAGATCCGGAAAATCTCCAAAGATAAATGGCACCTGCGCTGTGAGTCCAGTTGCAAGCCCTACCATCCTTGTGGACATAAGGCTGCACATATTAGAGGGCCCCTCGTGGGCTTGCTTCGCTCGCCACGCTTCAGGCACGGCCTCGCTTCGCTCGGCTCTTTTTATGCTAACTCTATGTCCATTTGGATGGTGGGGCTAGAACCTGGACTCATGGCGCAGGCGCCATTCATCTTCAGCTATTTTCGGAATCTGCTTGTCCTGTGTACTGCGCATGCACAGTACACAGCTGACACTATCCGACAGGACACCGGCTAGCTCAGAGCCTGTCCCAGCTCCAAACATCAGTGCATGGGGAAGAAGAGGTCTTGTAAGCTGCAATCAGGACCTGGTTGGAGGCTCCCTCTGCATGGAATTCCCATCCCCGTGATTAGGCACCAGGATGGAGCAAAATGCATTGGGGGGCACGGCCTGTTTGGAGCTGAGGGCTTGCAGCAATATGTGGTTTACAGACATCTTCTTCCCCATACATGAAGTACAAAGTGGCTCTCAACTTTCCAGGTCCTTGAAGGCTCTCCATTTTCTGAGTTTGTTATTGTTGGGCTTAGGGGTTTACTGTTTTGAGGTTGTGAAGAGAAGGGTAAAGTGAATATATAAAAAAAAAACATATATATACTACATATGCCACTGTTTCGTGCTGTTTTTGCTCTCTTGTAGAGCAAATCGCCTGGCAAAATGTCCCCTGACACAAACTGGGGTTCTATCCCCAGTCCCCAGCACAAGGGTTCAGTGGAGTGAACCACAGTGTGGGTCAGTAGGCCCATGAATCCAGCACACCCAGAAGTGTGTGGGATATGAAGATTCTGCCTGGACCAGCAGGCAAAAAGATAAGTAGAGTGGTTTTCACCTGGACAGAAATTTACAGACAATAGTTATAAACTGTCAGAGATTCTAACCCTGCCCCATTTTACAAAAAAAGTCTTTTGTTGCAATCTGTGTCTCCACTGTACAGATTTCCCATCACTTTCTGTTCTTCCCAAATAGAACACAAAAAAACAACTTTTCCCAACTCAAAAAAAACGTTTTGGCTGGAGTTGAGCTTTAAGGGTTAGAGTGTGACATTGGAGGGGGGTGTTAAGAGAGAAGAGCTTGTTTTAGGGGTTAAGTGTTGCGTGATTAAGGCTCATGCCATGTGCCAGAGTTGCCAAGCACCCACTCTCCACCTATGTTGTGACTTCTATGTTGATTCGGAGATGTTGCTTCTTTGCTACAAATTCCATCGAGTAGCATGACAGCTGAATCATGGTTGTTTTCCCATGTGCTGGAGTGATGAAAAAATATATGTTAATGTTGACATTTATCCTCTTATCTTCAGAAGGACATTTAAGTAGTGAATCTATCAGAGGTTCAAATAGTGGATAATAAAATAGAGAAGGAGTATATGTGGAAAGAAAATTGCTTCTGATTTATTACAGAGAAGATAATGTCCATATGTAACTAGTAAAATTGGGCCAGAAAAATCTATCCTCCTTATTCTCCACCGTGTTTCCATGGAATCCTTGGGTTCCCCCAGAGGTTGCTAGGGGTTCCTTGAGCAGTGGGAGATTTGTCTCCCATCTACAATGACCACCAGTGTAAGGATGGGCATCGATTATGCAATTTTTCTTTCCTTCAACTAAAGGTTGAAGGAGAGAAAATCACTCAGTCC
Source organism: Lithobates pipiens (assembly GCF_037356315.1). Classification (NCBI taxonomy): domain Eukaryota; kingdom Metazoa; phylum Chordata; class Amphibia; order Anura; family Ranidae; genus Lithobates; species Lithobates pipiens. The sequence continues at coordinate 144,835,950 of NW_027507788.1, read as the reverse complement.
CCCTCATTAAGACATTCATTGTTGATGGGGGAATCCCTCCTGCTGTGCTATTGTATTCTGTCAGCAGGAGGTTAATTGCAACTGATGTCAGTCTTTGATAAAGGGAGTACAGTAAAACCTTGGTTTGAGGGCTTTGCAAGACGAGCTACATTTTTAAATACATTTTGACTTGATATACAAGCGATGTCTTGATATTCAAATAGCGTCATCTAACAACTAAGCATAAAAGAGAAAAGAGGCGCCTCTAAGTGTAGCAATATGGTTACATTTAATGATGGTACAACAGTTAGCAACTCACATGGTTGATGATTAAAAGAGGCACGAGTATGCAGGAATCAGGGGTAAAGCTGTCCATATAGACCATCCTCCGCACCGCCATCAACGTCATCCCTTCCACTCTGCGCTCCACGAGTGCTTCAAGCCTCACTTTCAGATCGCTCTACTGCAGGGTAGTCTTCCCGGCCACAATTGCAGAGCGGTGCGGAGGGCGGTCTATGTGGACAGCTTTACTCCAGATGCCTGCATACTTTAGATGTGTCTGTTTTAATCATCAACTATGTGAGTTACTGTGATTACTTCTAAAAAGGGGAAAAAAGGGTATTTATAATGTTGTTGTTTTTTTTATATATCTATACACAAATGTTTTTCATTCCTATTTTAAACTGAATGGGTTCTTTTACAAAGTGGGAGTTTGCAAAAAATAATAAAAAAAAGGTCTTTGTTGTTGCCATTTCGGTCTGCATTAAGAATTTATTTATCTATTACAGATACTTATATAGCACTGTCAGTTTACGCAGCGCGTTGCATACAGTATCTCACAAAAGTGAGTGCACCCCTCACATTTTTGAAAATATTTTATTATAATTTGAAGCGGTGTGACCCCCCCCCCCCCCCCCCAACCCCATCAACCTCTGCAGCAATTCTGGCAGCACTCATACATCTATTTCCCAAAGACAACATCTGGATATGGCGCTGAACATGTGCACTCAACTTCTTTGGTCGACCATGTAGAGGACTGTTCTGAGTGGAACCTGTCCTGTTAAACCGCTGTATGGATCCTCAGAGTTCTTTGCAATGAGGTGCCATGTTGATCTTCCAGTGACCACCACCGTGTTTTATAGTTGGGATTTTGTATTCAGGGTGATGTGCAGTGTTCATTTTTCCACCATACATAGCATTTTGCTTTTAGGCCAAAAAGTTAAATTTTGGTCTCATCTGAACAGAGCAACTTCTTCCACATTTTTGCTGTGTCACCCACATGGCTTCTCGCAAACTGCAAACATGATTTCTTCTGGCTTTCTTTCAACATTAGCTTTCTTCTTGCCACTCTTCCATAAAGGCCAGATTTGTGGAGTGCAGGACTAATAGTTGTCCTGTGGACAGATTCTCCCACCTGAGCTGTGGATCTCTGCAGCTCCTCCAGAGTTACCATGGGCCTCTTGGCTGCTTCTCTGATTAATGCTCTCCTTGCTCGGCCTGTCAGTTTAGGTGGACGGCCATGCCCTGTTAGGGTGCCATACTCCTTCCATTTTCGGATGATGGCTTGAACAGTGCTCCGTGAAATGTTCAAAGCTTGGCATTTTTTTTAATGACCTAACCCTGTAAAGGGGGCTGAATACAAATGCATGCCACACTTTTTTCACATATTTATTTGTAAAAAAAAATTGAAAACCATTTATCATTTTTCTTCCACTTCACAATTATATGCCAGTTTGTGTTGGTCTAGCGCAGTGATGGCAAACCTGGGCACTCCAGATGTTTTGGAACTACATTTCCTATGATGCTCATGCACTCTGCAGTATAGTGGAGCATCATGGGAAATGTAGTTCCAAAACATCTGGGGTGCCAAGGTTCGCCATCACTGGGTTAGCACATATAATTCCGATAAAATACATTTATATTTTTGGTTGTAACATGACAAACTGTGGAAACTTTTAAGGGGTATGAATAATTTTTCAAGGCACTGTAGCTGTTGTCATCAGGTGTATGTTGGCGGCACGTTCCTCATTTGATGACATTGTCGCTGGAGGCTGAGCAGGGTGGCAAAGTTTGTCCCAAATTCTGAGAAAAAAGAATAAGCGCGTCATCTTTTTTTAATTTTTTTTAGTTCACAGGTTTTATGACAACTTTCCCCACCCTCTTTTGCCTCCAGGGTGACCCCCTAACACACACAGTGTTCTGATCTTTACCTTCCCACGTCATTTACTGCTTTTGTAACTGGTGTTCATTTAAAGGTCTGGTAATCCTACATTTCCTGCCTAATAAAGAGAATTAATCAGGGCTTTTTTTTCTCTGAGAATAGGTGCAGGAACCCCCCCCCCTTCTGAGTCAGCCCTTGTCTCTGCCCCCTACCCACCTCTGACCACCATCCCTTGATTCCACCCCCTACCCACCTACCAGTACTGCCCCTTTTAGAGAATACAGAACCAAGTATCATTTTGTGGTGCTAGATCATTTGTATGGAACATGTTGATGATAAAAAGAAAAGCAGTAAAATAGATCCCCTGCAGCCAGCAACAATAGAATCCCAGCAATAGATCCCCACACTACAATAGACTCTCCCAGCAACAATAGATTCCCTGCAGCAACAGTGAACTACCCACAACAAAATATCACACCCAGTAACAAAATATCCACCCAAGCAACATTAGATCCCCCCAGCAGCAACAAAAGATCTCCCAGCAGCCAGCATCAATAGATCCTCAAGCAGCCAGTAAAAATAGACCTCTTCCTCAACAGTAGATCCTTTCCAGCAACATAAGAGCCCCCAGCAACAATAGATTCCCCATAAGCAACAATAGACCCTCACACAAAATCAGATCCCCACCAGTGACAATAAATCCTCCACCAGCCAATATCAATAGACCCTCCAGCACACCCCATGCTATTGCATACATTCAGTGATGGAGGTTTCGGAACTGCGTTCCCCCACATTCCTGCTGAAAAAAAGCCCTGGAACTAATAATAAATATTTAAAGTGTATACCCAAAACTTTTTATTTTGTTTTGGAAACACAAGATACCCTATGTTTCCAAGTATGGGGGAACATGAAACCTCCTCCTAGCTTGCTGTACTGAATGGCTAATTGTCAGGTTCTAAACACTGTCATGTGATGAGGGGATGACATCATCAACCTGTGTAAGCCCTGTTACCTTCCAACATGGAGCTTACACAGGGTTAGGGCTTATTGCTCTAATGAGAGTTCCTATAAAGCCAAACTCCAGCCAAAAACATTTTCTCGAGGAGTAGAAAAGAGTGGCTACTCTTTCCTTTAAAAAAAGAAAAAAAACCTTCTGTCCCCATTTAATTTATTGGGTTTGACAGAGCAGAAAATCAAATTGAAGTACAGTTGCCTAATGCCCCGTACACAGGATCTCACACATTCCGACAACAAAATCCATCAGATTTTTTTCCGACGGATGTTGGCGCAAACTTGTCTTGCATACACACGGTCACACAAAGTTGTCTGAATTTCCGAACGTCAAGAAAGTGGTAATGTAAAACACGTACGATGAGAAAAATGAAGTTCAATAGCCAGTGCTACTCTTCTGCTTGATTCCGAGCATGCATGGCACTTTGTGCATAGGAATTGTGTACACACGATCGGAATTTGTGCAAATAGATTTTGTTGTCGGAAAATTTGAGAACCAGCTCTCAAATTTTGTGTCACGGAAATTCCGATGGAAAATGTCCAATGGAGCCTACACACGGTTGGAATTTCGTACAACAACCTCCGATTGCACATTTTCCGCCGGAAAGTCTGACCGTGTGTACAGCGCATCAGACAGCAACAGAGAGAACTTCTAGGGTCGTATCGGAACTACAGAGGCCAAACCCATTATCAGCCATGTCCAATTTATTTCTAGAAGCTTGCTCTACAGCTGGTCGGAAGGCTTCAGTGCTCCATCTTTGTATAGTAGTACCTGATGTGTTGTGTTGGGCATGGTAAAGAGCTGTGGTGTAAATACACAAACCTTTGTGTTTCAGTTAGAAATAATAAATTCCATGCAGTTCACAATCTGCAACCTTACTTATGTTCTTGGCTTCCTTAAAGTCGATGGAGACAGTGGGTTAACTCCAGTGGGAACTGGACCCTCTGCTGTGTCTTCTCCATAACAAAGAAATCAAACAACTTGACTAGAGCTGCCTCATTATTGCTGGGAGCATATCCGCAGGCTACACAGGTCCAGAGTCTGATGTTTAACCTTTCATGGTTAGCAGCTCCTCTTCTCAGGGGGAAGCAATATTAATAAGTCCTGCTGCTTCCAGTTTACCAATTTAATGTTGTCTTTGCTTGTATTTCTCACAATAGAACATTAAAGGGCAGTTGCTTATCATTGATTACATTTGCTCATATTTTGTAAAGTGTCTCACAGAAAAAAATTCTGTTGACCCTATTACAAAAATCCACTTCCAACAGTCTTTATTTCGGTGCTGGTTTGATGATAAAAAGGCAGTTTTCAATTGGTTGTTGTCAGCATTAAAGTGATACTAAAGTCCTGTTTTTTTTTTCCCTTTAAAAACAATAAACATGTTACACTTACCTGCTCTGTGTAGTGCTTTTGCACAGAGCAGAGCCAATCCTCCTCTTCTCAGGTCCCTCGCTGGCACTCCTGGCCCCTCCCTCCTGCCGAGTGCCCCCACAGCAAGCAGCTTGCTATGGGGTCACCCGAGCTGATCCGCAGCTCTGTGTGTCCATTTAGACATGGAGCCATGGTGTGGCCCCACCCCCTCTCTAATAGCGCCGCTGCTGTATCTCAGCCAATCAGGAGGGAGGTTTAGTTATTGAGCAGTATATTTAGATGAACATTTTTGTGTCCACCATTAAAGAGTATCTTCACCCTAACCCCCCCCCCCTCCTGCACCCCCCCCCCCCTCCTGCACCCCCCATTTTTTTTTTACTTTACCCACCTTGCTGGATGGTGTTGTCTACATAGTTTAGATACTCCCCCCATCCTGCGGATCGAGCGTTGTCCCGCTGAAATCCTTCTGTCAACAGACACCACTCTGTCCCGCGTCGCCATCTTACTTGTCACGTCATCGAGACCTGCTGGCCCTTCTGGGTAAAGCTGACAGGCCCTCTTGATGAAGTATCACTAAGTCTGCCCCCCCCCCCTACTTAACTGCTTTAAGCTTTGCTCTGCAAAAGCAGGGCACAACAACAGATTAACCTTAAAGCGGAGTTCAACCCTATTTTACAACTTAAAGGAATGACCACCCCTCCACCACTCGTTTTTGGATAATACATTTTTTTTTTTCACTTACCTTATGTGAAGTACTGAGTGCACTTCCGTCCTACCAGGGCGTCATTTTCTCTTTCACCCCGCTGCCTTCTGGGACCTGTGTGTGTCCCAGAAGATGACAGGCCATTCAGAAAGCCCCGCGCATACGCAGTAGAATACCGGCAGTGAATCTTGAAGACTCCACTTCCGGTTTCCCTTAGTTACAATGGCGGTGCCTGCACCCGAGCCACCCGAGCCATTGGATCGGCCTGGAAAACTTTTGCGGCAGGAACACCGTGTTAATCCCCCCCCCCCTCTTCAGCAGCCCATACTTGCATTATCTTCACACATCCATTCGGCTGTTGAGTGCAGGGAAAGCTTACCTGTGTAAGCCACTCGAGTCATAGCTTAAACAGGGCTAAGGACTCACATGGGGTAAGTCGCATGCTGCACCATACCTGGAAATAATGGGCATTTTCTGGACAGAGCAGTGAGCAAGGGTGGATTAAAGAGGATCTTCGCTCTCCACATTTTTTGCCTGACCCTGCTGCCACAATGAGCGGCACTTCTATGGCTGCAGGTTGGTCTGCACAGTAAAGCTCTTTCCATAGCAGGGCCCAAACACACCCACTGGAGCAACCAGTTAAATGAACAACTGCAAAGCACAAGGGTGATCTCCCCTACCCCCAAGCACAAGGGTGATCTCCCCTACCCCCAAGCACAAGGGTGATCTCCCCTACCCCCAAGCACAAGGGTGATCTCCCCTACCCCCAAGCACAAGGGTGATCTCCCCTACCCCCAAGCACAAGGGTGATCTCCCCTACCCCCAAGCACAAGGGTGACCTCCCCTACCCCCAAGCACAAGGGTGACCTCCGCTACCCCCAAGCACAAGGGTGACCTCCCCTACCCCCAAGCACAAGGGTGACCTCCCCTACCCCCAAGCACAAGGGTGACCTCCCCTACCCCCAAGCACAAGGGTGACCTCCCCTACCCCCAAGCACAAGGGTGACCTCCCCTACCCCCAAGCACAAGGGTGACCTCCCCTACCCCCAAGCACAAGGGTGACCTCCCCTACCCCCAAGCACAAGGGTGACCTCCCCTACCCCCAAGCACAAGGGTGACCTCCCCTACCCCCAAGCACAAGGGTGACCTCCCCTACCCCCAAGCACAAGGGTGACCTCCCCTAACCCCAAAGCACAAGGGTGATCTTCCCTACCCCTGCATCAGCTTTGGTAGGCCCCACTGACTTTATGTAGACTGGATGTGTCCTATTCACTTCTATCAGCTCTTATTCAGCACTGCCTGGGTACATAGAACCTATCTAGAGCATGTCTGTCATCCTTCTACTTTAAAAAAAATGTTTAGTTTATTGTTTCCAGTCACCTGTACTAATAAATGTGTTTGGGAAATCCTGCACTGCCATGTCTTTTGTCCATACTAATTATGATGGTTTCCAGGCTCTGCCAGCAGCATAATCCCATATAAAAGATATGATTATTGCTCTGTTTCCTTGATATTATCCAATTACAGTCTGTGGTCTGCTGATCAATGGCAGTGTTCCCGGATGTAACTTTTTTATTACCCATTCTGCTGATAGATACAGTATATATGTCCCCTACTGTTTTTCACAGTTGCCATTTTTAAATTTTAATGAAATTATTTACATAGGATTTCTGTGTTCATATATTTCATTTTGATGATACTTTATTTAGAATAAGCATTGTCCTTTATCCCTTTACACCAGGCGTCCATTCTTTTTAATGTCCCTTAGAGTCACTATACATTTTATAATCTGACTATACAATCAACTAGATTTACCAAAACTGTGTAATACCCAACCTATCTAATTTGTATCCAGGTGGGCAGGATTATATACCTGTAATGAAAAATGCCCCTTCTGACAGCTTATTTCATAAATCCCACTTCTTTGCTGCTCACTGGCTGCTGCAGGTATTCGATCAGCGGGATAGGTGGAGCACCTGTTTCCCCCCACCATAGGCAATGGTTCCTCCCACCAGCTTATACTTCCTTTAGTTATGTACAGTGGGAGAAACTATAACTTGGGTTGGAGGTGCAAGTATTCTACACACCTGATCATGTGGAATACTTACAGCAGCTGGTGAGCTTTGTAAGTAACCCTGTGCTGACAGGGTCACTTTAAAACCCATGTCTTTATTGCCTCCTGATTGATAATTGAAATCCACCCACACCCCACCCCTATCAGTATAAAGCTAACCTTCACTTTGGGGGAAGCTAATGCTGGGGGTCTTTCGCCAAGTGGGGGATTTCAATAAGTGGAAGCACTTCTGACTCTGCACTTCAGCGAATGCACAAAGCAAAGGTACACAAGAAAATACTTTGAACAACGCTGCATAGACACCAGGTGACCTTGTTTAACCCTTTAGCACTTTCTCCTTATAACATGCATTCTCTACCACTCCTTCTGACAGCTCTGTCCTCTCTACTAAAATTATCTCAACTCCACCCCACTTCTCCCCCCCACAGCATATATATATCACCCTCACTCCTGTCCTCTCCTTATTACTGCACCCACCAACTCCTGCTAATTCTAAATCCACACACACTAAAAGTCTCCAAGACCCTGGGGCATGTCCCTTCATATAAATCACACTCCCATATTGCCTCCCTCACCCTCCTGCTTCTCCTGACTTCTGGAGATATATCCCCAAACCCTGGACCTCCATCATTAAACTGTACCCATCACCCTGCACCCTCTGGCAGCAGCCGCAATCAACACAATTTAATTCCGATTTCTATTCTTCCCAAGTCCAGACTCCCTTTCTCTTGTGCTCTTTGGAACTCCCGCTCTGTCTGCAACAAACTCACCTCTCTCCATGACATCTTTATCACCAACTCATTTAACCTACTCGCCGTCACCGAAACCTGGCTCCACGAATCAGACACTGCATCTTCTGCGGCCCTATCCCATGGTGGGCTTCTTTGGACTCACTCCCCCAGATCCAATGGACATAAGGGAGGAGGTGTTGGAATCCTTCTAGCCCCACATAGCACCTTCCAGGTACTTCAGCCACCTCCTTCTCTGTCACTCTCCTCTTTCGAAGCACACTGCATTCGTCTCTTCACGCCAATTTCTTTAAGAATAGCCGTGATCTACAGGCCCCCTGGACCAGTATCAACTTTTCTTGATGACTTCTCTGCCTGGCTACCCTACTTTCTTTCTTCTGAAATCCCCACAATCATTCTCGGGGACTTCAACATCCCTATTAATACTAACACCTCTGCTCCTTCCAAACTTCTCAGCCTAACCTCCTCCTTTGACCTGAAACAGTGGATACATGATCCTACTCACTCCGGGGGCAATATCCTTGACCTCGTTTTCTCTCACCTTTGCACTCCATGCAACCTCTCTAACTATCCATTCCCTCTCTCTGATCACCACCTTATTAGTTTCACTCTCTCCCTCTCCTTCACCTCCTCTCCCTCCAACCGCATTAAAGTTACCCGCAGAAACCTACGTCATCTCAAGCCTTCCCTTCTCTACTCTGCTCTTGACAACCTCCACGACAAAATCTCACCCCTATCCTGCACCAACCTAGCCACTTCTGTCTACAACACTTCACTTCTGGCCTCTCTGGACTCTCTGGCCCCCCTCACCACACACAGGATCAAGCCCCGACCCCTTCAACCTTGGCAAACAGATGTCACTAGAAGTTTGAAAAAACGTAGTCGTGCTCATGAGCGCCTGTGGCGCAAGACCAAGTCTCAGAGAGATTTCAACCAATATAAATCTGCCCTCCAAAACTACAATTCTAGCCTCCTCTCTGCCAAGCAGAACTATTTTATCACTCTCATCAGCAACCTATCATCCCGCCCCCGTCAACTCTTCTCTACTTTCAACTCTCTACTTCGTCCTCCACCACCTCCACCCACCAACTCACTCACTGCCCAGGAGATTGCTAATCACTTCAAACAGAAGATTGATACAATTCGCGCAGAGATCTCTACTGTTCTAATACCCCCCACGCTTTACACTTCATGCCCACAGTCACAATCATTACTTCCCTCTTTCAACCCCACCACTATAGACGAAGTTGCTAAACTACTTGGTAATGTCCACCTTACCACCTGCCCTCTGGATCCTGTTCCCTCGCAAATGCTACATTCACCCTCTGACTCTATGCTACACTCTCTAACTCACATCTTCAATCTCTCACTCTCTTCTGGCATCTTCCCCAACTCTCTAAAACATGCACTTGTCAAACCCATACTTAAAAAACCCTCACTGGACCCATCCAATCTTAACAACCTACGCCCCATCTCCTTGCTCCCCTTTTTATCCAAACTACTCGAACGTCTGGTCTACAACCGACTGAGTGACCACCTCGCTGATAATGGCCTTCTTGATCCCCTTCAGTCTGGATTTCGTCCCCAACACTCCACAGAAACTGCTCTCCTAAAACTAACAAACGATCTACTAACGGCCAAAACCAATCGACATTATTCTGTACTCCTCCTCCTGGACCTCTCTGCTGCCTTTGATACAGTTGACCACCCCCTCCTTCTCAAAAAACTCCACACCTTTGGTCTCTGTGACCGTACTCTACAATGGTTCTCTTCCTACTTATCCAACCGCACCTTTAGCGTTTCTTACAACTCTACTTCCTCCTCTCCTCTTCCTTTCTCTGTTGGGGTCCCCCAAGGTTCTGTCCTTGGACCACTCCTATTTTCAATCTATACCTCCTCTCTGGGTCAACTGATAGCCTCCCATGGCTTCCAATACCACCTCTATGCTGACGACACCCAAATCTATCTCTCTACCCCTCAGCTCACTCCCTCTGTCTCCTCACGTATCACTAATTTACTATCAGAAATATCAGTCTGGATGTCACACCACTTCCTCAAAATCAATCTATCCAAAACCGAACTTATAATTTTTCCTCCCCCATATGCCCCTTCCCCTGATCTCACTGTCAAAATTGATGGCACAACCATAAGCCCATCCCCTCATGCCAAGATTCTAGGTGTAGTCTTGGACTCTGAACTCTCCTTCAAGCAACACATCCAATCACTGTCCAAATCTTGCCGCCTCAACCTCCGCAACATCTCCAAAATACGCCCCTTTCTAACCAATGAGACAACAAAGCTCTTAATTCACTCGCTGGTCATCTCTCGCCTTGACTACTGCAACTCCCTCCTCACTGGCTTACCTCTACATAGTCTAGCACCTCTTCAATCCATTATGAATGCCGCTGCCAGACTCATCCACCTTACCAATCGCTCGGTGTCTGCTACCCCTCTCTGTCAATCCCTCCACTGGCTCCCGCTCAGCCAAAGAATTAAATTCAAAATACTAACAATTACATACAAAGCCATCCACAACTCTGCCCCCAGCTACATCACTGGCTTAGTCTCTAAATACCAACCTACTCGTCCTCTTCGTTCCTCTCAAGACCTCCTGCTCTCTAGCTCCCTCATCACCTCCTCCCATACTCGCCTCCAGGACTTTTCCAAAGCCTCCCCAATCCTATGGAATGCCCTACCCCAATCTGTCCGCTTATCTCCTACTTTATTAGCTTTTAGACGATCCCTGAAAACACTTCTCTTCAGAGAAGCCTACCCTACCCCCACCTAACTGTATCTTCATTTTCTCCATCAGCTCATCCCCCCACAGTTAAAACCTTTTGTTTCAACTTGACCCTCCCTTCTAGATTGTAAGCTCTAACGAGCAGGGCCCTCTGATCCCTCCTGTATCGATTCGTATTGTAAGTGTACTGTCTGCCCTCATATTGTAAAGCGCTGCGCAAACTGTTGGCGCTATATAAATCCTGAATAATAATAATAATAATGTCCATGTGTCATTTCGAACTAGCTGTGTACATCAAGAGTAGATTTTGATCCTCCGATCTATTTGCTGATTAAAACCAATAGACTCACTTCTAGTATTATTGGTAGCATGAGATCATGTGATCTAGGCTGCCTAGGTTTTGAGCTGGACAGTTGGAGTTTTTATGCATTTGCATCCTTAAAATAATTGTGATTTGCTAGTCCTGACATGTGACCTATGGATTCATATGCAATGTGGATATTAGAAGACTTGTAAGCTACCCCATGAAAGATTTCTCTCTGATGCATAATAATTTGCAAGCAAAACATTTTAAGTGTATGGAGACCTTATTTTTTTTATTGTAAGATTTGGACCCCTTAATTTTCCCAGGACTGTTACAAATATGAATATCACCCTAATAAAGTACATCATCTCACAAAAGTGAGTACACCCCTACACATTTTTATAAATATTTTATTATATCTTTTCATGTGACAACACCGAAGAAATTACACTTTGCTACAATGTAAAGGAGTGTACAGCTTGTATAACAGAGTACATTTTCTGTCCCCCCAAAATAACTCAACACATAGCCATTAATGTCTAAACTGCTGGCAACAAAAGTGAGTATACTCCTAAGTGAAAATGTCCAAATTGGGCCCAAAGTGTCAATATTTTTGTGGCCACCATTATTTTCCAGCACTGCTCTTGGGCATGGAGTTCACCAGAGCTTCACAGGCTGCTTCTGGAGTCCTCTTCCACTCCTCCATGACGACATCACGGAGCTGGTGGATGTTAGAGACCTTGCACTCCTCCACCTTCCATTTGGGGATGCCCCACAGATGCTAAATGGGGTTTAGGTCTGGAGACCTCCTTGGCCAGTCCATCACCTTTACCCTCAGCTTCTTTAGCAAGGCAGTGGTCATCTTGAAGGGGTGTTTGGGGTCGTCATCATGTTGGAATACTGCCCTGCGGCCCAGTCTCTGAAGGGAGGGGATCATGCTGTGCTTCAGTATGTCACAGTACATGTTGACATTCATGGTTTCCTCAATGAACTGTAGCTTCCTAGTGCCAGGGTTCTATTGGATAGTGCTCGCCATCGAAAAGTGCCCGTGCATGAGCAGTATTGAAGGACACTCCAGCTGATTTGCCAATCAGTTGGCCTGAGGTAACCATGGCGCATACGCATATTGTAGGAGGTATCGCTCAATCGGAGATAACATTTCACGGGCACAATTGAAACTTGTACAAACAGCAGAGGGAGACTGTAGTTGTCAGATTGTGCCTCACTGTTGCGGGGCAGCTTTACAGTGTGCAGATGGCCTGGTTTTGTCTGTTGCAGGGCAGGTTTGGTGTGTTGAACACAGACAAAACCAGCCCTTCAACACAGCCACAAGCCGGCCTACAGAAGCGATGCACAATCGGACAACTACCGTCTCCCACCACTGTTTGTATAGGTTTCAATTGTGCCTGTTAAATGGTATTTCCCATTGAGATACCTTCTACGATGTGCGCCTGCACCATGGTTGCATCAGGCCAGCTGATTAGCAAATCAGCTGTAGTGCAATTCCATACTGTGCATGCGCGGGCACGTTTCGATGGCGGGCTGTATCCGATAGAACACTGGTAGCACTCGTGCAGCCCCAGACCATGACACTCCCACCACCATGCTTGACTGTAGGGAAGACACACTTGTCTTTGTACTCCTCACCTAGTTGCCACCACAGACGCTTGACATCATGTGAACCAAATAAGTTTATCTTGGTCTCATCAGACCACAGAAAATGGCTCCATTAATCCATTTCCTTAGTCTGCTTGTCTTCAGCAAACTGTGGGCTTTATTGTGCATCATCATTAGAAGAGGCTTCCTTCTGGGACGACAGCCATGTAGAACAATTTGATGCAATGTGCGGTGTATGGTCTGAGCACTGACTGGCTGACCCCCCACCCCTTCATCCTCTGCAGCAATGCTGGCAGAAATCATACTTCTATTTCCCAAATATAACCTCTGGATATAACGCTGAGAACGTGCACTCAACTTCTTTGTGGAGGGTGTGGTTCCTTGCGCTACCAAGTGAATAATAAAAATTGTAATAAAAAATAAAAAGGTGAAAAGCTGCTGCTGGACCTAAAGTGCACACAGTGCACAAGAGTAAACATCAGTAGAAGTAATCGGCACAACTTCCTAAATTATGAATAGTGTAAATAGTTAATCAATAATGTGATAAAACAGTTAAACACGTATGACAATGGAATCGGTGATCAAAGTCCAAAATATCAGGTGTGGTGAAGCGATTCTTCTAAGAAATATAAACAAATTCTTCTAAACACAATCACCGTGGCTTTGCAATAGCTTATTGCTCCCAGAGCTCTTACCCCAATAAGAAGTATAATCAGACTTATTGATCTCCTATGGTGAAGGCAGGCTGACGGCTCCAAATCTCCAATTTCCAGGCATGTTGAAGGTTCTGATTCTGGATGGTGTTAGACCAGGATCACAACTCCATATGATGGTGCCAAACTTTCCCTTCGGGGCTCCCAATTACATGATCATCTCAAGGTTCCAAATATTATATGAGAACAAAAAAATGTAAAATGTATAAACAATACAAATGTATTCAAAAGCCAAATGGATTCTTACATTAAAAGCGGTTTAAAAGAGCTTGTAAACTGCAAACACGGTGTAACAGACTCCTCTTGTGTCACTTCCGGTCCGCTGTATGTATCTGACCATGCCCTACGCGTTGTGTCACAAAACCTGTCTTGTTAAACTGCTGTATGGTATTGGCCACTATGCTGCAGCTCAGTTTCAGGATCTTGGCAATCTTCTCATAGCCTAGGCCATCTTTATGTAGAGCAACAATTCTCTTTTTCAGATCCTCTGAGAGTTCTTTGGCATGAGGTGCCATGTTGTACTTCTAGTGAACAGTATGGGAGAGTGAGAGCGATATCACCAAATTTATCACAACTGTTCCTCATTTACATCTGAGACATTGTAACACTAACGAGTCACATGATACCAGGAAGGGAAAATGGCCAATTGGGCCCAATTTGGACATTTTCACTTAGGGGTGTACTCACTTTTGTTGTCAGTGGTTTAGACATTAATTGCTGTGTGTTGAGTTATTTTCAGACAACAGCAAATTTACACTGTTCTACAAGCTGTACACTCACTACTTTACATTGTAGCAAAGTATAATTTCTTCAGTGCTGTCACATGAAAAGATATGATAAAATATTTACAAAAATGCGAGGGGTGTACTCACTTTTGTGAGATACAAAGTAGCTGCCTGATAAGGTAAGTATCAGCCTGAAACTTCAGGTGATGGTTTACTTTTTGGGTGTTAACTAGGTTTGGCGGATTAAAGCAAAATTCCGGCTTCAAAGGACCCCCAGCCCTGCCACTTAAAAGTCTTCCCCTGCATTTATTTATTTTAATCAATTATGCATATAGTTTTTCCACGTCTGACTATTTTAGCGATAGCACGGACACCTCCTTTTCTCCACCAGTGGCGACAGAGGACTGCCCTTCTACTTCACAGAATGACTCTCGTGTAAGGACATGTGAATGCTGTTAAGTTTAATGGTACTCTACGCTCAGGCCTCCATGATAATGCACCCCCCCACTCCCCCCAAGCGGGTGTTTCTAAGAAAACGGGGAGTTACAGGAAGTGGGTTGAATGACCCTGGGGATTATTCAACTGGGAAGACTACTGACATCTATTGGCAGAGAGGACTACAAGTACAGCAAAAACTTTTTTTTATTTCTTTATTTTTTTGTGTGTAGCTGGGTTATTCATTTCAGTTTCTTTCAAACTGACTTCTGCTTTTAGGTTTACGTTAGAGTTCACCCTATGCCACGTACATACGATTGGAAATTCGGCCAGCAAAAGACTGATGAGAACTTTTGGTCGGAAAATGCGATTGTGTGTATGCTCCATCTGACTTTTGCTGGCCGAATTGCGGCCAGCAAAAGATTGAGAGCATGTTCTCAATTTTTCGGTTGAAAAAACTTCCTATCCGAAAATGCGTTTGTGTGCATGCAATTCCGACGTGCAAAAACTCACACATGCTCAGATTCAACTATGAGATGGAAGTATTGTACTTCCTTTTTCTAGTCCCGTCATACATGTTGTACGTCACTGTGTTCTTGACGGTTGGAATTTGTAACCGCAAGACAGCTTGAGCGAAATCCCGTTGGAATTCCTTCGGGAAAACCATCAGAGCTTTTTCCGACCAAAATTCCGATCGTGTGTACGCGGCATTAGGGCCAGGGGTTAGAAGGTTGCATATCAAAATACTTTATGAATCCCAAAGGAAAATATAAGGGTTAAGTTGAATGGTAGTGCACTTGTGAGGCAGAGGAGGTAGGATAAAGGGTAACACCTGCCACAGCTAAGTTTTGTTTTAGTGAGGAAGGGTAGAAAACTGTCACTTTTTATTATAATCTGTGACCCTGCTGGAGTTGTTGGGAGCCATTCTCCCTTTCTGTTTTAGAGACTGTCGTCTCTTGAAATCTAACATTTTTCAGTTGTTGCTGAAACTAAAGTGGAGGGGTATTCTCACAAGGGGTAAATGTTTTGTTTAATCCCTTTGGAGAGATTTCATAGCTCCTTATGTGTACGGAAGTGAGGGGAAAGCTCCTTAATGGGAGTAATATTGAGTTCCACCGGTGACCACACTTAGAGAAACTGTGCTTTACACATTGACAGGCCTTTTGAATGTCTCTGTTAAAGGAACTCTATAATAGTATCATGTCCTTTCAAAGTGGAAGATGGCTTTGTAGGAAGAGAAAAGCCTAAGGGGGTTTTCAGGGACACCTAGGTCAAGCCATCCATATTGGTTCTATACAATTTGTCTTTAGTTTCACACAATTTGTTCAAATTAATGGAAAAAAGAGACAACCAAAAGAAAGATTGTAGACGGTCTTCCTGGTGATTGGCTGAGTAACAGCTGGGTTGGAGGTGACTCTTTTCCTGAAGGCTTTTTAAAAAGTAAAATCTGGGGGGGGTTCTAGTATTGCCAGAAATATATTCTGTACTCCAAAAGAAAAGTAGGTAATTACATTAATAAGTGGGATGGAATATTTCATGAACGTACTGTACTCACTGCAAGAAGAAAGATGTGAAAATACAGTATAGCTACAGATCTCATAGTGATGGACCACTGGTGTGACCATGGGTGACTTGCATTTGCTCCTTTCAAATGTTCCTACTGTTATAGCTAGGGGGAAAAGCAAAGGTCCAGGATCTCTTAAAATGTACAGTTTAGGTAAAATCAGTTGGCTGGTATTTGAGGACTGTTTTTTTAAGTAGGTGTTAGGCCTCTTTACTGTACATCACTCAGCATACTTTATTGTGCTGATAGCATGCAACCTCTGGTGTGTGTTGTGAACACATATGGCTTTGCACTGCAATGCATTCTTGACATGGACTACGTCCTTTTTTTTTTTTATCCCTGTATGTAACTTTTGTGTGCTGCAGTGCATTGCAATACATTTCAGTGTGTTGGAATGTGCTGCGCAGACATGCAACATGCTCTGCTTTTTCTCAGTGCACACCAGCGCAGCATGTTGGTGTAAACTGAAGCCGTAAGACATAAGACGGATGTCTTGTTCATGTGTTGGGCAAAGCAGCCCAATGCTGCTGGTGTGAACTAGACCTTACACCGCAGTAGAGCTGCACGATTCTTTCAAAAATGAGAATCACAATTTTTTTGCTTAAAAGATAGATCACGATTCTTGCGGCGTAACATTTCACATTAAAACAAAAGAAAAATTGGGCTAATTTTACTGTTTCGTTTCTTTTTTATTCATTGAAGTGTATTTTTTCCCCCAAAAAATTGCATTTGAAAGAGCACTGGGCAAATACAGTGTGACATAAAATATTGCAGCAATTGACATTTTATTCCCTAGGGTCTCTGCTAAAATATATAAAATGTTTGGGGGTTCCAAGTCATTTTCTAGCAGAAAATATTGCTTTTAACTTAAGAAACAAGTGTCAGAAAAAGATTTAGACTTTAACCTCCCTGGCGGTATGATTATTTCGGATTTTAGGTGCTAAAAGCGGTACCATTATTTTGCATGAAAATTTGGCGTTTTATATTGTAGTCCTGCAATTCTTAGGAATAACTCACTTAAATCTGTCCAAACCAGAGTCTAGCAGACATCCCGGGTATGATAAAGTTTGAAAAATGAAATCATAAATTATAATATAATAAATAATTATAAATAATTGTACCAAATAATAATATAACAATAATAAAAATTATTCAATAATGTAATCAAATCAAAAACACTGAAATTTTCTCAGTTGCAGAATTGTCACTGTCATTACTTTTCAGTATTTGATGACGGATCTCCCCACAAATCGCTATCGCTCAATTCTGCGAGTGATTCAAATTTATTATCGCTGTTTTCTAGCTGGTCTAAAACCATTTTTGATGTAAAAGGACAGTTTGGTTGCTATGGACAATCTCCAGTTTCCAGGCATAAAGAACAGTTTTTATTACATAAAACTGCATGCAGGACACTGGGCAGACCACTAGGGACAACGGGGATGTGAAATATTTACATACAGCAATGTAATCTGTAAGATTACATTATACTGTATGTATACTGTCTGTTTTACTTTTTGAATTTGGCGCCGATCTCCGTCCCCGTGCGTCGCAACGCTCGCAGGGCACGGAGATCGGCGATGTGATGCATCGAGCGAGACACAGCTCGCTCGTACAGCGGGGAGACAACGCTGGATCCGAGGGAGAAGGTGAGTAAACGTCCTCCTGGATCCAGCGATGCAGTCCCGAGTCTGGCTCGGGGATACCGCTTTTGGTATGAAAATTCCACCCCGAACCAGACTCGGGAATACCGTCAGGGGGATTAAGAGGTTAAACGTCCTGCATTTACAGGTTGTTTAAAAACTTGGCGGACTGCCTGGATTTTTTTCTTTATGCAGAAGTTTCCCATTTGATCTAAGAAGGACCATTAGTTACAAGGTTTCATTTTAAAAACTTGGCAGACTGCCTGGATTTTTTTTTCTTTACACACAGAAGTTTCTCCTTTGATCCAAGAAGGAAGAGTTAGTTACAATGTTTCATTTTAAAAACTTGGCAGACTGCCCAGATGTTTTCTTTTAACAGCTGAGTGAGCAGATAAGTCTCTCCACTTGTTATATGAAAGAATCAGCAAACTCTGCAATAGAGATGGTCAGGGGTTGAATCAAGATCACCATTTTTTTAACGATTAATTGTGCAGCTCTACACCACAGCATGCACTTCAGTGCATATGCATTGACATGCACAGAGGATGTGCATTGTGGTGCATTTTTGCATGCACTGGAGTGTGTTTTCATGTACATTGGGGGAGCGTTTTTTTTGGGAGACACATTACTTTTTCTGCAACTTGGTCACTGCAGTGCATCAAAATGTGCTTCAGGGCAATGGAATTAAGCCTGTTTTTTTTCAGCAAACCCCAACGTAGCACATTGGTATAAACTGAAACTATAGACAACATGGCTTTGCTTCGTCCATGTACTGGGACTGTGTTGACCAATGCGGTCCAAAGCATGTAGTGTGAGTGAGCACTTAAAGTGTCATTCAATGTAAAACTCTCATTGCTTGCTATATAACAGAGTGTGCACACTCACAAAGCCACTAAAGCATTCATATTGTGTAGAGTGAAATATACCTGGATTATTCTGCCTTCAGCTGTCCCTCCCATCTCCTCTATGTCCCCATTGCAGCCTGAGATTGTGTAGGCCAGCTGTTGTCATCTGCTGAGCATGCTGCAGTTGCAGTTCCCTTCTAAGCTCTTCAAGTCTTCCTTTTTCTTTTTTTATCTGTATAGCCCATGTTACTATAGAGTCACACATGTGGGCACATACACAATGTAAAATTACACTACCCTCCTTCCCTCCTCCTCCGTGTTTCTTCTATTGCATTACTGCAGAGCCGTATGAGCAAAATGAAGGCTAGTATCGCTCACCTTTGACTCTGCATATGGTATAATAATGCACAAAAAAAATACACATTCCTTCTAAGCCTTGCGGCTTCACAGCCAATTCACTACAGTGCATGAGTGAAGCACATTGCACTTTGTGAATGTCCCGATAGCAGGGGAAGGAGGAGGGGGGCCCAACTTCCAAGGGATCTTGCCACAGCGAAGTCAAAAACAGGTACCTGCTTCACCCTACCCCCAAAAGATGCCAAATGTGGCATTGGAGGGGGGGGGGGGGGCAAATAAGCAGAGCTTCCCCTTTTGCTTGGAGTTCTGCTTTAAAATGTAGATCTTTCATCAACAAATGATGCTGTATATTGCGACATGTCAGGAATTTACCAATGCAGACTTGTAAAGATACTCAAAGGTGCCCTTTAAGACCATTGCAGTATTTTACAAGGTATTGCATGTTCTGGTTAACCTATATCGTATTCTATCTCCAAATAATGATCTTCACAAGTAGAGAGATTCCAGTTTTCAACAAAAACAAAACCGTAGGGTTGTAAATAGGGAGAGTATCTAACTGAAGCCTAAGATTAATGAGGCATATGACAGCTGCATTTTATGTGCTGTTTAAAAGCTTTTGGGGAACGTGCTATAATCAACATTCTTAATAAATGAGCCGTAAGGGGAATGGGGAAAAATGACTTCAAATAAATACATTTTTGCTGTTTATCATATTCTTCTGTGCGTGCAGGAAAGAATCTCGGCGGCAGTCCCAATAGTTTTGAAAATACTTTGTGAGAGAGTGATGATTCATTTTTAGAAGTTCCAATTCCAGGTCACTCGGTGTGTGGTGATCATTCTCCCCCATATAATGTCCAATTAACATCTCTTACCCCCACAGACTGTCCCATCAATGTCTCTTCACCTCTCCTACATTCTATTCCTTATTAGCTCTATCTCCCACACTCTGTAAACCTTCCATTTATTTATCCCCCACAAATGCCAACTACTGTCCATCTAATATCGGCCCATCTGTAACACTCTGTCCCCCTAACATCGGTTTTATCACCCACACTTTATCCCCCCAACATCATTCTGTCTGCTAACCTCTGTCCATCCAACATCAGTCCATCTCTGACCCTCTATCCCCCTTGCATCATTCCAATCCCCACACTCTATCCCCCTAACATCAGTCCATCTCTGACCCTCTATCCCCCTAACATCAGTCCATCCCCACACTCTATCCCCCTAACATCAGTCCATCCCCACACTCTATCCCCCTAACATCAGTCCATCCCCAACCTCTGTTCATCTAACATCAGTCCATCCCCACACTCTATCCCCCTAACATCAGTACATTCCCCACACTCTATCCCCCTAACATCAGTCCATCCCCAACCTCTGTTTATCTAACATCAGTCCATCCCCACACTCTATCCCCCTAACATCAGTACATCCCCACACTCTATCCCCCTAACATCAGTACATTCCCCACACTCTATCCCCCTAACATCAGTCCATCCCCACACTCTATCCCCCTAGCATCTGTCCCCCCTAACAACTCTTTATCCCAAACTCTCTATCCCCCTAACAGCTGTCCTCCTCCACATTTGGCAAAACACATTGAAAAGCCAGTCCAAAGAGAAGAGTACACAAAAGCATGCAGGTGGTTCAGTATTCAGAAAAGATTACAGATAATATTAATAATTTCTGATAGTATTAATAATAATTTCTGATAGTATTAATAATAATAATTTCTGATAGTATTATTATTATTAATAATAATAATAATAATAATAATAATAATATCAGAAATTATTATTATTACTATCAGAAATTATTATTATTATTATTATTATTATTATTAATACTAATAATAATAATTTCCTGATAGTATTAATAATAATAATAATAATAATAATAATTTCTGATAGTATTAATAATAATAACAATAATAATAATAATTTCTGATGGTATTAGTAATAATAATTTCTGATAGTATTAATAATAATAATGTCTGATGGTATTAATAATAATAATAATGTCTGATAGTATTAGTAATAATAATAATAATAATTTCTTTGTACCCCACCTTCCAGTAATTATGGGGTAAAATATTTCAAATTTGTCACGATAAAAACCCCTCTGCTCTGTGGTGTATCCATCAAGGCGTAATTCTTAATGAGCAGTATTAGGGTGGAAGAGGCAAAGCTCCTGATTACTACTGTTAGTAAGAATGTATCCGGCTCATTGTCATTGGGGACATCGGGTCATAGTATACCAGCATCAAAGAGAATGTTTAATCACTTCTTTAGGAAAAAAAGTGCAGTAGCAGAGCAGCTTCTATGAGACAATCGTGGATTTCACTCCATCCTCATTCATACCCTGAGGACAGACACTTCTGAAGCTGCAAATCTCCAAAAAAAACAGAACCTAAGGCTGTATCTAGCTTCAGCGCAGGGGGGTATTTACATACTCTGTTCTGATTGGCTGGTTGGCACAGTGACCTCACAGAGACGGGGAGGTAGGGGCATGGAGCAGAGGAGGAGGTATCAGTGTGTTTTGCAGGTAGCTTTGCTTGGGAGTTTCTGGAATGTAGCTGCATTGTGCACTGAGTATTCTGAACAGTGTTCAGCCAGAGCATGTAAGTAACAGAGTATTCCTGATAACATGTATGATACTGAGACGTGTAGCGGGGTCATAGAAATCATTTTTACAAGTGCTTGTATGTGGGATCTTCACACCTTTTGTAGCATGTTTTTTTACTTGTTTTGTATAGCACTGCTTAGTAATCAGCTGATTTATAGCACTGGAAGTTTTCTTTTGCCTGTGTAATGGTGGCCATACATGAAACAACTTAATATACAATCGTATTGGTCATTGATTAACGGGAGACCAATAATCATAATATCAAAGATTGTTCGGTGAGCCATACACTTTACGATCATATTGATCTATCTGCTTTCCAATGATCGCATTTTCCCGACCAATCACAATGAGTTAGATCAGTTTTGCTCAAAATCCATTGGGATGACACAGTATGTTTTTAATAGTTCATAGATTCAGTTGTTCTGTCTGACTCTGTAGGGAATTGTTTAACCAGATTGTTTGGTGTATGCCCACCAAGTTTGTCATTGAAGTGGACTGTTACAAAAACAAAGCATATTGATTTACACCTAGATTTATTACGGTACATGGTGAGAATAGTTTTATTAGAAATCTGTGCTTCTAATTCATTCGAGTTCCCACTTTGAGTGTTTTGTTCTATTTATGAAAAAGTAGCAAAGTACAAATATTGCAGAAGGAGCAATGCTGACCTATAATTCACTCCAAATTGTTTTAGTGCAGAAATTTAGGGTGACCATACATGCTGCAATCCAATTGCACAATCCCTGTACACCAGTACAATCTCATTTAGATTTTCCAAAACCATGTAATATGCGACAAACCCATACAGTCCAATCAATTTTTATCCAATCACGCAGGTTGTTACACCTCATAAAAAAATGAACAAAAAAAAACTTTTTAATTGGTAGATCTAAAGGAGATTGTACAATTAGATTGTATAATGTGTGGTCAGCTTTATGGTAACCTTTTAGAATTACCAGTTTGTATTTGTAACTCTGGTTGCTGTAAGTTTCTGCACTAAAACATTTCACAGTGGATTATAGGTGGGCTTTGCTGTAATCTTGACATTGATTAGTAGATCTTCTAATTAGTTAACTAATTAAGGGCCCTTCTGGTCAGTTCAGCAGGAGGGATCCATGAACAGACCCCCAGCTGAATCAAAGCAGAATTGGATGGTTTTTCTATTTTTTTATTTATTTTTTTCCCTGCATTTTGACAGCGGACCTTTCCGGATCCATGTGTGATCTGTGGGTGGCCGGGGGACAATGGACTTGCGTCCGTTTACATCAGGTTTGATCGCAGTGCGTTTCTCTTTTTTTCCAGGCCTGGATGGACTCTAAAGTGAGTGAATGTCAATGTACGCATGTCCGCCTGCCTATAGACTTACATGGAGCTTCTGATCAGGTCCATCTAAAAAACTGACAGGCGGACCTGATCAGTCAGTGTGGGTCCTTATGCTGGCCATACACCAGTTGAAAAATCATTTGAACACGTTTTCGAAAAGCGAACATGCGGTCGTGAGAGCAACTGTTCTTGCCATCATGTAATGACTGAATTTCGCATGCTAAATCGTTCAATGGACATAAGCGAATCAGTTTCTCATTTTTGTTTTTTGTTCTGGGTCACATATGTGCAGTACCAACAGTTCAGAAACACATTAACCTTGCAATTTATCATCTGTTCGGGAGAAGTTTTCCAAACTTTTTCATTCAATTTTTTTTTTTGGCTCAAAAAGGTCACCACCAATTTTCGATTTGTGTCCATTAACTGGGCAAAAAAAGAGCAAACTGTCCAAAAGAGATTTTTTTGAACGATTTTTCATCTAGTGTATGGGCACCATAAGTTTCTGCACTCAGACCCCTTTCACACTGAGGAGCTTTACAGGCGTTTTCATGCTAAAAATAGTGCCTGTAAATGGCCTCTTCTGCAGCCCCGGTGTGTGAGCCTGAGTGCTTTCACATTGGGGCGGTGCGCTTGCAGGACAGGAAAAAAAGTCCTGCAAGCAGCATCTTTGGGGCGGTGCAGGAGCGGTGTATACAGTGCTCCTTCACCGCTCCTGCCCTTTGAAATAAATGGGCGCCGCTGGGGGGTTAAAAGCTCCCCTCTAGGGGTGCCAAAGAGCCGCTATAACAGCGGTAAAGCACCGCTAAAACTTGCGACGCTTTACTGCTAACGCTCCGCACCGCCCCAGTGTGAAAGGGCTCTTACTGCACTGCACTTGCAGTTATTATAAACAGGGACATATAATGGGGAGTGAAGATCCTCTTACCAAGGGCTTGCAATTACATTTTTCTATTGTTTTCTGTAACATACTGAATATATTACATATAGTATAGTAGAACATTTTTTTTTTGTGTTTCAGTTGTATGCATTGGAAAGCTCAAAGTATATCTAAAGCCTAATGCTTTTTTTTATTCTGGATCGATCTGGGGGAAAAAAAAACACTGGCATTTTTTATCTGCGTCTCATTAGGGAGCTTTCCCTACACTTCCTGTCCTGTAGACTCAACAGGAAGTGAGAGGATATTATCTCATTGTGAGAGAAATCCCCCTTTTCTGTACTCCAATAAGCTGTGTTAATGTTAACCCAGCCTACATCTCAGTGGAGTACAAACAAGCAGGAGTTCAGGCTTAAAGGTGAGTTTGGAGGATGCCCAAGTTTTTTTTATCTTTTTTTTTTATTTTATTTTTTTAAAGATTTTTTTTTTCACTCAGAAAAAAAAATCCAACAATTTCCTTCATCCATGTTATACAGCCTGGGTGGACAAATTTCCTGCTGTACCTAATGTATTTGGATATCTATGTCTGTTGGAATACTCACTTAGCGACTGCACCTAATTGGATGCATGTGATCATGTGTATGCAGTTCTGACATGCCAAAAATCATGCATGCTCAGATTCAACTACGAGACAGAAGCTATTGGCTACTGAACTTCCTTTTTCTAGTCACATCATACGTGTTGTACGTCACCGCATTATAAACGATAGGAATTTGATGTGACCGTGTGTAGGCAAGACAGCTTGAGCCGAATTCCGTTGGGAAAACCATCAGAGCTTTTTCCGATGAGAATTCCGATCGTGTGTACGCGGCATAAGGCAATTGCATAATGTGCAAATACTTACTTTAGAAGCAAGCCCTCCAGCGACACACTGTCAGCGCTGAGAGGGCTGACATCTCCCACTGGTCTTTCTTCCAGGTTCGTGAGCTCCGGTGGTGTTAGTGGCCGGATCCACGATGATATCACTCCCATGCATGCGCTCAGGAGCCCTTATTCTGGCATGAAGCTCTGAAGGTCCGGCACGGTATGCCAGACTCTCAGAGCGCATGTGCCAGCAACGTTGCTGTATCCAGGGGGAAAAGCTCCTAAACAGTGCATGTTTAGGAGATAGAGTGGGACCTCAGATTGTGAGTAACGTGGTTTATGAGCGTTTCGCAATACGAGCTGGTTTATTTTTAAATCCTGACTCGTATTGCAAGCATTGTCTTGCAAGACGAGCAGGATTCAAGCCGCTGGGGCACGCAGTACCGCAGTTTTGGCCAGAGGTGCCGGGGCGCCTGTGACGCTCGGAGACACTCCTTTCCCAAGTGTCTCCAAGTGTTTCCAGCACCTCTGGCCACATGCGGTACTGCATAGACAAGCAGTGGCTGTGGAACAGATTATCTGATTTTCCATTATTTGCTATGGGGAAACTCGCTTTGATATACGAGGGCTTTGGATTACAAGCATTCTTCTGAAACGAATTATGCTCTTAATCCAAGGCATTACTGTATTTATTTTACCTACAGGTAAGCCTTATTATAGGCTAACCTGTAGGTAAAAATCACAAAGCGGGCTTTGCTACCGCTTTAACTATCCAGCTTCTTCAATTCTTCAATGGAAGGATGTTAGGTGGTGACAAGGCCATCCACTGAGCATATTTTCATCCTGTTTCTCAGGACCCAGATGAGATTTGCATAGTGTATGGTCAGTTTAAGACAGTTGTCACAGGAATACGTGCCCCATTGCAAGATTTCCTCTGAAGTCATGTAAGGTGGCAAATTAAAATTTTGGATTCACTTTCACCTTCATTCCCAGAGACATTGGTAATCAGGACAAATGGAAAGAGGGATTGTTCCTAATTGGGACACAGACAGCAATACACAACTGACAGTGGTTCTAACCCCTCACCACTCTATTCAAGCCAACAAAAAGTTTTGCCTTTAATTATACTTTAACGCATTATGGAAAGTGCCATATACCAGTCCATATTTTGGCTGCCATTGATGACCTCTCTGGGGAATCCTAGTTGCCTGGCTGTCATATTGATATAATGGTGGCAATACGTTCACTGACCTGGAATAAGTGTGCAACAGAAGGATTCTGACTTGACTTTACATGTTGAATGCTTGTTCCAGGTTAAGTGGCTCCGATAGTCTAGATACCAAGTACAGCCCAGCAACTAGCATCTTTAAAAGCAGATCCACAGTTGAAGCCCACAATAGTAATGTATTGGGCTTGCTTATAATATTCAGAGCTGACTTAATAGCTGTTTTTGCAAATATTGGGACTCTTGAGAAATTTAGGACTCCACCAAAATGCCAATTCTTATTTTTCCTGTTTCACCATCATTGCAGATTATCGGACATCCGATGGACAGAATACTAGAGAAAACGAGTCATGTCTAAGTGAAAAATCTGATCTATGCTGTCTTCCCAGCACTTTTTGTTCCTGCATAACTAGCAACACCTCGCCGCATGTAATACTCTTAACATAGGAGAGCCTTCTGGATTTGTATGCCTTTGCCCAAGGAGCTATCATGGTTACGTCTTCATTCTTGGAATGCTTTGGGAGGAGCCCTCCACAGCGTCCACGGTCCCACTTTTCATATAATCCACCAGTGCATGGAAGGAGATCCACACAAAGAGGTCATTTCAGTCTGCGGTGGCCTCTAGAACCTGTTCGTTGTCACCCAGAGGTCCAGCCACGTGTGTGTCACTGTAGGTATTACACGGGATCTTTGATGGCTTTTATAGTGATGAGACTTTGGGAAGAACAAGGAGTATATCACATCATGGCCTGCATTAGCTTCTGCTTAGATGTCTTCTTCAAACCTTGCGACTTGCTTACCTTGTCATCCCGGTCTGATGTCTGTGTGGTAGATTTTGTCTTTTTTTGGGGGGTTTTCAGTGTATTTGATAATGTAAATATGCTGAGGCATTCCTAGTAGAAAACTAAGTCACTGAACGCCAATCCAATGCTGCTCTGATAAAGCCAGAAACTTCACTAGCTTCAAAGTTCATCTAAATCAAAAAGTAAAAATGTACTACATTGCAACTTACCAATCCTCAGATGTGGTGGGCTGCCTTATGTATTTTTTCATTTATTTTCATCTGGTTATCTGGCAGGAAGTCTTTTTTTTTTTTTTTTTCAACTTCCTTTAAAAGACCATGCTGTCCAGCAAAAGTGATAGAAGAGTCAGATCAGTTGAAGTGGAACTAAAGGCTAAATATAAAAACCATGAACAGACATCTTTATTGTAAAAAAGACAAGCAGTGCCT
Source organism: Lithobates pipiens (assembly GCF_037356315.1). Lineage (NCBI taxonomy): Eukaryota > Metazoa > Chordata > Amphibia > Anura > Ranidae > Lithobates > Lithobates pipiens. The sequence goes on along the minus strand of NW_027507788.1, from coordinate 144,808,816 downwards.
CTTCTGCAATAAAATACATTTACGTGAGTTTGTAATGCTCTGTAGATTGTACGCTGAGCTGCGAATGCACAATTCAGTTTACAATCCAGCACAGGGCCTGTATGCCAGGATGACTGCTCTCCTGTGCATGCTCTGGAATAACAACATCCCGCACCGGCCAATCAAGACAGCTCAGCACCCAGAAGAAGCCTGGGAGATGATGCCGGTGAGTGACCTAGTTGGCATCAGACCGTATAGGTGAGTATTGCTGCCTTTAGTTCAACTTTAATACTGACAAGGATGCTTAGATTATTATTATTATTATACAGGATTTATATAGCGCCAACAGTTTGAGCAGCGCTTTACAAAATTTATGTTACAGTTACAATACAATTTGATACAAGAGGAATAATAGGGCCCTGCTTGTTAGAGCTTCTCAATCTATGAGGGAGGGTCAAGTGATACAAAAGGTAATAATTGTGGGGGGTGAGCTGATAGAAAAGGTAAAAACAAAGCGTATAAGTTAGAAGCAGGATAGGCTTCTTTAAAGAGATTTTCAGGGATTGTCTAAAGATGGATAGATTAGGAGATAGACAGATTGGGGTAGGGGGTTCCAAAGGATGAGAGAAGCTCAGGAGAAGTCCTGGAGGCATGCATGGGAGGAGGTGACAAGGGAGCTAGAGGATAGGGGATTTGAGGGGGGGGGGGGGGGCGATGAGATCGGTTTGGTTGATATTTTGAGACCAGGTTAGTGGTGTAGCTAGAGGCAGAGTTGGGTTGGTAGTACTTTGTGTTTTATTTGTTGGGTGAGCAGAAGCCAGTGGCTAGATGGGCAGAGAGGGGTAGCAGACGCTGAGCGGTTGGTAAGATGGATGAGTCTGGCAACAGCATTCATGATGGACTGAAGGGGGGATAGCCTATGTAAAGGAAATCCAATGAGGAGGGAGTTGCATTAGTTGAGGCGAGAGATGACCAGGGAGTGAACTAGAAGCTTTGTGGTGTCATTGGTTAAAAAGGGGCTTATTCTGGAGATGTTGAGGTGGCATGATTTGGACAGGGATTGGATGTGGGCCTGAAAGGACAGGTCAGAGACCAGGAGAATAGAGTTTTTATTTTTTTCGTTTATTTTTTATTTTTGAGGAGGTGGTCAACTGTATCAAAGACAGCAGAGGGGTCCAAGAGTAAAAGTACAGGATAGTGACCATTGGTTTTAGCTGTTAGTAAGTCGTTTGTGTGTTTTAGGAGAGCAGTTCCTGTGGAGTGTTGTGTGCAAAATTCAGACTGAAGGGGATCAAAAAGGTTATTCTCAATGAGGTGGCAGCTCAGTCAGTTGTAGACTAGACTTTCAAGGAGTTTGGAGGCAAAAGGGAGTAAGGAAATTTGGTTAAGATTGATGGAGGCGGGGGGGGGGGGTGTCCAGTGAGGCTTTTTTAGGTATGGGGGGGTGACCAGTGCATGTTTTAGAGCAGAGATTTCCAAAGAGCCGGTTTATTGTCCTTCAGGCTTTAAGTGGAGTAGAGGAGTAAAAAATGCACTGGCATCAGTGCTCCATTCATTGGCTTTAATGGGGGGAATAGTGCCCCATTGTTGATATTGATAAGAAGAATAGCGCCCCTATTTTTGGTGTCAGTAGGGGTAATGGTGCTCTATCATTGTTGTCAGCTGGTGGAATAGTGCCGCAAAGGCCAGATAAAGGCAAGCAAAGGGCCACATTCGGCCCCCGGGATGCAGTTTGAAGACCATTGTTTTAGAGGGTTGGGGAAGAAGCCAGTAGAGAGGGAGAGATTGAAGATATGAGTTAAAGATTGTAGGATAGAGCCAGAGGGCTACCGTAGTATTTGCTAGGGAACAGGGTCCAGGGGGCAGGTGGTTAAGTGGACGGTAGAAAAGGGTTTAATGACTTCCTCAAAAGTAACTGGGTTAAACAAGGGAAGCATTGATTGTACAGTTGGACAAGGAGTGTAAAGTGAGTGAGATAACTATGTAACTATATCTGCACAGTGGAGATATTGTCACAAATTATATCATTCTTATTTCTGAAGTGATGTGAAATCTCCTGGGCAGTGAGTAAGTTAATAGGTGGAGGTAATGAAGGACGAAGTAGAGAATTAAAGGTAGAAAAGAGTTGACGGGGACTGCGTGAGAGGGTGTTAATGAGAGTGATAAAATAGGCTTGGCAGTGGGGAGGCAGAAATTGTATTTTTGGAGGGCAGATTTATATTGGTGGATCCATTGTTGCTCCATAAAATGGAGCCACCCCAAGACAGGAAGTGTATTACTGGCTGGTACACTAGGGGAAAAAAAGAAAATGAATGCAACCACCACATTTAGGGATTGGCAAGCTGCAATACAGTAAAACTTGGATTGCAAGTAACGCGGTTTCGCAATACAAGCAGTTTTTTTTTTTTTTTAAATCCTGGCTTGATTTGTGAGCATTGTCTCGCAAGACGAGCAGGATTCAAGCCTCTGGGGTGTTCAGTACCGCATGTGGCCAGAAGCGGAGGGGCATCGGGGACGCTCGGAGCCACTCCGAGCATCTCCAAATGTTTTTGCGCTTGTCTCCGGCGCCCCCCCCCCCACCTCTGGCCACATGCGGTACTGCATATGGTAGCTGTGACACTGCATACATTAGCAGTGAATTTTCTGAGTTTCCATTGATTCCTATGGGGAATATATATATATGAGTGCTTTGGATTACAGGCATGATTCTGGAACGAATTATGTTTGTAATCCAAGGTACTACTGTATATTACATTTTTGTTTTTGGGTTTAGATTTGTTTTATCTCAATCTGATTTCTTTCTTCTCCTGCAGCCTGATAGTTCTTCACATTTAGGCTGAGTTCACATATGAGCACGCATCAGCTCACAGCAGGAGTCCGTTGTGTCCTCGTTCACTGTTTCAGGTCCATTTCAGGCTGAATTTTTGGCTGAATTCGGACCTAAAACAGAACAAAAGATGCACAGGGCCCCAGCACAAATCACACCAGAGCTGCTGCGGAGATATGTGAACCGGCTCCAATTCTGCTGTGCGAATTGAATGCGGAGAAACCCACTTGTAGGGTGTGTGTCCTAAATAGGTTAGCAAAAAGGGTTCCCAGATCACTAGAGAACTGACGTAAGTGAATGAGGTGGATTGTTGCACTACAGCTGTACTTGGATGAAAAACTGCAGCCATGATTTGTACTTCTTGTGGTCATTTGAAGGCTTTTTTAGTTTTACATATTTATTCATGATTACCGTTATAATTTTTTTATGTAATCTACATGGTGTTATTTAAATGTAATGGCCCTTTAAGTTTAGAGGCGCTAGCGCTCTGTTGTTCTTACTGTAAAGTATGCCCGTCCCTATAGTCCTAAATTGATGGGACTGTCTAAAGCATATCAGTGGCATCTTCCCCACTAGCATTTTCAGAAGGAGGTCAGCAATGGCAGCATATATAAATAATTAATTAGAGGTGTCCTTTAACAAACCCAGCATTGTTTCACCTGCAATTCTCTCAGCCCTTGTACACACGGCCAGAGATTCTGACAACCAAATCCGTCGGAGTAATTCCGACGGATTAATTCTGGAAGAGGTCCAGAAGTGATGTTGCATACACACGGTCAGACAAAGTTGTCGGAAAATCCGATCGTACATAACGTGATGACGTTATTTCGTTATTCGTTCAGGCTAGTAGCCAATAGCTTTGGTCTAGGAATTTGATCTGAGCATGCGTGGCACTTTGTCCTTCGGAGTAGGCTACACATGATCAGAGTATGTCCGATCGGAGCATTTTGTCGGAAAATTTTACCGACAAGTTTGAAAAGTTGGTCCGTCAGATATTCAGACGGAAACAGTCCGATGGAGACCACACACAGTCGGAATATCCGACAAAACGGTCCGATAGGACAAATTCCGTCGGAATCTCCGACCGTGTGTACAAGGGCTAACAGTCTCAACCAGGGTTCATCCAGAGGTTGATAAGTTCCTTGAGCCTTGAGCGGTGGCTGATTGACCTCCCATCTGATAATGGCTGCATAGTTCCAGGACCAATGCCGCTTGGTAAGACAAGCAGCATGACACCGTGATCTTTGAGGCTATCTGCAAGGGTGGCATTCTAACCACCAGTGTAAAGGGGTACTCTTCCAACTGGCCACCAATGTAAAGGGCTTTAATGCCATTGACCCCAGATGAATTGGTTTTAATAAGTATCCCTGTTGCCTGGAAATTGTTTTAGGGTTTCTTCTGGGGTAAAAAGTTAAAAACGGCTGGAAAATCTGGAAAATATGTACATTCTATTAGAGATAAGTTGGAAAACTTTAGTAGGTAGAAAAAATGCTTTCTGGAATTGAGTACAAAGTGCCAGCATTCTAATATATCATCCAGGAACATTGTTGTTTGACAGGTGCATGCAAGAATGCCACGCTTGATCCTGTCTAGGTGATCTCCTCTAGTTCCTATTATGGTATGTTTAGTGAACGTGGTTCCTGGCAGAGTCGCACTGCTTTTCCAGGTTGTGATTTTCCTAACTAAAATTGCAGCTTCTACTCCCCAGGTTTAAGCTGTTAAACCAAACATTTTCTAAAGCATAAGCTACAATGAGACTCATTCTCCTTCATTACAGGAGAAGCGCACCCAGTGTAGAAAATGATATGGGATGGTTTCTAAAGTGCACTCCAGTCAGGGTTTATAATGATGCCTTGAGAGGCGTACATGTAAAGCTTACCTGCTCCATAACTCACTGTACTTATCCAAGGATTGCTGTAGAGCAGTGGTGTCCAAACTGCGGCCCATGGGCCAGATGTAGCCCTTTGCCGGCCTTTATCTGGCCTTGGGGAACTATTCCTGTCATTGATACGAGGCATTATCCTTTCTACTGACACCAACAATGAGGCTCCATTATTTCCATTGAAACCAATATTGGGGCATATTTCTGCTCACTGACACCAACAATGGGACATACAGTACTTCCTTCCACTGATATAAATGTTGGAACACCTTTCCTTCCACTGATACCAACAATGAGGCACTGTTCCTTCCACTGGTACCAATTAATGGACACTATTCCTTCCACTGATACCAAAGATTGGACTTTTTCTCCCACTGGCACCAGTGATAGAGCATTATTCCTCCCATTGGCATCAACAATGAGGCATTATTCCTTTCACTGACAGCAACAATGGGGCCCACTGACTCCAAAGGTGGGGCACTATTCCTTCCACTAACACTAAAAATGGAACTCTATTCCTCCCACTACTACCTGTCTGAAGGACAATAAACTGGCCCTTGTTTAGAAAGTTTGGAGACCACCCCAGTCTTTTTTTTTTTTTTATCAGTACTCCAATGATCTGGGAACCCCTTCTTGTGGTGCAGGAGTAAATTTCCTAGAGACCCAAATGCAAACACTCTGGACATAATTGGTAGTTCAGAGCAGTCCCAGTGACCATGTAAAATGCTTTTTGGATTCTGGCTGTAGTGTATTTGATAAATTCAGGTTAAGGGAAACCAAATTAACATATTGACTTGAACAAAGCTTCCGTACTTGATAGATAGCATTAGTAGCTTACTGATTGCTATCATTTGTTGACTGGATTTGCTTCCTAAATGTCTGTCTTACCTTACATTGTGGGAAATTTAGATTGAATTAAGCCCATTTTTTATGCTCTATAATAGATGATAAACATTGCACATATTTTGCAAATGCCCCACTGCATAGTAAATGAATACTAAACTTTACAGACCTTTCTAACCCTAAACATTTTATTTACATTTCAAATTCTTTAAAGGGACCTTCTGTGTCTGGCCATATGTATAGTCTTATAGGATCTGTAAATTCAAACCAAAAATTCAGGGCTGTAGGTACAAGAGTGCCTAGGCACAATTACCTGGAAGTGCATTTTATTCAGAAGGGATTTCAGACAAAATGCACATTTTCTAAGGAACTGCTTAGGAACAATTAACATTTTTTAAATGTTCCCTATAACATAGCAAGTCGTCATTTTTTTAGGATCGGATCCACTTTAATTTTAAAACATTAATTTCTGATAATCTCCATAAAGGGTATTCATTGTCTGTTTTGAATGATCCCGTAAATTAAGTTTAGTTGTCCTTTAAATCCTTATTGTGATGTGAAACCCCTTTGATTGGTAAGGGCTCGTGTATAAGACAGTAATACGTTACTTCAAGTTGCTTTTTTATTCCCATTGACATGTATAGAGAGTGGGAGCATACATTGAAGTGCACAGATGAGACCTTGTCTCCCCCTGGCTGTGAATATACTAATTTATCTTCTAGTGATCGTACCATACTCCAATCATGGGTTTTCCATAACTTACAAAAAATAAGGCGAAAAAATCATCTCCACGATTTTGTTGGATTGCCACAGAGTCATTAAAGTCTCCAAAAGTAAACTTTCTCTAACAGATATTGCAGTGACCTCCCAAAACTCAAAGTATGAGTGGAATTGCACCTTAAAGCTGTATTGCATCCAAAACCAAAAATATAATAATGTATATGGCAGCTTACCAATCATTAGATGTGGTGGCTGCATCAGTTATTATTATTAGTTATTTTCTTTGGCTTTTTCCCCTCAGTTTCCACCTGGTTATCTTGAGAGTAACGCATCTCCTGTATTACAGTGCCTACACTCTGGATGAATGAGCACAGGGGGCACCTTTGGACATCAGCATTGTCAGTCTTGGGGATTGTTAGATGTACTAGCAAATTTAAATTCATTAAAGCGGGAGTCCACCGGGACTCCGTGTTTTTTTTTTTTTTTTTTTTAAAGCCAGCAGCTACAAATACTGCAGCTGCTGACTTTTAAAATAGTGACACTTACCTGTCCAGCGCGCCCGCGATGTCGGTACCCGAAGCCGATCTGTAGATCGTTTCTCGGGTGCTGCCGCCGCCATCTTGGGTATGGGAATCCGGAAATGGAGCCTTTCGGCTTAATTTCCCGGTTCCCTACTGCGCATGCGCGAGCCGCGCTGCGCAATAAGGGCGGTCCCCGCTGCCTCTGGGATCTGTGTGTTTTCCCAGCAGGCAGCGGGGCACTTGCGGAAAGGGGCGGGACTTGCGGAAAGGGGCGTAATATACTCCCCTTTCCGCAGAGAGCTATCCCGGAAGTGGGTGCAGATACCTGTACTGTACAGGTATCTGTACCCCCCCTCCCCCCTGAAAGGTGCCAATTGTGGCGCCGGAGGGGGGGAGGGTTCCGATGAGCGGAGGTCCACTTTAGGGTGGACCTCCGCTTTAACAAATTAAAGCCAAACTCCAGCTAATACTTTATAAGCTGTTACAGCAAAAAAAAAAAATTATTTTTGTAAAAAAGGTTTTACATAAATAAAAGTCGATCATTGTAAACACCCCTAGTTTTTAATGGTTTGTCTCAACTCTGTAACTGCTGCATTCTGTTGGAGAGCTTGTTCTTTTGGCAAACAGACTTGCTAGAGCACCAGCTGAAAATAGAAGAAAGAAAACTTAAAAAAGAAAATTAATGCAGCCATCACATCTAAGAAATTGTAAGCTGCACTATAATGAATGTTTATTTTTGGGCTTAACCACTTCAGCCCCGGAAGATTTGGCCGCTCGATGACCAGGCCATTTTTTGCGATTCGGCACTGCGTCACTTTAACTGACAATTACGTGGTGGTGCGACGCTGTACCCAAACAAAATTGACGTCCCTTTTTTCCCACAAATTGAGCTTTCTGGGATGGGTGGTGGAGGACCTAAAGCAGAACTTCCGCTATATAAAATGCTTACAGCAATCAAATAAAGACATCTAGCAGTGCTGGCACGTACTATCAAAAGCCATCCTTGGCTTTTCCATTGTTTGAAGATCCTATGGCGTTTATGGTATGCAAATTTCATAGATGGTCCTCTACCTCTTACGCTTTTCTCTTGGCCAGCAAGATGATCCATAAGAGTGATGGGCCAGTAGGAACATGTGAGATGGGGCAAGGCAGCCCTTGACACTTCCAGGATGTTATGAAATGTGGATCCTTCAGGATTTAGGGACACCTGGATTCTGGCTTTTGAAAAAAGAAAAAAACAAAACAAAAACCGCTGTAATTAACAATTTACAAGCTTTCAGATGTGACAGTATACTTTAAATATCTCATAAGCTTTGTCAGTAAAGTCTCACCCACGGCTCAGAAGTTGTCAGTTGTTACAAAGACATCTCTCTTATACATTTGTATTCTTCATCTCTCTTACATTCATAGGTATGAGACGCCCTTGCTTGGCTTAATATTGGCCATGGCAGGTTATCGTAGAAGAAATTCTTACACAAATAGGGAGCTCTAACTCTTGATTTAGTGAAACAAATGTTTAAGCAGTTGTAAACTGCCAATATTTAAAAACAAAACAAACTAAAAAACCTACAAGGCAATGACATAATGTGCTAGTATGCATCGCATACTAGCACATTATAAAATACCTTGGAACTAAGCCCTCTAGGACTGTAATGTCACTGCTGAGACGGCTGACATGTTTGCCCTGTCTGTCTTCTGGGTTTGCAAGCTCCGGCTATGCGATTGGCCGGAGCTGCAGTGACATGTGCGTGGGAGCCGCCATTTCCGTCACGGGCCATGAAGATCTGGCACCGTAAGCTGGACCTTCAGAGCGCATGCTCCGATTAGGTCATTGGCTGCATACACTCTGAATATTTCCTAAACTGTGCAAGTTTAGGAGATATTCACAGTACCTACAGGTAAGTCTTCTTATAGGCTTACCTGTGGGTACAAGTGGTAGTACAGTGTTTACTTTACTTTAAGTCAGTGGGGTAATTTGGTCAGCTAGCATCTCCTCATTACTGAGCATCAGGTTTAGGTTGGCTGACTCAGTATTCTGCTCTTAGAATACACAGTGGTATTGATTTACTAAAACTGGAGAGTGCAAAATCTGATGCAGCTCTGCATAGAAACCAATCAACTTCCAGGTTTATTGTCAAAGCTTAATTGAAAAACTGAAGTTAAAAGCTGATTGGCTACCATGCACAGCTGCACAGGATTCTCAGTTCTCAGTGTGGGTGTATATTGCTTGCTAAAGATTATTTCACCTTTACAACACCACACATATACTACTTAGAACAATCATACAGATTTATTCAGAACATTGTGAATTGTTTTCATACATACAACCCCAATTCCAAAAAAGTTGGGGTGCTGTGTAAAGTCTACATAAAACAGAATGCAATGATTTGCAAATCTCATTAACCCATATTTTTTTCAGTAGAAAATAGAAAACATATCAGATGGTTAAACTGAGAAAATGTAGCATTTAAAACAAAAAAAAAAAGGTCATTTTGAAATTTATGGCAACAAGACGTTTCAGAAAAGTTTGGACAAGGCCATATTTACCACGGTGTAGCATCCCCTCTTCTTTTACCAACACTCTGTAAACATCTGGGAACTCAGGAGACCAGTTGCTGGAGTTTTGGGAGGGGAATGTTCTCCAATTCTTGCCTGGTATAGGATTCTAACTGCTCACAGTGCTGGGTCTTCTTTGTTATGTTTTTTGTTTTAAGATGCATCAAATATTTTCAATTGGTGAAAGGTCCGGACTGCACCAGGTAAATTAAGCACCCAGACTCTTCTATTATGAAGCCATGCTGTTGTCATAGATGCAGTATGTAGTTTAGCATTGTCCTGCAGAAATATGCAAGGTCTTTCCTTAAAAAGACGTTATGTGGGTGGGAGCATATGCTGCTCTAAAACCTGGATTTATCTTTCAGTGTTGATGGTGCCTTTCCAGATGTGCAATCTGCCCATTCCATACACATTAATGCACCCCCATACCATCAGAGAAGCAGGCTTTTGAACTGAGCACTGATAACAAGCCAGAAGGTCCCTCTCCTCTTTATTCCAGAGGATGAGGCACCGATGTTTGCCAAAAAGAATGTCAAATTTAAATTCAACTGACCACAGAACAGTTTTCCACTTTGCAACAGACCATTTTAAATTGGCTTCGGCCCACAGAAGATGGCAGCGCTTCTGGATCATGTTGCAGATTTGCATGATAGAGGTTTACTTTGTTTACAGACAGTGATTTTTGGACATATTCCTGAGCCCATGCAGTGATTTCCATCACAGAATCATGCCTGTCTTAATTCAGTGCCGTCTGAGAGCCCGAAGATCGCGGGCATCCAATATTGCATTTCAGCCTTGTCCCTTGCGCACAGAGATTTCTTCAGATTATTGGAATCTTTTGATGATAATATGTACTGAAGATGATTTGCAATTTTTATGTTGAAGAACAATATTCTAAAAGTGTTTAACAATTTTTAGACACAGCTTTTCACAGATTGATGAACCTCTGACACTGACTCTCTAAGATGCTTTTTTTATACCCAATCATGTTACTGACTTTACAAAATGCTCTTCATTGTTAGTTCTACTTATTTAGTCAGCTTTAGTCAGCTTTTTGTTACCCTGACCCAGTGTTTCTCAAATCCAGTCCTCAGGCCCCCCCAACAGGTCATGTTTTCAGGTTTTCCATTATTTTTCACAGGTGATTTGATCAGTTTCACTGCCTTAGCAATTACCACAGCCGTTTCATCTGAGGGAAATCCTGAAAAAATGACCTGTTGGGGGGGCCTGAGGACTGGATTTGAGAAACACTGCCCTGACCCAACATTTTAAAATGTGTTGCTCATTCATTTCAACATTACCTTTGAAATTGGTCCATATTCTCAGTTTAAACATTTGATATGTTTTCTCGTTTCTATTGTAAACAAAATATGGGTTTTTGAGATTTGTAAATCATTGCATTCTGTTTTTATGTCGCTTTTTTACAGTATCCCAACTTTTTAGGAATTGTACATTCTATAACTCAATTGGTTATCTGATGATTCGATGCAACACGTATAATAAATTTGCAGGCATCAATTGGTTTGTGTCAACAGTTTACTGGAAAAAGTAAACAAAAATCAGAAGTGATGGCTTCAGTTATTCAAATTTTCAACCCATCTGATGTCTGTAATGTTCAATTCAATGACAAAATTGAAAATTGTAAAAAAAAAAGAAAAAAGAAGAATCCTGTTCCTTTAAAGCATATTATACAGCACAGTGCTTGTGCTGTGTAATTTGACCCCTGTATCACCTGAAATACCTGGCTGATCATGCATGGCTATACTCTCCCTTCTGTAAACTGACCATGGTTTATCATGGCTGCTGAGCCCTGACACTGTGGTCAGTTTACGCACCTCCGTTATCCACAGCCCTGCTCTCTGCTCTTCTGTGTCCTCCTCTGTCCTCCTCCCCCTTCCCCTCCCTACCTGTCAGCTCGTGACAGTACCTGCCCCTCCGCTCCTTCTGCTTATATAACTTTTACTGTTTTATACAATTCTCTCTGGTTTCTAATCCTGTGTGCCCCTGTGTACATGCTTTAGAGAAAAAAATGTCATTTATGCCTGATTTCAGAGCGCTGCTTGACCGGTCGCTTCTCTCCTCCCCTCCTGACATGGGGAAGTCACGTGAGTGCTGAGCGGCGCTCTGAAATCAGGTATAAACTGCATTTTTTCTATAAAACATGTATACAGAGGCACACAGGATTAAAAACCAGAGAGGATTGTATAAAGTGGGCAAAGTGGCTTAACAACCACTTTAAAATAGTATGTAAAAAAGCTATTGATAACTTGTAGAGTTGATAAGAATAACGGAACAATCATTTTATCGAACAATTGGATCTATATGTGTATGGCAAACTGCAGAATTGCTAAATCCAAAGTATTGAGAGCAGTCAGTATGTCAACATGCAGTACAGTGATACCTGCCTGCAGGTAGTGATGCAGCACAGTACTAACTGCCTGCCTGCAGTCGGTGATAACTGCAATCAGTGATGCAGTATAATACTGTCTGCAGTGCCTGCCTGCAGTCAGTGATGCAATACAGTAGCACCTGCTTACTGTGAGCGATGCAGTACAGTAGTACCTGCCTGCTGTCAGTGATGCAGTACGGTAGCACCTGTCTATCTCCAGTCAGTAAGGCAGTATAGTACAGTACTGCTTGCTGTCAGTGATACAGTAGAATAGCGCATGCATGCAGTCGGTAATAACTGCAATCAGTGAGGCAGTTTAATACTGTCTGCAGTCCCTGCCTGCAGTCAGTGATGCAGTACAGTACTGCCTGCTTGCAGTCAGTGGTGCATTACAATAGCACCTGCATGCTGTCAGTAATCTAGTACAGTAGCATCTGTCTACCTGCAGTCAGTAAGGCTGTATAGTACCGTCTGCCTGCTGTCAGTGGTGCAGTACGATAGCACCTGCCTGCTGTCAGTGATGAAGTATAGTACTGCCTGCCTGCCAATAGTCAGTGATGAAGTATAGTACAGTCTGCCTGCTGTCAGTAATGAAATGCAGTAGCAACTGCCTGCCTACAATCAGTGATAAAGTATAGTACTAACTGCCTGCCTACAGTCAGTGATGTAGTACAGTACCGCTTACAGTGAGAAGTACTGTACAATACCGCCTGCCTACCAGCGATCAGTGATGCAGTACAGTACTGCCTGCTTGCCTGTAGTCAGTGATAACTGCAATAAATGATGCAGTATAATACTGTCTGCCTGCAGTCAGTGGTGCAGTACAATAGCACCTGTCTGCTGTCAGTGATGCAATACAGTAGCACCTGTCTACCTTCAGTCATTAAGGCAGTATAGTACCATCTGCCTGCTGTCAGTGGTGCAGTACAGTACTGCCTGCTGTCAGTGATGCAGTACAATAGCACCTGCCTGCAATCAGTAATAACTGCAATCAGTGATGCAGTATAATACTGTCTGCAGTGTCTGGCTGCAGTCAGTGGTGCAGTACAGTAGCATCTGCCTGCTGTCAGTGATCTAGTACAGTAGCACCTGTCTACCTGCAGTCAGTAAGGCAGTATAGTACTGTCTGCTGTCAGTTGTGTAGTACAGTACTGCCTGCTGTCAGTGGTGCAGTACAACAGCACCTGATTGCCTGCGGTCAGTGATTGAAGTATAGTACTGTATGTTTGCTGTCAAGGATGCAATACAGTAGCACCTGCTTGTCTGCAGTCAGTGATAAAGTATAATGCTGCCTGCCTACAGTCAGTGATACAGTATAGTACTGCCTGCCTGCCTACAGTCAGTGATAAAGTATAGTACTGCCTGCCTACAGTCAGTGATGTAGTACAGTACCACCTGCAGTCAGAAGTACAGTACTGCCTGCCTGAAGCAGCCATTGGAGGGTATCTTGTCTGCTACACATATTCATGCTGCTTGAGCTTGTTTTGTGTTCTGGTTTGGCCCCACTCTGGCTGCCTGAGATACTGCGGTACGTCAGTGTGAAGAAACGAAATACAGGCGTGAAGATAAAATGCTGGAAAAGCAGATTAGGTGGTGTTTTGTTTTGTGATATGAATGATTTTCCAGCCTGTGGCTGAGAAGCATTGTGTTGGGAGCGCCTGGGCCTGCACCGGGGCTGGGATAAGATCACACACACATACTCCCCTATAAGCCTGTTACATGCTCAGCTTAGTCTTAGATCAGCAGACAATTTCTTTACTAACAGTAGAGCAAATTGTCTTCTTCACACTTCAAAGTGTAATTCCACATTGCTGTCTGTTCTCGAGAAATGCGATATTATAAGGCAGCAATGAGATAATACAGAGTACAATAATAATTTATTACCTGCTCTTGCTTGTGTCAGGCCTGTACCGGCTGCTGAATTGTTTACCGGGCCCAGCAGGAAATGTTTATATTTTTCTGGAAGACATTTTGCCTGGTTATAGCTGTCTGCCATATACAAATGAAAAGTGTAATAGATTCAGAACGTGATTGGTCATTAGGGTTGACAAAATGATTTCTTCTCTGATGACTAGCAATCAGGCACCAATTTTGATGTAATGTTCTATGAGTGTGGCAAGTGGAAAAACCTCCATTTTTTTTTTCCCCAACCTCCTTTAATCCCATGTACAGCAGCACTTAGACAGGAGAGGTAGGGCTAGAATTATGAGCAGAGGAATGACTCCATATTCTGCTGCTCCTTCATTTTCCAATTAGCAGGCTAGGGAGGGGGTGTCACTGAACAAGGTATGCTGCTTATTTTGAATATACATTTAAGAGAAGAGAACCAATCATATGCGTTGCACTACAGGGAGAATGCAGATAGGTGTTATGGGGTAGGAAGTATACATATACAGTGCATTCACCCCCCCTTGGCATTTTTCATGTTTTGTTGCTTCACAACCTGGAATTAACATGGATTGTTAAGATGATTTGCATCATTTGATTTACAGAACATGCCCACAACTTTGAAGATTTTTTTTTTGTTGTGGAGCAAACAAAAAAACAAACAAAAAAAGTCAATGTGCATAACTATTTAACCCCCTAAAGTCAATACTTTGTAGAACCACTTTTTGTGACTATCACAGCTCCAGTTCACTCTGGATAAGTCTCTATGAGCTTGCCACATCTTACCACTGGGATTTTTGCCCATTCCACCTTGTAAAACTGCTCCAGCTCCTTCAAGTTGGATGGTTTGCGCTTGTGAACAGCAATCTTTAAGTCTGACCACAGATTTTCTATTTGATTGAGGTCTGGGCTTTGACTAGGCCATTCCAACACATTTACATGTTTCCTCTTAAACCACTCAAATGTTGCTTTAGCAGTGTGTTTGGGGTCATTGTTCTGCTGGAAGGTGAACCTCCGTCCTAGCCTCAAATCACACACAGAGTGGTACAAGTTTTTCTCAAGAATATCTCTGTATTTAGCACCATCCATCTTTCCCTCAACTCTGATCCGTTTACCATTCCCGACTGCTGAAAAAAACATCCCCCCAGCATGATGCTGCCACCACCATATTTCACTGTGTTGATGGTTTTCTTTGGGTGATGTGATGTGTTGGGTTTGCACCAGACATAGCGTTTTCTTTGATGGCCAAAAAGTTCAATTTTAGCCTCACCAGACCAGAGCACCTTCCTCCATACATTTTGGGAGTCTCCCACATGCCTTTTAGCAAACTCAAAATGCGCCATTTTGTGTTTTTCTGAAAGTAATGGCTTTCTTCTGGCCACTCTGCCATAAAGCCCAACTCTATGGAACGTATGGCTTATTGTCGTCCTATGTACAGATACTCCAGTCTCTGCTGTGGAACACTGCATCTCCTCCAGGGTTACCTTAGGCTTCTATGCTGCCTCTCTGATTAATGCCCTCCTTGCCCTGTCTGTGAGTTTTAGTGTGGGGCTGTCTCTTGGCAGGTTTGCTGTTGTGCCATGTTCTTTCTATTTGGTTATAACAGATTTGATGGTGTTCCTAGGGATCATCAACGATTTGGATATTTTTTAATAACCTAACCCTGACTTGTATTTCTCAACAACATTGTCCCTTACTTGTTTGGAGAGTTCCTCGGTCTTCATGGCAGTGTTTGGTTAGTCTTGCTTAGGTCAGCCTCTGGGGCCTTTCAAAGAAGTGTGTATATGTAATGACAGATCATGTGACACTAAGCCCTTGTACACACGGTTGGACATTTCGACAGGTAATATCCGATGGACCGTGTTGTCGGATAATCCGACTGTGTGTGGGCTCCATCAGACTGCTGGGCAATAAAACTTTCCGACAACATGATCCGATCGGACTTTGTCCGATTGTGTGTAGAGAATTGCAATCTGACAAAGTGCCACGCATGCTCAGATCAAATTCCTAGACCAAAGCTATTGGCTACTAGCCTGAACGTAGTCCCGCCATAACGAAATAACGTTGTCGCGTTACGTATGATCTGATTTTCCGACAACTTTGTCCGACCGTGTGTATGCAACACAAGTTTCGGACAAGATCCAACGGATTTTGATGTCGGAATGTCCGACCATGTGTACAAGGGCTTAGAGTACACACAGGTGGACATAATTTCACTAATTATGTGACTTCTGAAGGTAATTGGCTGCACCAGAGCTTTTTATGGGCTCCATAACAAAGAGGGTGAATACATATGCACATGCCAATTATTTTTTTATTTCTGAAAAATAGCTTCATGTATATATTTTTCTAATTTTACTTCACCAACTTAGACTGTTCTGTTCTGATTCATCACATAATTCAGATTAAAAACATTTGAACTAAAGGCTGTAATGTAAAAAAGTAGGTAAAAAGCCAAGTATCATAGCCATGTAACTCTCAGGATGGATAGCGAGAAATACAAATCCTTCTGGCAGCTAAAAAAAACTCTCATATATGTGTTTCGTCAGTGTATTTAGCTGTTTATCTGGAGTTCAGCATTGGGGCCCATTCAGACCTACCGGCTCCAGTGCGTTGTGTTAAGACTGTCCATCAGACATGCACCAATTTACCAACACAACATACCATGGCATAATGGTTTACAGAGAATAGTAGTGTGCTGCAACACATGCATCAATGGTTAATGGCAAAGCATTGTGCCAACAAAGTTACTGCAGCATGAGGGTGTGACCGGGAATGGAATGTTCTAAAATGATTGTTTATATAGATATAGTGTATAATATAATGTCACACTTCATAGTGTCTGATCACATGATTTTGACAGGCAATATAACTAGGCTCTTCTGTCAGCTTTTTATTTCTTCAAATAATAAGGTAGCACTTGCTTTGGGACTGTTTTTTAAAATTTTAAAGCAGTAGTATAACTGTTAAGGCTGTAACATTGCTTTAGAAATGGGCCTCTTACATAATACTACCAGAAGAAAGGTCAGTTCTCGTTGCCCCTAGCAACGCACCACCTCCAGCCACATTGCCCTTGAAGCATGATGTAAGGGGCTATCTGGTAGGTTGTTCTGTGCAGAAAATAGGACGCTTTTCATACACAAGTCTCTTTGACATGAAGCCTATAGTGCGGATGAAGGAAGGTGCTCCATTACAGGTATTGATGAGGAAGGTACACCATGTTTGATGTAATGATACTTCATCAGTCAGGACACTTTACATCAAACGGTCTGGAACTGACAGAGTCTATTACCCTGATTAAAGGCACAACCTATTCTCAGCTTTGTGGTCTGGCCCTGTCAGCAACATCCATTTTTCATTCAGATTAAAGGAGGGTGTTTAGTGGGTTTGAGGGTGATATTTTGGCTTCTGTCATCTCTATTTCCCTGTCACTTGCTGTTATTCTGCATTATGTACCATACCTTCCATCATATTGTCTTTAGTACTAGATTAACATTTACTTTGATCGCAAAAGCTTTTTTTTTCTGATAGTTTGCTGAACCTCAATTCATCACATCCTTTGTCTTCTCTGACAGTTCCAAGGATCAATGGGCACCCCAAAGTGGAGCGTATGCGTGACCCTGGAGGATATGACAGCGCGTCCACCGTGATGAGCAGCGAGCTGGAGTCCAGCAGTTTTGTGGACTCTGATGAAGACAACACTAGCAGGTACGAGAGTCGGGGGATGGTGATTTAAAGAGGCAGTGAAATATTCAGCCTTGATCTTAAAGTGTTCGTAACCCTAACCAAAAAAAAGTGATCCTTTTCCCTTATAGCAGATTAAACAACACAGTAGTTGTGCTGTCTAATCTGGCCCTCTCTAAACTGTAAAAAACCTGGCTAATCCTGCCAGTTCCTGTATCCCCCTCTGTGTTCTGACTATGGTAATCATGGCTGCTGAGCCCTGATTACTGTGATCTATTAGTAGTAAAGAAAAGATGAAAATTGGCACTGCCAGCCCTTCTTTTTTTATCCAGTCATACCACTGTGTAAGTGTTTTTAAAAACGAAGCCTCTAAATACCTTTATTCAGATATCTTCAGGCCGGTCACGTGACTCCCGGCCGCTCTGCTACTCCAATCCAGGGCTACAGCACGAGGGGCTGATCGGCCAGCACAGCAGTCACGTGACCTTCCCGGCTGTTGTCAGAGGAAGACCTCAGTCCCTCCCACTGTAGCCCTGGATTGGAGTAGCTGAGCGAACGGGAGTCATGTGACCAGCCTGAATATAGCTGAAAACACATATACAGTGTGGTATGCCTGGATACAAGAGAGAGGCTGGTAGTAATTTAATATTTAAAGTTACAAACACTTTCAAAAAAGATCCATACGAGGCCCTTCTTTGCAAACTGATTCATCTGGAATGGCAATTGGTTCTTTACTGCAACCAAGTTAACTATTACGAAAACTTGGAAATCCCCATACATAGTTTTGAAGCTGTCAAAACCACATTAATGACATTATGGTCAATGAAAAATTGTCAGCCATAGTTTGACACCCATGAAAATTTTTCTGGGGTCTGGCAACCCAGGATTGCTCATGCCCAGCCCTCTCAATCTGATATTATTCTTCTTTCGACTTAGTGATCTCTTGGCACAGTCCTTACGGGCTTCCTTTTTCTGTTTCTTCTTTCTCGTTTCTTCTGATTTCTTATCTCTTTTTGGACTACATGTTTATCTGCCCACCAGGTGTAGTCCTGTCTTGGATCGTTATTTCGTTTGTATTTCTTTTCTGATTCTGTTTATCATATTAACCCTATGCCTGTTGTTAGTGGGCTTTTTGTGTAGTTATAACCAACCGTGCGGTTGGTTTCATATGCTACCTTGTGAAATGACCCAAAATCGTTTTGTTTGCACCTTTTATAATGTTATATGCTGTGAGGAGGTAATCCTCAAATGTATACACCAATTTGATTTATACACATTTGTTATGCATTGTAACTATTCACTTGTGGGCTTTATCTGTTCAAATGATTATTAATAAAACATTTTGTAAAATAAATATTTTCAGCCTTATCCAGTAAAGAGTTAAAGGCTTAATTAACTCTTAAAGGCTCTTAAAGTAAAAGGCTTAAAGCAGACTTCCGCTGATTTTTTTTTTTTTAAGTCAGCAGCTACAAATACTGCAGCTGCTGACTTTTAAAATAAGCACACTTACCTGTCCAGGGCGCCCATGATGTTGGCACCCGAACCCGATCTATTCCTCGGCTGTCGGGTTCTTCCACCGCCATCCTCGGTAAGGGAATCAGGAAGTGAAGTCTTGCAGCTTCACTTCCTGGTTCCCCACTGCGCATGTGCGACTCACACTGCACTATCCCACTGGTCCCTGCTGTTTTCTGGGAAACGTGTGTCTCCCAGAAGCAAGCGGGGGGGGGGGGGGGGGGGGAGTGGCGTAGATACCTGCAGGTGGGTCGGTTATCTATGCCCAGAAGTGGGAGAAAATACCTGTATTAGACAGGTATCTGCTCCCCCCGCCCCCTGAAAGGTGTCAAATGTGACACTGGAGGGGGGGAGGAATCGGAAAAGTGGAAGTTCCATTTTTGTCCAGTCAAAACTATCTTAGCTTAAATCTGCTCCCACCCCTATTCTAAGTCCTATACTAACTACCCTGTAGAGGAAAGATGCTTACACTTACCTATTACTTGGGTGCTCTGGTCCGGTCAGATGATCTCCCCAGTGGCCAGCTTCAGTGAATAGGAGAAATAGCATGAAAATGCCTTTTCTACACTGAAGCTGGTGCTGGCATCCGATCATATGACAGGACCGAAGTGCCCAGAGAAGAAAGTATAAGGTAGATAAGGTATAAGCACCTTTCCTATAAAGGGTGGTTAGTATAGAGCTTAGAATGGGGGCGGAAGTAGGTTTAAGTTTAGCTTTTAACTGGACTTTTTTTTTAAAGCAGTACTACATTGCATCTGAACACCACAAACCAAAAACGCTCTTTATTTCATGTTTAATGCTCAGAGCAAACTCGCCCATCCATCCATGTCTGCATAATTTATTGTGCTGAGAAATCGCTTTGAAAAACACCCCCTCTAGCATTTCTGGTCAATGTCATCTTGAGTAAGAGCAGACGCTTCATATGTAGCATTTACTTCCTGGAATCCATCTGTCCTTAGCTCAACCATGCAAACAGTAGGATGTGCTGAGCTAAAAAAAAGTTTCCCCCTCTTCCCTCCTGAAGACTCCTGGAATGTATGGATGTATAACATCATTTGCCTAGGCCCCTAAACCAGAAAACAACCGAAGACATGTTAAAAACAAGTTCAAAACAAGTACATTTTGCTTTCCTATCTATTTACTAAGGGATTAAAAATAGTCAGCGTTGATTGAGAGCATGAAGTTTTAAGTGTAGCAACAGGGCATCAGAATTTACTCTGAAGTCAGACCAGAATGGATTTTGTGTGGTTGTCAAAGGCTACTTGCATTTAAAGCAAACCTGTGTTTTGCCCATGCAGGGCAAAGGAACAGGTTCATTCAACCTCCACCGCTCAGCAGCACTTAGCAGGCCATAGTACACTCAGATTTCGGACAATCTCTGTTGATTCCACTGAAATTTGAGTCATGGGTGGCCCTGTCGACACCACGCGACTCAACAAACTTGGAGTGAAAAAACAAAAAAAGATTGTTGACCAGACAGGGCCTGCATCCAACCAGATGCAGTCACTGCTCAGGTATTCAAGCAGTTGTGCTGGTTTCTCTGATTTTGTCTGCAGGCTGAACAAGAGAAATCTTTGTGTGTATGGCCATCAGGAGAGACGAGAGAG
This sequence comes from Lithobates pipiens, assembly GCF_037356315.1. Taxonomy (NCBI): domain Eukaryota; kingdom Metazoa; phylum Chordata; class Amphibia; order Anura; family Ranidae; genus Lithobates; species Lithobates pipiens. Next base: position 144,788,409 of record NW_027507788.1, on the reverse strand, counting down.
AAGTCCTTTGTCTTCATACAGAGGTGTAGTATGCCTTAAAGCAGAGGTCTGTCCATCCCTGCAAAAATTAAAAGCCAGCAGCTACACATACTGCAGATGCTGACTTTTAATAATAGGACACTTACATGTCCTGGAGTCCAGAGATGTCGGCATCACAGCTGGTGACTCAATCAGCTATCGGGGGCTGCCGCTGCCATTGCGGATAAGGAAACCCGGCAGTGTAGCCCTACGGCTTAAGGCGGGGAACACTACTGCACTTGTGCGAGGCTCCGCTCCTCTCTCCTACTGGCCCGGCGGCAGGGGAAAGGGGAAGTGGGAGACGAGCTGCTGGCGGAATTCGCTGTGGCGTGACTCCTGGAATTGGGGAGAGGATACCTGTCAAAGATAGATATTCACTCCCCCCTGAAAGGTCGCAAATGTGGCACCGGAGGGGGGGGGGAGACAAATGAGGCTGTGAGGGTTTACATCCACTTTAAGCTAAACCTAATCCAAAACAACTGAATGCTTCCAAATGGTAGAATCACTGTTTTTCCAGCCAAAATTTTTTTTTTTTTTTTATAGAAACAATCAAGGCATGAAATAGATAATAACCAGACAGTTGCATTAAATTGAGTGCAATGTTTGATTTTACAACACTGAGACTGATCAGATGCTTATATTAGGTGGACTCTCCTACTTTGCTTCCACATTTAGAAAGTGGTCTGGCATGAAGGGGTTTGACATTATCCTTCATATTGGAGTTTCTCCTTAAACTAAACCTTGTTCACTTAATTTCTCACCTCCTCGCTCCATTAACTGCATCTTAAAGTGGAACTTGAGCCATTGATTTAACTTTTTCCAATTTGCAGCATCGTGGCAGCTGCAGATCGGACAGAGGCTAAGATGACCGCTTCTTTGGCTGAAAACGATAGAAGGGTTTTGTTTGCTTTAATTGCCCCAACCATACTGACCTTCCTTTGCTACACTAATTTGCCCCTTAATTGCTGCCCCCTATAATCACTTTCTCTTCATGCTTTTGATGAAGGCTTCTACCCTGTACATACTTTCCGACAGAAAATGTGCGATCGGATTGTGTTGTCGGAAATTCCGATCGTGTGTGGGCTCCATTGGACTTTTTCCGTTGGAATTTCAGACACACAAGGTTTAAGAGCAGGATCTAAAATATTCCAACAACAAAATACGATCGTTTAAATTCCGATCGTGTGTAGACAATTCCAACGGACAAAGTGCCACGAATGCCAAAATAAATTACGAGACAAAAGTTATTGGCTACTGGGCCATTTATAGTCCCGTGGTATGTGTTCTACGTCACCGCGTTCAGAAGGATCGGATTTTTCGACATCTTTGTGTGACCGTGTGTATGCTAGACAAGTTTGGGCCAAAATCCATCTGACCCTGTGTACAGGTCATTAGGCTGAGCATTTTGGATAATGTTGCTGCTATAATGCTACAATAACATTTTCTATGTAGAAGCTGTCAGCTTGTACTTTTTATGTGAGCTTAATTAGCCAGAGCACTGACCACTCTGCACCCTAACTACTTTATACAGTGGTAGAGCTTGGGTCAGTTTTCTTTCTCCCTTTCTCTTCACTTCACTAAATGCTCATTTAATTGCTCTCCCTATACTCTCCTTCCCTTTTTACTTCACAAAGCTCACCTAAATTGACACCCCTATACTCACCTTCCCTTTGCTTCACAAACCTTTCTTCATTTGCTCACCCCCATACTCATCTTGCCAACACTTCACTAAGCTCCTTAACCACTTGCCGACCGCGTCGCCTACATTTCCTGCGGCACGATGGCACCGCTGCGCAAAATCCCATACCTGTACGGGGCACGCTCTTGCCACCAGGGGGCCTGCTCCCGCCACGTACGCGACTATCGTATTAGTTTCAGAACCAATCAATATTCAGATATTCAGGTCCAGGCCAATGATTTATGGCCTGGACCTGCTGATTGGTTCTGGCGAATAAAATCCTACCCCTGCCTGTAAGTGTAAACACAGGCAGGGGAAGTGATGTCATCTCCCCTCGCAAACTCAAACCATAACCATAACTTCGCATATAGCACTGCATTGTGTACCTGTTGTTCTATACCCTAAAGTACTGGGCATTTCACTTTCTATTCTGGGGGTTAAGAGCATGGAGGAGGAGCAGACCGGAGATAAATAATAAGCAGTGGGTGGTGGAGCAATTCTGTGAACCAGTTGCTTTGCTCCGCGAAGGAGCCGCCAATGCTAATTTGCATTTGAAGATATTAGTTTGGTTTCCTGGCTGTCGTGATGACCCAATATCGCCAGTACTTTTTTCATTGCTGTATATCTTAGGAAAACATTTGTTGTCTGTGGTTAGTCCAAGGAACCTTCCCCTGCCTTTTGCTCCTATTGTGGTTTGCAGGTTTTGATGTTGCTTTTGCCATGGTAGCATGGCTAGAGACACAACAGTGTGTAAGTAGATTAGCATTTAGAAGTTCATTTTCTAATACTTTTTGTATTCCCTCAAATACATCAGAAATCAATAGGAATGTTAAGAAAATATGTTTTCAAAGAATTTTAACAAGATTGTATCATGAGGCCATTTTAGATCCACCAGTGCTTAGCGGAGCTTTTCTTTAATGACCGCGCTAGGGCTAGCGGCCACTTGTGTGTTTGTACTGTTAAATGTGTGAGACAAGCCAGAACCTGAATCGGTCTTACAGGTAGATTCGGCATAGCTGGATGTGGTCAAGGTGTGTCTCTTCCTCAGCATTGGTTTGTCATCACATCTCTCCTCTTCTCATCTGGCTTCCTTAGAGCCCACAGATCAAGCATTGTTCCCCCAGGCTGCAGATCTGTAGGCTCTGACAAGGGTGGGAAGTTTGCGAGATGAGAGAAGAGTTTGTTTTGGAGGCAGATAGAACCGTGAAAGCTGAGAGACAAATTACAATGGACTGTCATACGGTTTGGGTGATGTAAATCCTCAAAGACACAGCAAAGATACAAATAAAACCACAAATGTCATTGTGAAAAAAAGACCTTGTAGCAATGGTAAACAACCAGCAAAGCACATTGCTTCTTAGCTGGAGTTCTGTCCTTATTTAGGGGCTCGTTTTTTCAGTTTGACTTTATGTACCTGACTGGTAGAATCAAAGTGGATATATGTTTTTAAAGTAGAAGTCCACTGAAATTTTTTTGTGAGGAAGGATTAGAAATGTTAAGTTTGTATTGCTTTCCATGTCTCCTTGTCATTATGTCCTGATTTCTATACAGGAACTAAAGAAATATATTTTCAGCTGACATACAGAAGTAAAAACCACACAGACATACTCAGGCCCCCTAAACAATGGGTATCGAAGTAGAAATACATGTTAGAAGTACCTACCTTTCACTACAGAAACTTTTTTACCTTCTTTTTGCTGAAGCTGGTGACACAACCCATTGGCACCGCATTGATCACATGACCCCAATTGCAAGGGCTGAATTCTGATCCTCCCTCTTAGCAGAGTTTCAGTGATCAATGCTCCAGCATTGGTAGAGAGATAATTGTCTGCAAACACACACATCAATTATCACGTAGATTAGGTACTTCTAGACCTATAATCCGATAATAAGACCAAGATACTCACCTAGGTGTTGAATGGCAATGTTCAGAAAATTTGGTATGGGAGCCAAACATCTGCTTTGTTTCAGTACAAGGGTAAATACACATCGGGAGCTGAAGAAATCCAATCTGAACATACTATATATGGGAATGTTAGGAGAAAAAACGCAATGGGGTTAATTTACTAGAACTGGAAAGTGCAAAATCTGGTTCAGCTCTGCATTGAATCCAATCCTCTTCTAAATCCAGCTTGTTCAAATAAGCTCTGACAAAAAAAATTAAGCTGGTTGGCTTCTATGCAGAGCTGCGCCAGATTTTGCACTCTCCAGTTTTAGTAAATCATCCCCAAATAGTTGCTGTGCTTTATAATAAATACTAAAAGAGTAAGATAAAAGAAAAATGAAAGGGCGATTTCCAAATCAGATCTTTGGCAACTCCTCCCCACCAGGTCATGATCATTGTACCATCCTACATAAGTTTATGCTGTGTTGTAGCTTTATCTGCCCATGTGGAGAAGTAATTGAGTGGCACCCGTGTTTGAGTTAAAGCCAGGCAAGATCCGCCATGGCTGCAAAGTACATGGAGAGAGGTGGAGACCTCACAGAATCGGGAGATCTTCCCTAACAGACCAGTGAATAAATGTGCTATGGTATTGTCCATATAATAAGGGAGGTGGGGTTGCGCTATGGAAAAAAATACAGGTTACACCCAATAATAAACAAAGGGGCTGCCGCTACCTAATATTACCAGCCTAAATAGGTTGGAATAAAGGTGATAAAGCAAAGGTGGTAGCTACGGCGCTCTACCTAAAACAAGGTGATGTATAAATAAAAAACAAGGTGATCTATGAATAAAAACAAAGTGATATATGAATAAAAAACAAGCTGATGTATGAGAGAAAAAATTAAATAAAAATGTAATTATATTATGTAGTGCCTAATATCAATCTGCCTGTTCTAATCAGACTTCACCATATCTTATAATCATCACAATGTTAACAATATGAATGTGCAAAAATTAATATACTGAATAAAGATACAATATAAATAAAGTGCTAGTGCTCAAGTGCAAAGAAACGTCTGTTAAATCCAATAACTGTAGTGATATATTATCCATTTATATTAATGTCCATAAAACCGGAAAAAATCTTAAAAAAATCCCAAACAGTTAAAGGTGCTCAGTGCTTCATGAATCCTAGATCAAGACCGGTGCGATTTCCGTACATAAATCAAATTGCCGCACTCACCAGCTCCCCTGCCCCTGCAGGGGTTTCAGCGCCTCCACAGTGAGAGCCTCCTGTGTCACTATGTAAAGCTGGTCCAGTTGCTTCTTAGTTTATCCTCATCACATTGCATTAAATAAAAGATAGAAAATCCATAGTGTGATATTGTAATGACTTTCTGCTTTATTAAATCCAAAGTAAACTACTCACAGTGTTTCAGAGAAAACAAGCGCTTATGAGATGCATTCACCACCACCGCCTCATGAGAGAGTCTGTGTACGTCTATGGTCACGCCCTACGCGTTTCGTCATTGGCCGTCATCTGGAGCACTCCAGAAGTTTCTTTGCACTAGCACTTTATTTATATTGTATCTTTATTCAGTATATTCATGTTTGCACATTCATATTGTTAACAATGTGATGATTATAAGATATGGTGAAGTCTGATTAGAGCAGGCAGATTGATATTAGGCACTACATAATATAATTACATTTTTTTTTCTCTCATACATCAGCTTGTTTTTTATTGATATATCGCCTTGTTTTTTATTTATACATCACTTTGTTTTAGGTAGAGCACCGTAGCTACCACCTTTGCTTTAATACCTAAGGTATTGTCCACCCAAAATAATCTTAGTCCTTATGCCGCATACACACGATCGGAATTATGGTCGGAAAAAGGTTTAATGGTTTTCCCGACAGAATTCCGCTCAAGCGGTCTTGCATACACAGGGTCACACCAAATTCCGATGGCCAAGAGCGTGATGACGTACAACATGTACGATGGGACTAGAAAAGAAGTTCAATACCTAGTAGCCAATAGCTTCCATATCATGTAAATAACTGTTCAATTACTGATCAGCATTGTCAGGATAGAGGTAAGAGAGACATGGTAGGTCACAGCTCTTGGACTGTGAAGAGCTTCATGAAATTCAGACATTTGTTTTTTGTTGAGAAGTGGCAAGCTCCTCTGTGCCTACTGGTCCTGAGAAAAGTAGCCATGCATGTCTTCCTGCAAAAGGATATACAGGTGCATCTCAAAAATATCTTTGAATATCATCAAAATATCATCAAAAAGTTAATTGATTTCAATAATTCAATTCAAAAAGTGAAACTCATATATTTTATATAGATTCATTACACACAGTTAGAGTTACACGATTCTGGCTAAAATGAGAATCACAATTTTTTTGCTTATCTTAAAGATCATGATTCTCGCGGCGTAACATCATCTTTCACATTATAAAATTATAAAAAAAATTGGGCGAACTTTACGGTTTAGATTTTTTAAAATTCATTAAAGTGTATTATTTCCAAAACAATTGTGTTTGAAAGACCACTGCACAAATACAGTGTGACATAAAATATTGCAACTACCGCCATTTTATTCTCCAGGGTCTCTGCTATAAATATATATATATATATATATATATATATATATATATATATATATATATCAGTATTAATTTAGTCGACTAAAATGACTAAAACATTTTAGTCGACTAAATGAATACTATTTTAGTCTACTAAAATACCACTAAAACAATTGAGATGACTAAAATAGGATTAAAACTGAAAGCCATTTTAGTCAAAGGACTAAAATGAGACTAAAACTAAAATACCATTTTAGTCAAAAGACAACGACTACAACTAAATTGCAATTAATGAAATGTACTGGAGATTTTAGTCAACTTAAACATAGGACATTTTAGTCGACTAAAATGTACTGGAGATTTAGTCGACTAAATATGACTAAAACTAAAACAATTGCAGAAGACTAAAATGGGACTAAAACTAAAATGCCATTTTAGTCCTAAGACATACATATATATATATATATATATATATATATATATATATATATATATATATATATATATATATATATATATATATATATATATATATATATATATCAGCATGGGGTTAATTTACTAAAACTGGAAAGTGCAAAATGTTGGGGGTTCTAAGTAATTTTCTAGCAAAAGATACAGATTTTTAACTTGTAAGCAACAAATGTCAGAAAAAGATTTAGTGTTTAAGTGGTTAAACCAACCTCATTAACAGACAGAGGTTCATTCCTTTGACCTAAAAACGAAATGTTACTTTGTTTATAGTTCTCAGCTGTTGATATAAACTTGGCAGGCTGCCTGGATTATTTTATTTATTTTTTGTCAGCTGTCAGAAGTGAGCAGAGAACTATGCACTGGTACATAGAATCGGGAAATGCTATTTTAAGATTGTGAGGGGGGTAGAATCGCGATTTTGATTCTTTAATGATTAATCGTGCAGCTCTACACACAGATATATTTTAAGCATTTCTTCTTTTTTTTTTTTGTATTGATGATCATGGCTTACAGCTAGTGAAACCCCAAAAATCTCAGAAAATGTGAATAATACGTAAGACCAATAAAAAAAAAAAAGGATTTTTAATACAGAAATGTTGGCTTTCTGAAAAGTATGTCTATGTATGGTATAGTATGCACTATACCAATACTTGGTCGGAGCTCCTTTTGCATGAGTTACTGCATCGATGTGGCTTGGCATGGAGGCGATCAGCCTGTGGCACTGCTGAGGTGTTATGGAAGCCCAGGTTGCTTTGATAGCGGCCTTCAGCTCATCTTCATTGTTGGGTCTGGTGTCCCATCTTCTTCTTGACAATACCCCACAGATTCTGAATGGGGTTTATGTCAGGTGAGTTTTCTGGCCAATCGAGCACAGTGATTCCATGATCATTAAACCAGGCGTTGGTACTTTTGGCAGTGTGGGCAGGTGCCAAGTCCTGCTGAAAAATGAAATCAGCATCGCCATAAAGCTGGTCAGCAGAGGAAAGCATGAAGTGCTCTAGAATTTCCTGCTAGAGGGCTGCGCTGACTTTGGACTTGAGAAAATGCAGTGGACCAACACCAGCAGATGACAAGGCTCCCAACATCATTACTGAATGTGGGAAATTTTGCATTTGGAAATCAAGTTCCAGAGTCTGGAGGAAGAGTGGAGCATGAGGTCCAGTGTGATGTTTCCATAGTCTTATGTAATATTCTAATCATCAAAATTTAAAAAAAGAAATGCTTGAAATATATCACTGTGTGTATCTATATAAAATATGAATTTCACTTTAATTGGAATAAATCATTTTTTTGATGATATTCTATTTTTTTTAGATGCATCTGTATAGCTATACAATGACAACCTGGGCTCACAGCAACTTGTCATGGGATGATGGCTTATAATCTGACAGATGTTTTTTTCTCCCCATTTGCATATTCACCAAGGGGTTCATTTACTAAAACTGAAGAGTGCAAAATCTGGTGCAGCTCTGCATAGTAGCCAGTTTCTAACTTTAGCTTGTTAAATGAAACTCTGACAATAAAACTTGGAAGCTGTTTTTATGCAGAGCTGCACCAGATTTTACACTCTCCAGTTTTAGTAAAGCAACCCCACATGTCTAAACCTATGGTCCTTCTACTTTTATCATAGGGTAAAATTATCCTATCTACCATCAGTTTGCAATCAGTTCATAAATGTAGCGCACAACCATCATCCATGAAGGACTATTATCAACCAAAATGTATTTTAAGTATGACATTAAATGCCTGTCTTTCACCAATATGTAGGTGGTTTTCAGGGGAAAAAATAAATGGCTGCTGGCAATGTGAAATAACTGTCATCCTAAAAGCATATTAATTACCACAGGAATTTCACAGTGTTACCTGGACATGCAGGTCTGAAGATGAAAGGATTCACCTTGTCTTACAGCAAAATACATTTCCCCGTGCCCAATGCAAGGGGCAGAGTGACTGCTGTAAAGACACTGCCGGTGTTTCGTCATATTTTGTAATGGAAGTGACGTTCCGACGCCGCCATCTTGCTACACCCCGCACTCGTCCACAGAAAGGATACAGTGAGAAGGCGGCAAGCGGACATATTGTTACACCCACTGGAGTCTTGCATTTCACACTTATTTTTAACAGTAAACTCAGCTTATATAGTAGAATTTAGTATTTGTAAATTCATAAGACTGTTTTGATTTCGACTATTCAAAGCAGCGGTTTTCTGTCAATAGCAAACCTGTGAGATCATTCGCCTTGCCGCTGCTTTTAAAATTCAACATCTAAACAGTCAGACGGATTTTTAAATAGTAACTAAATAAGCTTAGTTTACTGTTAATAAGTGTAAATGCATGACTGCAGTGGGTGTCCGCTTGCCACCTTTTCTCTGTATCCTTACTATGGACGAGTGCGGGGTGTAGCAAGGTACATAGTGGAATGCGAGGAGGAGATGTTTATAAAACATTACTGCAACTAGAGCAGAGGTGGATTTTTAGATTAAAGGCCACCAACCCCCAGGACTTAATCAATGAAGAATCCATTTCTCAGCTTCCTCTTCGCATTTGAGCGCCTCTGCTGACACCACTTTCCCATCTTTTGGGGCTCATAAACCTCTTATGCCGCGTACATACGATCAGACTTTCAGGAAGTCTAGGTCTGAAGTGATTAGTTCTAGAAATAGAACATTTTTCAAATCTATCCAATGGACTAAATTCCGACGGACTAAAATCGGGAAAACTGCTCGTCTGCGTGCTCGTCATCACGTTCAAAACAAACGGACTTTCAAACGGACTTAGTCCGTTCGTGTGTGGCCAAGTCCGTTCCTTCGGAAAGTCAGTCGGAACTCCACCGAAAGTCCGTCTGACCTAGTCTGCCAGAAAGTCCGGTCGTGTGTACGCAGCATTGCGGTCTTTATAAAGTAACAGTACTTACAGCTGCTTCTGACCTCCTTCCACATGCTATTTCTGCTCTCATCCCCAGCATTTAATTTCCTGATTAGTACAGAAAATTATTTTGATTTCTTAGGAAACAGACGGTTTCATAAAAATAATCTGACTCAGGTGTCAGACATGCTATGTATGCCACTGGAAAGCCCTATCAGGTTTTTACTACTGAGTCCGCTTACTTCCTTTTCTCAGTGACAAGGTGTCGGATGGACAAGAAGTCATCAGATATTGCAAAAGTCCTGGTGAGCCCCTTTTTTTCTCTCATTTCTGTCCTGAATAAAACGTGAAAAGATCACTCCCAAAAAAAGTCATGCTTCAAGAACCAGTGACAACTACTTTCTTTGCCATACCCATAAGATAGACCCTGAATCTTGGCCCTGGTCTAAATCCTACCTGACTTTATGAATGTCTGTGAATTGGTTTTCTGTGCCGAAAGCTGATACTGGTAACACCCAGCATGGGTTTTTCATCTCAAGGAACAACTGATGTTTTACAGATGATATTCCGTTTCTATACCACCTTGGAAATACGTTTCTTATATGTGTCTTTTTCAGGATAAAATATAATCATCTTCCTTTATTGCACAGGTTAAGTAGTTCTACAGAACAAAGCACATCCTCACGTCTTATCCGCAAGCACAAACGGAGGCGACGGAAGCAGAAAATGCGTCAGATTGATAGAGTAAGTAATGGAATATTTTCCCTGGCTAATCACTTGTAGAAGTGTAATATTCTGCTGCCGATAGCAACCCTTCAGCTTGCGATCCATGGGTTGATAATTAATTGTGCACCTTGTATGCCTTAATAGCTAAATGTATTTTAATCCTCCGTTCCTAAGATTTTACAAAGGTATAGTAAGATTTTAGCCATTTGAAAAAATATCTACACTGTGGCATATTTTTAAAGTAGTGACTACTTGATTCCCCAATACTTCAATTCTTTTCTGCCATCAAAAGTGCATTACAAATTTGCGCACTTGCTAATCAGGGTATACACTCTGAGGAGTTTTTTTTTTGTTTTGTTCAATCAGCGGGTTGAATGAAAAAAATGATGATGCAGTAAACTCACCCTCTGTGCCTTTGTATTCTGAGTGTTGGGACTGTGGGATTAGCTCCTTACCCTCCCAATGGCTACAGCGCTGATCGAAGTGCAGACTTTAATTTTAGGGGTTGAACCTAAATATCAACCATTTTTATACACAGACACCCCCCCCCCCCATTTTCAGGGGCTCAAATTTAATTTGACAAATGAATATAATCATAAATAAAATGTTAATTTTTAATATTTTGTTGAGAATCTTACAATTTTAAAATGGTGCCTGTGTTCAAATATATATGGCCCTAACTGTACATTCAGCTCTTTTATTTTCCTTTCTTTAGCAGAAAATCCAGGTCTTAGTAACCTTTACTGTATTTACTATTCTGTTATACGTAAAATATGTCATGTAGGCAAACTTGTACCAGTGATGTTAATGTACCTAGTATATCAAATTTACATGGTAATATGAATTTATTTATGATAGCCTTCGATTTCCTTTACAGTCTTCATCCTTCAGCAGCATTACAGACTCAACCATGTCACTAAACATCATCACAGTTACCCTAAACATGGGTAAGTACCAGAACTGCTGTCACCCCCCTAGTGGTGAAGGTCCATTTATTCCAGTGTGGGAAAGAAGCATGTCAGAACTAAATAACATTACATAATAAAGAAGAACTATACTCCACTCCACTCCAGCAGTGCGGTGTCAAGGAGCTCCCTGCTAGCCGCTGACCTCTTTGGCCAGTCTTATCCGAGTTCTGATATTTGGCTGTTTTTGATTGGCTGAACCAGTTGATATCACACCCAGGCATGCATAGGAGACATTTTATGGTTGCACAACCTATAACATTGCTATAATCTTTTTATATGGACTATAAACTGAAGGACTTGTGAATAAATGTTTGTGGATTGAATCATCTGAGTTTTCCTTATTTCTTATGGGAAAATTTGCTTTGATATACAAGTACTTTGGATTACAAGCATGTTTCTGGAATGAATTATGCTCACGATCCAAGGTTTTACTGTATCTGCATTTGTGACCCCTGTCCAATGTAGAAAAAAGCAATCACAAATGGAAAAGAGTGCCAGATCAAAAGATAAACAAGTCCTAATTATATTTAATAGTTTATACTAAAAAATATCCAACGTGTTTTAGGGGGCCAAAAAAACACTCCCCCTTAATCAGGGCTTCAGCTAAGTACTTTGAACTCAAAATAGACCTTTCCTGTGTGATTCTGTGTAGGGAAGCTAATTGTTGGCACAGGAGAGCAGCTGGATACTCAGTACAGCAGCCAATCAGTTACTGTAGACAGATTGAGGCCCCTTTCACACTACCGTGGCTTCAAAGTCGCTTGATTTGGCCATGATTTTGCAGCGATTTTGCCGCATTTTCAATGCTTGTGTAACTCGCATCAAAGTAGTGCAGGGACTACTTTGAAGTTGGCACGACTTGAAGTCTTACAAATATGAATGGTAGTCATTGGAAATCATGGGGGACGACTTGTCATGCGACTTTGCAGTCCCAAATCGTAGGACAAGTCGTACAACTGTGAAAGGGGTCCTAAGGTAAAATGTGATTGGCTACTAGAAGTTAACATATTTTTCACTAATACATTTATATTTGATGCTTAAAGAGGCTTTCCTGTCCATTGGTTTATATGTTTGCTGTTTCCCTTTTATGCTTCCTCTACCAGAGAAGTACAACTTTCTAGGTATCAGTATTGTGGGTCAGAGCAATGACCGTGGAGATGGGGGAATATACATTGGATCTATAATGAAGGGTGGCGCTGTGGCTGCAGATGGCAGGATTGAGCCTGGAGATATGCTTCTACAGGTATAGTATGTAACAGTGTTTTTGGTTCTCTGAAGACATTTTTTTTTCATTAAGTTAAATACTAGACAAAGAGCTAAATATACATCTGAAATACATCAATGGGAATGGTCTTACATGGCAAAATATTTGCATTGTATAGCCATAGTGTTTTAGTCCCACCAGAGGAACATTTAGGCCAGCAACCTCTATTGCATAAATCAGTTCAGCTTGGTCACCTCCTAGCCTGTGGCTGGACAATAAGGATGACCAGAAGATCAAAGAGTTCATCCCTCTGCCGTCCCCTCTTGTAAGTATGTTCAGAAAGGGGGATAGAGTATTTTGTGAGAAGACGCCTTATTGGCACAGAGTTATACTCCTCCCTCTTCCAGTCGGAATGCCACTGTGGAAGAGGCTAAAATCGAGACAGATTTGGATATTTATGGTAGATTTATACAAAAATATGTACTTTTTTCTTAAATAATTTGGTTAAATGGTGTTTTCAATGTCTTTCTAGAGTTTAGCTTTAGACTGCAATTTACACTATAGCATTTGCTGAATGTTTACATGTTGTGTTTTGCGGTGCCATTAATTCTTACTTTGTGCCATTAGTTGTTTTTTGGGGAAAAAAAAAGTGCAAAAAGGTGGCAGGATGTGATTAAAAATGAGCAAAGCGCGATGCTCATAAAGGTGCATAAGTGACTTTACTGCTTATGTTGCATGTAGGCCAACCCATTAAAATAAATGGGCTGTACTCATAGGGTTGCGCACAATGTGTGCCAGGTGTGCCTGGGTACACCCTAATCACCCGATGTGGCACAAATTCCCCCTGTTTAACCCCCTGATATTTCACCAAAGCCCCCTAATGGGCCTCCTACAAAATTTGTAAAAAAATATAGAAAAACAAAATGGGGAAAAAATAATAAAAAATTAAATAATAAAAGTAAACCGACTGCCACCATCCACTGCCCTACTGCCACCATCCAATGCCCTACTGACACCAATATCTGCCCTACTGACACTACTGTCTACTGCTTACTGACACCACCAGTATATATTCACATGTACACACACTTATGTGTTTGAGCTTTGAGGTGCACACCTATGGCTGTACTACACAAATACTATGACACCGTGCAAAAACCCTCATGTGCGATGCCTGCGGTCACCTTGTATGAATGGAGTCTTTAACCTGGTCATGTAAGACATAGGTTGGTTGCCTTTGGTGACTTCCTCTTACCAAAAAATCCAAACATACTAGTTTTAGGATGTAGCTGCACATCTGGTGTAATTACACTTACGGTATGTTGTAGTGCCCTTCCTCTCTGCCAGTCTTAAGTTACCCATACACTTTTGATTTTTTTTTTTTTGAGCCCGCAGTATTGATTAATTCCCCTATCCATTCTAAAATGTGTGGCTGGAGGAACCTCCCGGCATGTTATTGTATTCAGACACCCACAGCGCTTGCGAGTTGTGACTCTCTGAATACTTGGATCTGATTTGATGTCTTTGGCCAACAATTTCCACCCAGCTACTTGGATTTTCTTTCTACTTTAGTCGAGCTGGGTGATGCCCATACTGCCATCATGGCTTGTATTTTGGTTGATTCATTAGGAATCAGCAGACTTTTGAGTATTATATCACCAACTATACTCATATGTCTCTGATCTGAAAGATTTTGGCTGTGTAGCACTGCACAGCCACGTGTCAAAAATCTCCTCCCATACATGTATTAAATCTGGGTATTTAGCTGCTTGCCTAGAGTTCTGCTTTAAGCCATAACTGGCAGCACTGTTTAAACTATAGAAATGGATTTATACCCAAACGTGCACTTTAATATGGAGCTTGTGAGAGGTTCGAGTCATGGTTCTGAGGAACCTAGGCACATAAATGTAATAGAAAAGATAAAGGAAAAAAACAGCATGCAGGAAACTTTAGCTTGTGATTGGTTGCTGTAAGTTACTATAACCCCCCCTGGATATGCACTGTATTATTCAGAATGCGTCTTATAGCATTACACCATCCTGGAAGAGAAAAGTGCGGTATCACTACCCAAACAGCAGCTGACATGCGGCTGATTATCACACAGCCTCAGGAGTCATTTACAAGATTACTTGTGTTTCTTTGACTTTGCCGAGAATACACAGGGGATGGTTTAATGCCATCACAGGCTCATGTCAGCTGCCTTTGATATTACTAAGCTTCATATATACTGGGAATTGTTTCCCCTTTCTGCAACCTCCCTATTTACAAGGAGAATGCAGGATAAAAGTGTTGCATTTTAATATGTCCAGGGAAGGAGTCTCGTACACTGAATATAGATTTTCTTATATGTTTTACGTATAATTTTACTTTATAATTTTACAAATCGGAACAAGATAAAAGGTTACAGAATACAAGATGTGGTCATAGAGACAGAATTGTTGTACAGTCTTCATGAATCAATCAGTAGAATACAATATGCTGCTGATACAGTATTTAAAAAAAATATATATATATATATTTATTAAATATAATCTACTGTAAATTATTATAATTTTATTTTTTAGAATTTGTATATCCTTTTATATAGTATCTCACAAAAGTGAGTACACCCCTCACATTTTTGTAAATGTTTTATTATATCTTTTCATGTGACAATACTAAAGAAATTACACTTTGCTACAATGAAAAGTAGTGAGTGTACAGCTTGTATAACAGTGTTAATTTGTTGTCCCCTCAAAATAACACAACACACAGCCATTAATGTCTAAACCGCTGGAAACAAAAGTGAGTACACCCCTAAATGAAAATGTCCAAATTGGGCCCAAAGTGTCAATGTTTTGTGTGGCCACCATTATTTTCCAGCACTGCCTTAACCCTCTTGGGCATGGAGTTCACCAGAGCTTCACAGGTTGCCACTGGAGTCCTTTTCCACTCCTTCTGCGCTGGTGGATGTTAGAGACCTTGCGCTCCTCCACTTTCTGTTTGAGGATGCCCCACAGATGCTCAATAGGGTTTAGGTCTGGAGACATGCTTGGCCAGTCTTTACCCTTAGCTTCTTTAACAAGGCAGTGGTCATCTTGGAGGCGTGTTTTGGGTCGTTATCATGTTGGAATACTGTCCTGCGGCCCACTCTCCGAAGGGAGGGGATCGTGCTCTGCTTTAGTATATCACAGTACATGTTGGCATTCATGGTTCCCTCAATGAACTGTAGCTCCCCAGTGCGGGGATCACTCATGCAGCCCCAAACCATGACACTCCCACCACCCTGCTTGACTGTAGGCATGACACACTTGTCTTTGTACTCCTCACCTGGTTGCCACCACACACGATTGACACCATCTGAACCAAATAAGTTTACCTTGGTCTCATCAGACCACAGGACATGGTTCCAGTAATCCATGTCCTTAGTCTGCTTGTCTTCAGCAAACTGTTTGCAAGCTTTTTTGTGCATCATCTTTAGAAGAGGCTTCCTTCTGGGACGACAGCCATGCAGACCAATTTTATACCATGTGCGGCATCTGAGCACTGACAGGCTAACTCCCCATCCCTTTAACCTCTGCAGCAATGCCGGCTGCACTCATACCTCTATTTACCAAAGACCACCTTTGGATATGACACTGAGCATGTGCAATCAACTTCTTTGGTTGACCATGGCGAGGCCTGTTCTTAGTGTAATCTGTCCTGTTAAACCGCTGTATGGTCTTGGCCACCATGCTGCAGCTTGGTTTCAGGGTCTTGGCAATCTTCTTATAGCCTAGGCCATCTTTATGTAGAGCAAAAAAAAATTTTTTTTTTCAGATCCTCAGAGAGTTCTTTGCCATGAGGTGCCATGTTGAACTTCCAGTATCCAGTATGAGAGAGTGAGAGCGATAACACCAAATTTAACACACCTGCTCCCCATTCACATCTTAGACCTTGTAACACTAATGAGTCACATGACACCAGGGGTTTGGAAAATGACTAATTGGGCCCAATTTGGACATTTTCACTTAGGGGTGCACTCACTTTTGTTGGCAGTGGTTTGGACATTAAAGGCTGTGTGTTGAGTTATTTTCAAAGGACAGAAAATGTACACTGTTATACAAGCTGTACACTCACTACTTTACATTGTATAAAAGTGTAATTTCTTCAGTGTTGTCACATGAAAAGATATAATAAAATATTTACAAAAATGTGAGGGGTGGACCCAAGAAGAGGAGGATCTGGGCTTCTCTGTGCAAATCCACTGCAACAGAGCAGGTAAGTATAACATGTTTATTATTTTTATAGAAAAAAAAGAATACTTTACAATCACTTCAAGAAAAAGTATAGTGGTTTGCTTATATTTTTTTCACGTAACAAAAATTGAAATTTAGAAATATTATTATTTTCTCTGACTCACAGGGGTACAGAATTTAGAAGCAATTGGGTTATATTGCTATCTACAGAAATAATAACCCAATTGTGTTTAAATCCTGTGTCAAACAATGAGGTTCCAAGGAAAAAACTGTTTACAGACCTCAATATCTCAAGCTCCAATTTACACACGTTACTGAATGAGTCAGAGAAATTACTGCTTCCCTTCCCTGTCTGTTAGGAAGGCAGCCTACCAAACTTTAATTAGAGAGAGGGTTTAAAAGTAAAGAAAACCCATAATGCTCTGAGAACCCAGTGTCATAGATACACCCCATAATTATTTGTAAACCAAAGGTCCCGTTACTTTAACGATAACTGTATATCATTGAAATATTGATGTACCGTACTTTAAAAGTTTGTGCTTATTACTTATGAGTACACTTATACCTTAATTTGTTCTTATTGTGTGACCATTGGAATAGATTAGATTTAAATTGTGTGCACTCATCTCACATGGTAATATCTGAGATTATTCGAGAGAGTTGGGCCATTTGGAGACTGTCAGTTAAACTGAATCGGCCTGACAAAGGAGGCTTATTATATACAGTGCATAGAGGGAAATGTATCAAATGAAGTAGCCAGAATCTGCATTTTCAAAGCTTAACTAAACAAGCTTAATATAGAACCTGATTTGTTGCTATGCACAGCTGTTTCAGATTCTGGCTGCTTGAGTTTTGATCAATTCCCCCAATTATATTATGTTAGAATATGTTATGAAACTAAAGTTGAATTAGGCTGGGAAGGATTAGAAACTCTCTTTTCATTGTTGTCTTCATAGCGAGATTTCCCCTCACTTCCTGTCTGTTTGACATATGTCAGACAAAACAAAGGAGGTTCTAACCCTTTTCTGCTCTGTCTATCTATCTATCTATCTATCTATCTATCTATCTATCTATCTATCTATCTATCTATCTTCTGTATTTTTGGACATTCTGCTGACATTCAACTATGCTCATTATTGTAAAACATTACATATCATTAGTGCCATTCTGTTTGTTTTTACCCTTCCAGGTAAATGATGTGAACTTTGAGAACATGAGCAATGATGATGCAGTCAGAGTCTTGAGAGAAATTGTATCTAAACCTGGGTAAGTATGTGGTCATTAGGATCCTCAAGTAATTTGATTGCAGTGAATGTTTAATCTTCTATATGTATATAAGATTAATATATAAATTTGCCATAGCTCTCACACCTGACTAAATTAAAGTATAACTAAAATCAAAAATGTTTTAGTTTTGGATAGAATGGAGAGGGATCAGAATATTAGTTCGTTTCGCTGTCTTTGCCCCCATTAGGGAGAGTCGCCTTCTCTATTTGTCTTGTTTACCGTTATCATCGAAAGGGAAAGGAAAAGAAAATATCAAATTTGGAGTTGACATCAGAACACTAAGGCCGCGTACACACGGGCGGACTGTTCGCCCAACTTTGTCCGCTGAACAGTGTTTCAGCGGACAGTCCGCTCGTGTGTGGGCTTCAGCGGACAGTTTCAGCGGACAGTCTGACGAACAAAGTTTTTCGGAATTTCCGTAAGACTGTCCGCTGAAACTTGGTTTGAGCGGACAGTCCGCTCGTGTGTAGGCTTGTTCGACAAACTAAGTCTCGCGCATGCTCAGAAAGAATTTACACGGCGAAGGTTGCATTGCAGTGTATTGGACTTCGAATTTCTCGTCCCGTCGTACGTGCCGTTCACGTCATCGCGCAAGTTTTCAGCGGACTGTTCGTTCGTCGTGTGTGGTCAAGTCCGTTCATGCTAATTTTGAACGGACTGTTTGTCAAACTGTTTGAAGAACCTAGTTGGGCGGACAGTCCGCCCGTGTGTACGCGGCCTAACTGAAAATCTTCCAATGGTGACACACCGGGATTCCCTCACTTTGGAGGGATTTTCTCTCACTTCCTGTCTTGGTTATGAGACAGGATGTGAAGGAAAATCTCCACAATGGAACACAGATGGTGAAAAAAAAACTGATGGGGGTTATAACCCTCCCTTACTCTAGCCAAAAGAAAAAAAAGTTTTGCCTTTAGTTACACTTTAAGCTTTGGAGGTGTTTTATATGCAGATTTACCAAAACCATATAATATAAGATCAAACCTTAGGAGTTTCAATTTGTATTCCAATCAGGTAGGCCCTTGCACTACATGTTTTTTTATAAATCTGAAGACAAAAATCAGCAGAAAATCTGATAGTGTATGGGGCTTTACTGGGCATTGCCATGAAGCACGGTAAGGCATGAAACTAATTGCGGTGCATTGCATTGTTGTTTTGCTTGAGACTCCAATGCACCTAGGCAGCAAAGCATATGCATTTGTGCTGTAGTGCAGTGTAGCATACAGATGTAAACAGATGTGTGTTTTATTGCACGCATCATGTTGATACAAATTTCTACCATGTCCTGTTTTTAGTGTAGCAGCAGCCAATTCGAAATGAATGCAATTCACAGTGGTTATAATACAACAACATCTTTGAATTCCTGATGCAGCACATCTCGTCTCATAGCGGGACAATAAGAGACCAACATGCTAATGCGTTTCGAGAGACTTCCCTCATCCTCAGAGCCAAAGGCACAGTGCATTGCACCAGCACTTATGTAAACAACTAGTATGGCTACTGTCCGATAAGGGCACCTCCTCCACCCCGTGGGCGGGAGTTAACCCATTCATTAACAGACTATGTATGTGTAGACTTGTATGTCCAACATGACATGAGAGACATATAACCAAATGAACCTGCATGAGTTACCAGTCTTATATTTACATAGTAACAACCGTTAAAAACATCACTTAAGATGATATGGGTGGTTGACTGCGCAGAATCAAATCATAATTGTCTATAACTTTGTCATGACTGCCAAAAAATCCATGTGCTTAGGGTTAATAAACACACAGGGGGCATGAATAGTGTAATGGGACCTATGTTAAACTAGTTCACTCACTTTTCACGTATCTGTGCAGTTTGACCGGTATGTGAAATCGGGGGGCGTTCACTTCCGCTTGTAAATGGCAGGGTGGATAATCCCATGTTGGTCTATACTCTCAGGGTCCTGTGTTTCTAGTACTGTTGTCCCCCAGGCTGGAATGCATGCCAACATCGCTAGCCTGGAAGCGTAGCTTGGCTCTGCCTTCCAGAAACGCGTTAACCTGTTAGTTTTTTATTTTCCCGCTATGAGATGAAATGTGATGTATCAGGAATTTGAAGATGTTGTATTATGACAATCTTTGATGCATCTGTTGGTTTCTGAGTATATTACTTACCACATTTTAAACAATAAAATACATGTTTTGAGGAGAGTGCACTAGGCTGGTGCGCCCTCTGTTTTGTTCTTTGATTTCAGCCTTTACTGTTGTTGTTAGCCATGGGCTTATAATAAGGGAAGGCAGCTGTGTGTGCAAAAATGTTGCTCACACTAACCAAGCCTTATCTCGCCAAAGGATCTTAAAATTAGGATTCCTAAGTAATGGTGCTTATTCTTTAGGGCTGGCTTACACCAGGTGTGTTGAGCTGCATTGATCAGCTAGATCAACGCAGGTTAAACGCAATGACCCTGAGTGAACAATAGTTGTTGTGAACAACACGCTGTTATACATAGCGTTAAATTTTGTTTATTTTTTTGTTGCCCTCAAATATGGTTCAAAAATGACATAAATACTGCAATGCGTTTTTACAATGCCTCGGCACACCAGCATGCACGTGTTGTATTCAGTATAATGCATGCCTATTGGTGTGAATGAGCCTTTAATGTAAACTGGTAGCAAACAATTTTGCTTGCTTTGGCTCCCATCACCATAACCTTGGCTTCTATTCTGGACTTTCAGCTTCAAGAGAAAATCAAACGGCACAAGAATAGCAAGCGATGCTGAAAGTGTTTTATTTTTCATGCGGTTTCCATGCCTCCCAAATGTATAAAATTGCTTTGGTGTGAAGGAGCATTAGAGTGGGCTCACATAAATACATTTTCAATGAAATGCATATGTCATTAGGTTGATAGTTTCCATGGCAACCAATTCCAATGTGTATTGCAATAAATTAGCACAGAAGTGACACAGGTATTATGAATTAAGAGAGCGGAATGGTCATTTAGATCCTTATGGCAGAACTACAACATGAGACCTGTGTTCACAAACAGACTCTCTCCTCCAACATTCGTCTGGTGCAAAGACCTGCCTAAACAGACCATTCAGTTTGTTCAGACAGGAAGGTCTTCATACTGCATAATATTGGTAAATCTAAATGAATTGGTCTTACAGCCAGCTTGTAACGTGTGTGGGCAGCTCAATGCTAGCCCGCTCTATGCAAAACAAAATGAAACGTTGGCGGATGGCGGTGGGCTTGTTCCACATTGTAGTTTCATTGTACAGAAACTTTAGGGACAGATTGTAAGGTGTGTGACCAACTTTACAGCCTCTGTCCAATTTTATGGCTAATTGTGTCTTTAGTGGGGAGATTTCAGCTCGTTACCCATCAGCATAGGAAGGGATGGGAAATTTCTCTACTAAGGACACAGATAAAACACACATTTTTAGTAGCAGCTTAGAACCTCCACCAAGCATTTTATTGCTGTGTGCGTTGGTGTCCCAATGGTAACTGCACCCCCCATTTGTTGTGTGAGTGTCATAGGGACAGGAAGTGAGGAAAAATGCTCCACCGATCGACTTCTGTACAACCAGCCTGCCGAGTTGTACCGGAATGATCAGTGCCACTGGCTATAGCTGGCAGCACTGATTATTGTTAAATAGTCTGGCCGAAAAAGACAAAAAACCATCTAGTTCAACCAATAAACGGGAAGAAAAAAAAATCATACAATCCCATATACACAATCCTACACCCACAGTTAATCCAGAGGAAGGCAAAAAAACTCCAGCAAAGCATGATCCAATTTGCTCTAGCAGGGAAAACAAATCCCTTCCAGATCCCCCAAAGACTCAATCGGATATTCCCTGGATCAACTTTACCCATAAATGTTAGTATCCAGTTATATTACCGTATATACTCGAGTATAGGCCGACCCGAATATAAGCCGAGGCCCCCAATTTACCCCCAAAAAAACTGGCAAACTTATTGACTCGTGTATAAGCCGAGGGTGAGACATGCCTGTCCATCCCTGTGTGTGTGTCCGTCCATCCCTGTGTGTCCGTCCATCCATCCCTGTGTGTGTGTGTGTCCATCCATCCATCCATCCATCCCTGTGTGTGTGTGTCTCCATCCATCCATCCATCCATCCATCCCTGTGTGTGTGTGTCTCCATCCATCCATCCCTGTGTGTGTGTGTCTCCATCCATCCATCCATCCCTGTGTGTGTGTATCCATCCATCCCTGTGTGTGTGTGTGTCTCCATCCGTGTGTGTGTGTGTGTGTGTGTGTGTGTGTGTGTGTGTGTGTGTGTGTGTCCAGCCTACCTGTGTCCCGAGCCTTTGTCCCGAGCCTCCGTCCCGTGCCTTGCCTCCTTGCCTCCGTCCCGTGCCGTGCCTTGCCTCCGTCCCGTGTCGTGCCTTGCCTTGCCTCCGTCCCGTCCCGTCCCGTGCCGTGCCTTGCCTTGCCTCCGTCCCGTGCCCTCTTCGTCGGCGCCTCGGCGGCCATTGTAAAATTCAAAAGCCGCGCCTCCGCCTTCGCCTGTGATAGGCGGAACACTGAATTTCCCAGCAGCCTGTGTTCCGCCTATCACGGACATCGTATCATCCTCGTCCGTAGTACGAGGATGATACGATGTCCGTGATAGGCGGAACACAGGCTGCTGGGAAATTCAGTGTTCCGCCTATCACAGGCGAAGGCGGAGCCGGAGGCGCGGCTTTTGAATTATAGAATGGCCGCTGTCTGTCTGCTCGACACGCTGATCGAGCGGGCAGACAGCGATGACTCGAGTATAAGCCGAGGGGGGCACTTTCAGCCTCAAAAAAGAGGCTGAAAATCTCGGCTTATACTCGAGTATATACGGTATGTACATTTAGGAAAGAATCCAGGCCTTTTTTAAAGCAATCTACTGAGATGGACAGAACCAGATTTTGAGAGACTCTATTCCACATTTTCCATATTTGGAGATGAAATCTTTTTCCTCCTAGATGTAAAGAGTGCCCCTTTGTCCTCTGTGATGACCTTAAAGCGAATAAGACCCCATATACACTATACAACTTTTGTTGTCTGATTTCCTTTAGATTTGCCAAAACCATGTGGTGCAAGGGCCTGCCTGATTGCATACAAATTGAAAACCCTAAGGTTTGACCTCATATTATATGGTTTTGGTAAATCCGAAGGGAAAAAATCTACATATAATTGTATAGTGTGTATCCAGCTTAACTCAACACCAAGTTTACTATATGGACCACTTATGTATTTATACATATTGATCATATCCCCCCATAATCGCCTCTTCTCAACTCCGTTCCTCTAATCTTTCCTCATAGCTGAGCTCCTCCATACTTCTTATCAGTTTGGTTGCCCCTCTCTGCACTTTCTCCAGTTCCCCGATATCCTTTTTGTGAACTAATGCCCAAAACTGAACTGCATATTCCAGATGAGGTCTTAGTAATGATTTGTACAGGGGCAAAATGATATCCCTATCTCTGGGGTCCATGCCTCTCAATACAAGAAAGGACTTTGCTCAACAGCTTGGCATTGCATGCTATCATTGAGCTTATGACCTATCAAAACACCCAGAAATCTCCCCACCATCAGAACACAATAGCACAGCGAGAGGATTCTTCTATCCACATCGACTGTGTGGATGGGGGGAATTGGATCTTTTTTTTTTCCCGTTCAACCCACTTGTTGAACGAAAAAAAATGATGAATGTATAGGCTGCCTTAGGCTTTTAACCCCTTTCTTTTAGAGGAAGTTAATGCTGTAGGTGGTAGGCGGGCTTCTGCTCATCTGATCACTGTGATCGGCTGTTACAGTGGCCATGTGAATGGGAGACCATTCTATTGGCTCTCGACAGTGACCGTCAGGTGTCGTGACAGAGTGGTTGGGGTGCCAAGCGTGCACTCCCAGCAGAAAACAGTGCTGCCAGCTGTGTGCATAAGTGGCAGCACATTGTTAAACCCACCGCTGCATTGCCACTTATGTATATAATTAATGTAGCCACCAAACGCGACTTATTCAAGTGCATAAGACCACACTGCAACCTTTCTGTTACAGTATATAATGCACAGGGTTGCCGCATGGTGCTGCAGGCTCTTACTAATTGAACAGGCGTTCAGAAGGTGACGTCTTCTCCTAGCTGCCTGTCAAATGCCTCTTAAAACTGATCCACCACATATCACTTTTCAGAGGGGCCATAAATTAGGCTTTATTAACTTGCTCCTGCCTGGCCCGCGGTGTTTCTTCCAAGCCCCTTGCACAGACAGCTTTTTCCCCAGCTCCTCCTCCAGAACACTCTGCAGTCATCAGTCTCTGGGGGAGATACTAGGGATGAGCTTGGCAATACCCCAGATTCTCCCCAGGCTCTTTCTCCAGAGACTAAATGATAACGGGGAGATATGGATCAAACTGTTTTTAGTAATTGAAACATGTATTTCTTTTAAAAACTTTCTGGTATATGTATACATTATGGGCAGAAGGATTTGTACTACATTCAGTTAGTATACCCCAGCCCCTCTGCCAGTACAAGCCTGTGCTCAAATCTGTCCAGTTTGTCTGATTACCACTACCAGCGCTGCATTGTAAATATCCTTTACCTAGAACTCTTTTCACCTATGGTTATCTTTGTGTCACAGAAATAATTTGCAGATATTGATGGAATATTATTTGTGTCCTGTATTTCTTATTTACAGTCCAATCAGCCTGACTGTAGCAAAATGCTGGGATCCCACCCCTAGGAGCTACTTCACCATCCCTAGAGGTGAGTGACATGGCCACCATCACCAGTACAGCTGTGCTAGTGATTTCTATGCAGGTAGGAACGTGTTTTAAGAAACATGAAACCCATGGCCATATCAATATGCGCCAAACTTATTAAGGTAAATTCTGGGTGCTATTGACGACCACACTTTGTATATAATCATTGCTCTTTGCACTGCTTAGTTTGCTTAAGCCGGCCATACACTGGTAGAATTTTGTTTGAAATGTTTAGTTTTAAGAACATTGTTTGATTTTCTAATGGTTATTGGGGTTAATCTGTTTGTTTTTGACCGCAGTGACGAGAAAATTCCAAGAAGCAGGATGGAAAAATGTTTGACCTTTCCGGACAGTCTATTCATTCCAAAATCGAATGTTAAAATCAAATATCATTTTGAAGTACTTTCTAACGACATTCATTAGGTTGTCATATGTGCTGAAAATTTTTGTACAAGTGTTCTTACAAATGTTCATTCGAAAATCTACTTTTGCATGGCCATCTTTAGACAGTGAAGTCCACCTTTAACTCTTCCTACCATAATTCTGCTCTCATTACCTTTTTACCCGTAGGCCATGTTGCCTTTGCCAAAGAGAAATTTTACATTTGGGTTATACTTAACAGTATGGTCCATCCAAAAGAGATATTGTGTTTACTTTAAATATAATTTTGGGCTGGAGGGCTTAAAGCAGAACTTCACTCCACAATCACCTCTGCCCCTCACCACTGTTTTTGTGGGGTTTTTTTTTTTTTTTGTATGGCAGCCCCACCTTGTGCCGCCATTCTCACCTAAATGAGAATGATGTGTCCTCATCCTGAAACTCCCTGGAAGACCCCATCACATATCCCAGGAGGCTGTGGGAGCCAATTCAAAGAGTGGCCTGGGGGACAAAGGTGCATCACACAATCAGGGGCTAGGCTATCTGAACCTGGAAGAGGCAGCTGACTGAAGAGGACCAAGATGGTGGCACGGGGCACAGGATGTGACACCTGAACAGCGGATCGCTACAGGACAACGCTGGATCTGCTGGGCAGGTGAGTGTGTATTTTGAAGAGAACCCAATATAACAGGTACGTTTTTTTGGGAGAAAAAAGCACTGGGGTGGGGTTCCCCTTGAAGATATACATAAGTAGCAGTTCAATTTGAACTATTTTGTTTTACTTATTGGCAGAGCGTGGTAGGCTACATCACCCCCTGACTTCCCGTACAGCATGCCTTACAGTGATATTAAAGGTTTGTTTGTTTGTTTTTTTTAAATAACAAACGATGCCATACTTACCTGCTCTGTGCAGTGGTTTTGCATAGAGCGGCTCCAATCCTTTTCTTCTCAGGTCCCTCACCTGTGCTCATGGCTCTCCCCCCCCCCCCTCGACCAATGCCCCCAATAGCAAGCCGCTTGCTATGTGGGCACTGCCACGTTTTAGCTCCCTTGCCCTGCTCTAAGCGCCTATAAGACACAAAGAGCCACGGATTGGCTCCGCCCCCACGCTCTCTCCTTATTGGTTCCTACTGCTGTCTCAGCCAATAAAGAGAGAGCGAGCCAGGACAGCCAAGGCTCCTGTGCACATTACTGAATTCGAGAGGGGGCCCAGGTGAGTATAAGGGGAGCTGTGGGGGGGAGCAGCACACAAATATTTTTTCTACCTACATGCATAGAATGCATGATGATTAAAACAACCTTCAGCCTTTACAACCACTTTAAATACTCTGGCAGCAAGATCTCCTGGCTGGCCAGGAAAGGAGTATTGAGAGGCAAGTGTGCTTATGAGTAGGAATGAGCTTCAGTTGGGCGCAAACCCAAAAGTTAGGTGTCACTGCTGAGTCAATGAGCTGCGGATGGGAGATTTCCTGCCCTGCTGTTGTCATGTATATAAAGGGGCGGGCATTCTCCTGACATCAATGGCCATGTGCCCTGGGTCAACGATGTCATGAGCATCCCTGCCCCTTTGTTTTGTTTTTTTGTGGAATCTCCTGCCCGCAGCTGAATGGCCAAGCAATAGCAGCCAACTTCGGGGTTCAGAATGACAAGTGCACAAATAATCAAATTTGTCAGAGGATAATAGAAGACAAGCCTAAGGAAAACTATTGATGAAATTTGTAGAACATTTATCGCTTAGTGGGTTGTTGTGTCTTGTTGTACCTGTCTCCCTCCTGATAATTCCATCTTCTTTTGTCTCCTTTGTTCTGTTTGTAGCGGAACCTGTGAGGCCGATAGACCCGGCTGCCTGGATCACTCATACCTCAGCCCTGACGGGAACATACCCCCGTTACGGTATGAGCCCCTCCATGAGTATCATCACATGCACCAGCTCCTCATTAACAAGCTCTATACCTGAGTCGGAAAGTAAGTCACACTGCAGCCCCCCACACTGTGCGCAGGATTGATCCTGCATCGGGGCAGCAGTGTAACCCAATACTAAAATCTTGCTAACCGGCCAAGCAGACTCATCTGTCATAATGCCTTCTGCTTGCTGCTTCCAACTAGATCTAGCCATGTAGTAGATACTAATGCATGCAATAGAATACACATGAATAGAACTGCATAGAGTATATTAAAAAAAAAAACAGACTAAGGCTTTCTACCCACCATGCCATGTCAGATCCCAGCATGCTTTGCAAACTGTTGGCCAAATAGGTGTGGTTTGCTTAAAACAGAGTCAAGGAAGCCTGTACTAAGAATGTAAGGAATCTGCCTTTGTGAAAATACTAATATTTCTTGGACAGTCCAATTGTGTCGGTACTTTCTGAGTCACTGACTTGGATGTGATTCTTTGACTTTCTTATCCCCATGCTTGTTCTAGGTCAATGTCTCAACATATTGAAGCCAAAGACAGCTAGGTTTTTCAGAAGGAGGAGCGCAGTGGTTGACTCCTTTTTTTGGAAACTGACCGGAAACTGACTGGGACTGACTGAACTAGTGTGAACTAGAGCAATTGGAATGCATGGAAAATACCATGCATGCATTTTTAGTGCAGAAAAAAAGGGCACGGAACTGCATCTGGTGTGAACTGGCCCTTAGTACAGCTATCCTTCAAGAGTTGATTTATAAAGAAACCACTCCTATGTTATATTTATTTGGCTATAAGCTTTCATGTCATGATCTACTTTATTATTGGTATTATTATATAATTCTAAAGCATTATAAACCTATAAAACATTATGATTGTATTTCTACAGACCATTGCTGTAAATGCATCATCATGGCTGTGGCATGATGGCACCATCTAGTGGCTGCATTGGGGTCATTGTACATGCACAATTGATCTTTTGCACATCATGACAGCAGCAAAAATCCTCTGCAACAGGGAGGAGCAAAATTCACAGATTAATCTTCATGGTGAATGTAGAGGTCACATGTACACCTAGCCTATAGGAACTGGAGCACCACACCAGAATATTGAAATCTAAAATATATTTAATCTCTGTCAAAATGTCAACCAACTGCAATCACCAGCTTCTGACAAGGGTATCTGAAAGTGGTCCATTATTAATTCTCTGAGTCTATTCTCTACACCAGGGGTGTCAAACTCATTTTCATCAAGGACCACATGAGAAGTGTGGTTGCCCTCAAAGAGCCCGTTCTATCTGGGGTGCACTACGTACAGAGTTCAGGTGTGCATTAAGTGCAGAGTTCAGGGGTGCACTATGCACAGAGTGCATTTCCAGGGGTTTCTAAACAAAATCAAAGAAATTCTCGGCTCAATTTACTGACCAGTCTGCTAACCAACCAAATTGTCCTGTCTAGCAGTACCAGTTGCACAGGGGTTTAGATTGCATAAATTTGCAAATACATGCGTAAGCTACAGAGCCCTGTCAAGGAACCCCATTGTCTGTAATCCTAACTCTAAATTTTGAGAGCCTCCACAGTGGAAGCATTATAATGGATAGGCAGGGGGTGGGTGAGCCTGGAGGGAGCCCACCCCCTCCGTAACCACTTAAGGACCGCCTCCTGCACATTTACGTCGGCAGAATGGCACAGCTGGGCACAAGCATGTACAGGTACATTGCTCTTTAAGTGCCCAGCCGTGGGTAGCGAGCCGCCGGTTGCGTGCTCACAACCAGGTCCTGAGCTCCGTGGCCATGGCCACGGGACCCACGGACCCGATCGCTGATGGTGTCCCGTGATCGGGTCACAGAGCTGAAGAATGAGGAGAGGTCTGTGTAAACAAACCTCTCCCCGTGCTTCCTACTGTGGCTGTCACCGATTGTCTGTTCCCTGTTATAGGGAAAGACGATCAGTGACGTCACATGCCAGGCCACGCCCCCCTACAATAAAAAAAAAACACACAACGTCACACATAACCCCTCCTCGCCCCCTAGTGGTTAACTCCTTCACTGCCAGTGTAATTTACACAGGAATCGGTACATTTAAATAGCACTGATTGCTGTATAAATGACAATAGTCCCAAAAATGTGTCAAAAATGTTTGATGTGTCCGCCATAATGTCGCAGTCACAATAAAAATCGCTGATCGCCGCCATTACTAGTAAAAAAAAAGTATTAATAAAAATGCTATAAAACTAACCCCTATTTTGTAAACGCTATAACTTTTGCGCAAACCAATAAATCGCTAATTGCGATTTTTTTTTTTTTACCAAAAATATGTAGAAGCATACGTATCAGCCTAAACTAATGGAAAAAACATTTTTTTATATATATTTTTGGGGGATATTTATTATAGCAAAAAGTAAAACATATTGAATTATTTTCAAAATTCTCGCTCTATTTTTGTTTATAGCGCAAAAAATTAAAACCGCAGAAGTGATCAAATATCACCAAAAGAAAGCTCTATTTGTGGGAAAAAAAGGACGCTAAGTTTGTTTGGGAGCCACGTCGCATGACCGCGCAATTGTCAGTTAAAGCGACGTGCCGAATCGCAAAAAGGGGCCTGGTCCTTTGGCTGCAAATTGGTCCGGGGCTTAAGTGATTAAAGTGATTGCAAAGGCTCGTGTTTTTTTTTTTTTTTAAATAACAAACATTTTATACTAACCTCCTCTGTGCAGTTGGTTTTTCACAGAGCAGCCCGGATCTTCCTCTTCTCAGGTCCCCCTTCGCTGCTCCTAGCCCCTCCCTCCTTTGAGTGCCCCTCAACCAGCAGCTTGCTACAGGGGGCACCCACGCCAAATCAGAGCTCTGTGTATTTGTTCAGACATGGAGCCCTGACCTGGCCCCGCTCCGCCCCCTCTCTCCCCTGATTGGCTGACTGCTTGATTGGCTGAGACAGAGCAGCGGCGCTATTGGCTCCTGCTGCTGTCAAAGTCAGAGTGTACTGGATGGCTGAGGGGATCGCGGACATCGCTGGAGAGAGGAGGAGATCAGGTAGGTAATTGGGGGGTGCTAGAAGGGCTGCTATACAGAGTTTTGTTTTTATCTTAATGCATAGAACGCATTAAGATAAAAATCCTTCTGCCTTTACAACTCCTTTAAAGGTGCAAGGGCGCACTGGACACTCAGCATATAGCAACATGATGGCAAAGGTGTCCAGTACGTCCCCAATATTTCAACAGTACAACTGGCCACTGCCTTCACCTTTAACTGGCCTTTGCAGTAAGGAGCACATGGAAGGGCAACGGATGCAAAACAAAATTAATTCCCGGCCCCCGCTTACCAATCAGCCTGCTAATCAACCAAATTGTACTGTCTGACAGTATGCATTAAAAACAGGAGTATAGTTTGCAAACATTTGTGGATGCATGCGTAAGGTACAGAGCCCTGTCAAGGAGGGGTGGGCTCCCTGCATTCTGCCTGTCCATTATAATGCATGTACTTCCACTTTTTAGAGTTAGGACTAAAGATACTATGGTGCCTTAATAAGGCTCTGTAGCTTAGGCATATATTTGCAAACTAAACCCCTGTTTTTAACGTATACAGAACAATTTGGTCAGCAGGCTGGTCGGTAAGTTGATTTGGGAATTTCTTTGGTTTTATTTTGCATGCATTGCCCTTCCGTGTGCTCCCCACTGCAAAGGCAGTGGCCATTTGTTTGTTCCTTGCATCTCAACTCTATTCTACCTTAGGCCGCGTACACACGGGCGGATTGTCTGTCCAACTTAGTCCGCTGAACCGTGTTTCAGCGGACAATCCGCTCGTGTGTGGGCTTCAGCGGACTTTTTCAGCGGACAATCTGACGAACAAAGTCTTACGGAATTTCCGTAAGACAGTCCGTTCAAACTTGGTTTTGTCCGTCCAAACTTGGTTTCAGCGGACAGTCCGCTCGTGTGTAGGCAAGTTGGACGGACTAAGTATGGCGCATGCTCAGAAAGGATTTACACGGCCGAAGGTTGCATTGCAGTGTATTGGACGTCGTATTTCTAGTCCCGTCGTACGTGCTGTACATGTCATCACGCACGCTTTCAGCGGACTGTCTGCTCATCGTGTGTGGTCAAGTCCGTTCATGCAAATTTTGACCGGATTGTCTGTCGGATTGTCTGACGAACTTAGTTGGGCAGACAATCCGCCCGTGTGTACGCGGCCTTACTCTACTCTAGTACCTCCCTGTGTAGGCGGCTCTGCCTTGCAGGGAGATCTCTCTCTCTTGAGATCTGTCCCCTCTGTGAGTGCGTGCAGGGATTGGTGACACACCCGGGAGCCACTGACAGCAAAGCTGGCCCTTGTAAATGCAGAAGGCTTCTATGTTTATAGTTGATAGCAGGGAGCGAAGGGCTAAAGCCAGAGGTGGCAGGAATGAAGTTCAGTCATGTTCCGGCTGCAAAACTGGGTGCAAGGGCCACATAACAAGGCCAGGTGTCCCAAATTTGGGCTGTGGGCCTTGTGTTTGACATGTGCTCTTGACATTTCAGCTATTTTTCAAACTATGATGAAAGGGGCACACCCTGAAATGGGTTGACTATCTATATGGGCTCTGTTTGAACTTTGGATTAAACATATTTTGGATTTTCAAACTCCAGCGTGGCTCTCCAGTCCTCATATCGTTCTCTCCAGTATCAGTTCCAAATGACCTTGAAAACCCATTGATATAGGAGAGTGGTCAGCCTGGTGTCAAAACACTGGTATACTACCACTTCCACACATAAATAGCTTTGAGGACCCAGTTCCATCCAGGGACACAAGGACAGTAACACTCTATGTAGCCTTTGTAAAGGTCAGTTAAAAGTCAAGTTTGCTTTGGTGGTGTGATCTCACTAATACTGTAGAATATTTGTGCTTTGGGGTTTGTGTCCACATCTTTCCATTCTGTTTGTATTATGAAGTGCCTCTGTTCCAAAAATTCCGATTGTCTATGGTTGAACTCTGATGTCTGCTTATTAGTCTGTGTGTGGGAGCCTATCCCAGCTTCAAACTTGATCTTCAATGGGCACAGCATTAGCTGAAAGGGATGCATACAAATTGCCTTCTGTAGAAGTGAGACGTAGTGTAGCATCTTCTAATAGCATTGTAATTTTACAAGAAATCATGTAAGAGACTTTGAAATCTTTTTACATATTGCTGCTCACTATTATCTGAGAGATACATAAGCACAGGCATTACAAAATATCAGTATGCCAACATAGAAAATATATATCCGGACGTATTCCAAAAATCTAAAAATAAACTGTTTAAACATGTATACTAATAATCCCTGACGGCAATAAAACTGACTTCTTTAAAGGAAATGTGTAGTCTTCTAAGTTTTTAAAATAAACTTGAAAAATAGATCAGCTTGATGCTCCTCCTAATCTCATCAACACATGGTAATGTTTTTTTTTTGTTTGTTTTTTTAATTATTTTTATCAATAGTTTATGCTTATAATTATACAGTGGGCAGCCATATATTGCTCATTACATACGCAGGTTCTACTTAATGCAATGCACTCCCTGTGTGGCTGATATCTAGCATCAGCAGTTATTAAAGCCCAATTGTTATTGGCTTAGAAAATCCCTCCTCCCCTCATGAAGACTCCAGGGATATATGACATGCTTTGCCTAGGCCTTGAAACCAGGAAGTAATGGAAGCAATTAAAAAAAAAAATTTTATACCTTCTGATGTATCTTCCAGTCTTTTTACCTTCCCTTTACTTAATACTATAAAGATCATAAAAATTAGCAATGTATAGAAAGAAATCTGGCTTTTCTGACATAACACCAGCATCAGACTCCACAATGGTGATAGTAGTCCTCTTATAGTTCTGATCTTTTACCATCTTAAGCCAACCATCGATGGATCGAAATTCCTCTGGTTCAGCAGGGACTGGCCAAACTTTGGTTCACCTATGGGCAGGCTGGTTGTACAGAAATTGATAATTGACAATATAGCTCCTACCTAAACTTTAGCTTTAAATTCACTAGAGTTCAATTCTACCTTTGGGCTGTCTTTATTGACACCAATTGTCGGCAATCCATGATTTCACTATGGACGCATTGACTGGCTCAGCCAACCCCTGATTACCTCAGGCACGTTTCGTTTACAACATTTCTTAACTTCAAGAAGGGTTAAATCGATTTTGGAAATTCAAGCAATGGTAGATCCCCAGCTTCCATTCTGGAGGGCGCTACAAATATGTAAATTTCTGGTCAGAATCTGGAGGGCTGGAAGTTCCCTACCCACCCTGATGGTTTTTGAGCAGTTGTGCTCATTGTCGACCCCTTTCCATCATGGACTATCGGTCTTATATAAACTTACACATCTGCCTGTTCAACCCCCTCCAGCATACGCTGCGAAATGTGAAACCGATTTGAATACAACTCTTACAAACCCACAGAGCGTATCGTGAAGCGTACTCCCCCTGCAAGAAAAGTCCAGGAAACTGGATTCAAAATGACCTCTCACTGATATAGAGTCCCCCGAACAATACTTAAACTCTTTTTGCAATCTTCCCTGATGTGCTGGCGCTGTAAGCTATAGGAGGGCTCTATGTTGCATCTGGAGCTCTCTAGTACTTCTGGTACTAGTTGGGAGAAATAGCTATTAGCCTAACAATTTAGGAACTGGCCCAACGACCTTTCTTCTACACCTCGCTCCACTCTCGATAAAATGTTATATACGTTCTCTGTTGATACATCTGCTAAAGTGTGTATCCCCCTCTACAGAAAAAAAAACAGTAGCACTCCAGATCAGCCTTTAGCTACATAAGATTGAGGAAACTGCCCGTATGGAAGAAATTGTATCTTTATGAATGGGAAGGAGCAAATGTTTCAGAAAATCTGGTTCTTTTGATTTGATTTTTTTTTTTTTCCTGAATACCATGCGGTGATGTCCTCAGTCGTTAAATAGTTTCTATGTAGTTTGGTCTCTTATTGTCCACTGACATTACATGATAGTATGGAGTGGTTGGCTTCCCAGAGGGGTTCCCATGTCCTTGCGATCCCTCCCCCCTCTTCTGATTTACCTCTCTCAACCTCACCTTGATGAACCTTCCCGTGCTAGGTTCCTCCTTATGGAAAATAGGATATGCAGATATATTTGATTCAGCTGATGCTCATTACCCTGTTTTCCAACCTACGTAGTGAGTCTTTGAGTTAATCGGCCCCTGATATTGTTTGTTTTTATTTTGTGCTACTGGCCACTTTTTGTGTCCACCTTGTTATACTGAATGCTTTTGATATTGACGGAATGCCCTTTGCCATGTATCTGATCTGTATAAAATCTTAAACAATTTAGAAAAAAAAATGATACCCTTAGAGTTGGATTTATTCATTTGTGATAGGGTTTGTGTGGTCAGGCAAATACAGCATGTACAGGTGCATCCAGTTTGTGATCAAACTGCTTGTACATCAGAATTCTATGCATGTTGTTCACAGACTGTGGTTTAGCCTGACACACCTAGGCCTTGGTGGAAGATTTTAGCCATGGCCCCTATGGTTTACTCAGGAGCTACCTGCTTTAGTCTTAACTCCTACTGAAGATATCATACCCACTTCATTACCTCCCCTCCTCCACAGCTTAACCACACCTGCTTTTTCCTTTTCCAGGAGTAATGTGTTAGCTCAAGCTGACTATATATAGGATATATGTATATGGCTTGGTAATCTCTGTGGTCATCCCAAAAGCAGGGGCTTAGTTGCAATCCTAACCTCTGTTATCCTTCTATTTACATCTTTAGTCACTTGCAGTTAGAGGCTTCTAATGACTCCAGCTCATAGTGAGCTATGCACCGATTAGCAAAATAACTTAAAGTTCAGACACCATCCAGGCTTGTCTCTGGTGGGGTTACCCCATTTGTAGTTACAGCATTACACTGAGTGCAATATCCTTGTTAGCTCAATGTTAAAATGTCTCTTAAACATCTATAGATGCGCATGAAAATTTTCATATGCTATGGCTGTTGTTTTCCCAACAGCAGCTAGCCAAATGTTAATTTTCCAGTGTACATCAAAAATATGATCTGCAATGTGATTGGTTAGATTTTCTTTCCCCTTTCATCAATTGCACTAGAAAGTAAGTTCTGAAATGAAGGTATTTTGTATTTGTAATATTTGCAGAACAGGAAGATTCCCCCCTGACAGTAAAGAGTGATATGGCCACAATTGTGAAGGTGATGCAACTGCCAGATTCAGGTCTGGAAATAAGAGATCGAATGTGGTTGAAAATTACGATATCTAATGCAGTTATAGGTAAGTTTGTCTTTGTGCTTTACAATTATTATAATGTAGCCATGTTTCCTGTATGGGTTTAATTTATATTAAAATATTCAAATTTTCTGTGCTTTTATCTTTTCTTAAACATAGCTATAGAATGTTGGGATTTGAACATTGTTGTGTGAATCATCATGCTAAGGTGTAAAGCAAACCTGACTAATCAGGTGTTTTATTTGAAATTATTCTCCCTTTTTATATGGCCTTTAAAATGAACCTGTCAGGGCAGAAATATGTCAGCTGATGTGTTTTAAAGGTGCAAATTCCAGGGCTGTCATTCTGATGCTTTATTTCAATACTTGGTGAGTCATTATAAGTTTGATTGAGCATTTAGTGCATTTACACTAAGGATGCATAAATGAAGAGCTCTGCCCATTTAAAAAGCACAGT
>NW_027507788.1:144510319-144750319 GCF_037356315.1 Lithobates pipiens | reverse complement strand
GAGATCCTGAAGGAGAATGTCCGACCATCTGTTCGTGTACTCAAGCTGAAACGAACTTGGGTTCTGCAGCAGGACAATGATCCTAAACACACCAGGAAGTCCACCACCGAATGGCTGAAGAAAAACAAAATGAAGACTTTGGAGTGGCCTAGCCAAAGTCCTGACCTGAATCCTATTGAGATGTTGTGGTATGACCTTAAAAAGGCCGTTCATGCTCGAAAACCCTCTAATGTAACTGAATTAGGACAATTCTGCAAAGATGAGTGGGCCAAAACTCCTCCAGGACGCTGTAAAAGCCTCATTGCACGTTATCGCAAATGCTTGGTTGCAGTTGTTGCTGCTAAGGATGGCCCAACCAGTTATTAGGTTTAGGGGGCAATCATTTTTTCACACAGGGCCATGATGGTTTGGATTTTTTTTCACCTTTAATAATAAACACCTTCATTTACAAATTGCATTTTGTGTTGTCCTTGACTATTGTTTAAATTGGTTTGATGTTCCGAAACACTTAAGTGTGACAAACATGCAAAGGAACAGGAAATGAGGAAGGGGGCAAACACTTTTTCACACCACTGTATACTCTGTTTTTTTCACATACTTTGCACATGAGTACTTTGAGACATATGTAGCAATATCTAGCACTGTATTAGAAGGAGACTTGCACATCCAATATTCCTGTTTATGATATTATTACATCGGCTTTGTTTTGCACGGAGCACTTTAATATCACCAGATAGATATAAGGATTATTGCCTATAGTATCTATTCACTCTGAGATTGAAGATTATCACCATCAGTTATCTTACATTT
Organism: Lithobates pipiens; assembly: GCF_037356315.1. NCBI lineage: Eukaryota > Metazoa > Chordata > Amphibia > Anura > Ranidae > Lithobates > Lithobates pipiens. The sequence continues at coordinate 144,749,509 of NW_027507788.1, read as the reverse complement.
TCTAATTGTTGGTTTGTACACTTTTGGCTTTACACATTTTTATGGTAGATTTAATTATGGTTTATTTACATAAGATAAATTGCATATTACTGTTTTTTAGTAGATCTATCCTCTATAAGCAGCGCAACACCATTCTCTGCTATAGCAATGATTCTGTGGTGCTGCGGAGGTTTGGAAACATGCCAGTATAAGACTGGGTGGCAGGCAGAATTGGGGGTTTCAGAAATGAGTAAAATGGCAGTAACACTTTATTTTAAAATTGGCATATGCATATCAGGAATCATGTTTTATTTCTATTAAATATTATATTTTGTACATTTGTAAACACAGACTGCTTTAAAAACAACAATCTACTTGGTATAATAGAGCCACAAATTCTCTCAGCTTTTACAGTAAAAATTCATTTCAGCATGCTATAGTTAATTTGCTAATTTGAAAAGCACTTGAGCAAACAAAACAACCAAAGAGCCTAAAATTCTTATAATTTGAGAAAATGATTTCTTGAACCTTCATTCACTCAAAGATTAGTTCACTTTAGGAACAGCGATGTGCCCTCTGGTATCAGCCAGGGTGGTTCATGGCTATATCATAGGTTTCTGCTTTTACATGGCTGTTCTTGCAACGGTTGAGTTGAATGGTATTTCTGCATACCTTATTGACTATTCTGCAAATCATTGTTCTAAGGGTCAGAGGTTAAACAAGTGTGAACAACAGTAATTAAAGTCAAACTCCGGAAAGATGGTTGTAAGTTAATAGAGGCTTGAAGGGTTAGCCTATATCAGTTACATATACAGATCTTTTTTCACTTGTATACAATGAGCAACACAGCTGTACATGTGTGCCTAGTTGTCATTGTGTGAGGTCTCTGGTGTCTGTGAATTATAGAGCAGTGGCCGGTAAAGCATCCGTTTCTACAGACGTTCTCAAAGTGCATCCATGGCATTGTCTGCAAAGGGCTAACTATTGTTACCGACACTGGGATTGATTTACTAAAACTGGAGAGTGCAAAATCTGGTGCCGCCAATCTGCTGCAAGCTGGTTGTCAATCAGCTTTTAACCTTAACTTGTTCAATTAAGCTTTGACAAAAAAAAAAATGGAAATTGATTGGTTTCTGTGCAGAGCTGCACCAGATTTTGCACCCTTCTATTTTTGATAAATCAACCCCACCGCCCATTTGTCACTATTTGTGACCCCATCACCTTTAGTATTTCACCATTACTTAAAAAAAACAGCTCCAGCCACACATTTTGAAATCTGTTTCATTAATGTCAAGCTCCAGTTCAGTTTATTTTTATTAATTTTGTATACAATGAGAACAGATTGGAACCCCTGTCTGATTATAAATGCTGTGTAAGGCCCCTTTCACAGGGTTTTGTCCACTTGCTCAGTGGGGGATCGTTCTGCTGATCTCTGCTGAGCAGGCGGATGACAAGCCTGTATCCGCTCACTGTGCTGAGACAGACCTGTCGGAACCCTGCTTTCCTCTACTGGGAGATCGGATGAAAATGGACTGCCTGCGGGTGTGGCCTGGACATGGCGATGTGAGGACGTGTCTTCAGTGAGCTCCAGGCTTCCCCTGCCTATCCTGACTCACTGCCGACATCAATCTTCTGCTACACCGGCATTCTATCGTCGAGAACGTACAGGGCCAGATCGTCAGCCCGAGCAGCAAGATCCCACACCTTCCAAGGGGAAAACTCCTGCTAAAGGGGGACACAAGCCACCTAGATGGGGATATCCAGGCACTACTGCAGGCCCTACCCATGAGGCAGGACATTGAGGCCTTGATCCTCTTAGTGGAGAAGATACACTGCTGGGATATCCAAGCGGTGAGAGTGGACATCCACTTGCTCGTAGAGAGGGTGGATACAGGGGAGACATCGATATCCTCCCTGGAACATCGTGTGGCGACCCTGGAGTGCTTCCACATCTCTCAGGCTGACACAGCAGTCTACCTTCAACTCCACCTGGACGACAGGAGCTGCAGAAATAACCTGCGGCTGCGGGATATTTTAGCCACGGTGAGTGACATTTTTCAAAAGGTCCTTAAATCCCCTCAGCTCACAGTGGAGTTGGATCGGGTTCATAGAGCCCTGGGCCCCAGATCTAATGACCCCAAGAGGCCCTGGGATGTGGTGTGCCACCTTCATCGCTACCCACAAAAAGAACAGATCCTTTGTTCAGCCTGGGAAGCCGGTGAGATAGTTTGACGGAGCCCCCTTTAAAATTCTCCCAGATCTGTCTAGGGCCAGACGCCCTGTTCTCAACCTGGCTAGAGGCCAAGCTGCACCTGCAGATTGGGATATCTGCTGTCAGTGACCTTTCGGAGAGCTTCCACTTCTTTCACCCTACGTACACTTGCTGACCTACCAGAATTATTTACCATCCTGGATGTGGAACCCATCCAGATCCCAAATTGGCTCCAGATTATTCCATGTCCAGTGGGTCGCCCTGGCCTTCCTGGGCCCTGGAGTTTCCCTCAGGAATGCCAGCAGAGAGCATGGAGGAGATCCCATGCCCCCTCTGGAGAACAATACCGGGAATCCTAGATGGTGCCTACTCTACTTCGGCTCTACTGAGGTACATGAATACGGGACTAATGGCGGATGTTCTTATCAGTCTCCGCCTCCCACATACAGCTGGGGTAACCTGCTCTCTCTTACACGCACTTTAGAGGGCCCCCGTCCTTCCTGAGAACTCTACAGGTGCACACCCTTATTCAGATAACAGGCTGAACCAATATGGCTGCGAGGTCATTGTACCTCAATTTTTTCATCTGCTACACGGTTCTCATCTAACAGTATACTCAGTGACTTCCTACCTGATTTTTTTCAACACGGTCTTAGAGCCTTAATGTTTTCTTGCTAAAGGACTATATTGTTTTTTTTTTTTTTTTTTTACACGCCTGTGATGATCTCCAGTCTTCCCCTTGCCTCTGCTTAAAGTTTTTTCTTTTTGCTTCACAACACATGGTTATACCTGCTACATCAGAGTATATGTTGCTTATTATGTGCTGAACTAGGACAGCAGGGACACTGCAGGTATATATTTAAGTTTGACTACCCTCATAATTGGCACTCTTCTGCCTGTTGTTGATATGCTAAACTTCTCTCATAGGTCTGCTACAGAGGGGCTGTAGCGCTTTTACAATACTCGATATGCATATATTGTATCCTTTATATCAGACTGCATCCAGCTCCGCTAGCGGGGTGAGTTATATGTCAGCTTGTTTGTTTACTGACCATTGGGGTTGGCATCTCACCATGCCACACTTACTCCCCATCCCCTCCCTCGCCCCCTCCCTTAACCCTCCCCCGGCCCTCCTTTACCCCTCCCCCATCCTCCTTCCCACCCCCCTTACCACTTCTCCGTCTACATGTGAGCAGACTCTTGGAGAACTGGTATGCCTCGAGCCCCGTGTACATCAGGTTACATACTGGAGATGCCCCTGCCGTTTGTCAAAGTTAAAGTTACTAGAAATGTTGTTTACCGCATTTGCTGCTCTCTGTAATGCTGCTGCATATCGTTTATGCATGTTTACTTATATGCATCAGATATTCGGCTCTATTGTTTTCATTATTTTTCAGGGCGGGGCTTGACCCGGTTGTGTCTATCCAAACCCCCACTTAGGCCAGCGCTCAGTCTCAGACTGGTGAGCATATTAGCAATAGTTTGCTTCCATTTTAGTGATCTATTATTTTCTTCTGCTCAGCTACTGTTACTCTTTTTCTATTTTTTTCTATACTCTCCCCCTTTTTTTCCCCTTCTTTCCCCTTCTTTCTACCCCACCCTATCCCTACCCATGGAGGTTATCAATGTGATCTCGCTCAAAGCTAAGGGACTTGATGTTCCAGAGAAAAGACGGATGCTACTGCAAGACTTACATCGTTTTAAATCAGATGTAGCTTTTGTGCAGGAGACCCACTTTAGAGACGACAAATTACCCATACTCAAGAATCTGTCCTTCCTGATGGTTTACCACTCCACCAATCTGACGGCAAAATCACAGGAGGTATCTATTTCTTTTTTTCAAGCAGAGTGCCATGGTCCTGCCTAGAGTCCAGCTCAGATCCTGGACGTCGATTCCAGTTTTTAAAAGGTATGATTGGCTGTGTCAAGGTAACCCTGGCAAATCTCTACATCCATAATGAGCACCAAGATGTCTTCATCAGTAAGATGCTAGCTCGCCTAATGGATTTTGCAGAGGGGCAATTGATTGTGGGTGGAGACCTGAACGCCCCCTTGATCCCTCCTCGGGTATGTCCTCCGTTTCCCCTGGCTCTGGTAAATGCATTGCCAGTTCTTTGCACAAGAGCCAACTAATTGATGTTTAGCGCCTTTTACATCCCGCAGAAAGGGATTTCACTTTCTATTCTCTGCCCCACAAGGTATACTCGCACATTGACTACATTTTGGTACTGCACGCTCAGTTACACGCAGTACATGCCTCCACAATAGGCTCCATTACATGGTCCGATCATTCCCAGGTGTTCCTATCCTATGCTCTCACTGACTTCATGACATCAAGATCCAAGAGCTGGAGGCTAAAGGAAAGCCTCCTGCAAGACAATGAAGGGTTTGCAGATGTCACTAAGGAACTCGATTTTTACTTCAGAACTAACGACATGTTAGACTGTGACCCCCCAGTATTGTTTGGGAGGCACACAAAGTGGTCATTTGCAATGTGCTTATTAAGCATGGGTCAAGGCTCAAGAGAAAACGTACTAAACTGTTAGCGTCATTGTTGGAGGACTTGAAGGCTTTAGAAGCCCACCAAAAACATGCACAGTCTCCTTCTTTAGAGAAAGAACTCCTCACCTGTTGTACACAAATTACAGATCTCTTGCAATTCAAAGCCAAAGCGGCATTGGAGATCTGTCGGAAAATATCGTACTAATCCGGAAATAAATGCGGCAGGATGCTAGCAAGATCCCTAAGAGAACAGAAATTGGCGACGTATGTACCTTATCTGATACCGCCACATGGACCCAAAGTTGCAATGTTTCACGATGTAGCACGGGAGTTCCAGAAATTCTATAACTCCCTATACAATCTGCCAACTAGGTCCCCACCACAGGAACACATAAATTCCTACTGGCCTTCCTCCCACATGCCGCAATTGAGTGCAGACAGGGAAGCCTTGGAAGACCCCATCACCATAGAGGAGCTTCAGGGAACCACAGGGGCCACTAAACCTGGGAAGGCGCCAGGCCCGAACGGCTTTACTATCCAATACTATGAGGCCTTACTACCTTCCCTTGCCCCGTTTATGGTCAAACTGTTTAACGAGATAGGCTCAACTGCATCATTTGCTGTGGACATTTTACTGATTCATATGTCCTGATCCGTAAGGAGGGCAAAGACCCAACCTCCTGTGGGATCTATTGGCTCAATCTAGACCTCAAAGTCTTCACAAAAATCTTGGCAAATAGGATTCAACACCATCTTCCCAGCCTAGTCCACTTAGATCAGGTAGGCTTCGTCCCCATCCCAGAAGCTAGAGACTATACCGCCAAGGTACTAAATTTACTACATGTAGCCAACAAATCCCATACCCAATGCATGTTCCTTAGTAACGACATGGAAAAGGCCTTTGACAGGATGAATTGGAGCTTCATGCTTTCAGTTTTAAAGCATGCTGGGTTTGGCACCAGTATGCTCCAGTGGATTTCCACAATTTTACTCCCAACCCTAGAGTTCGAGCCAATGGAGTCCTGTCGGAACCTTTTAAGATGACCATCAGAACCTTTTTTATGCACCATACGTTTGAATTCAGACGTTACTGGCAAAACAGTTGGAAATACCCAACAAAAGGTCTTGGCCTATGCTGATGAAATTTTTTCCCTTACGAACCCCTTGATCTCGCTCCCGAATCTGATGAAGGAATTTGGGAAATATGGACCCCTCTCCAATCTTCAAATCAATTTTACCAAATCAGAAGAACTGGGAATTAACCTTCCACAGCAGACTCTCTCACAACTCACAACTTTCCCCCACTACTGAAAAAAGTCAGAGCTCTCCTGGACAAATGGACCACTGGACTCCACTTGTGGTTTGGTCGCTGCAACATTCTCAAAATGAGTATCTAAATTCTTATCTCCTACAGGCCTTACCAATCTACATCCCATCTAGCTACTTCAAACAGATCCAAAGGATATTTTTTGCACTCAAATTGGCCCATAAACGCCCAAGATTGAAACAAAGTCAGTTCACATTACCTAAACTATGGAGAACTGGTGGTGCCAGACATACGCAAATACTACCGGGCTGTACATCTAAGTAGACTCCTTGATTCGAATAGGCATGGCTACTTCAAATTATGGGTTTGAGTAGAGCAAGCTCAAAGTGCCACACCCCTCTGTAAAGCACCTTGGTGCTATATCTCTCTGCCGAAGGAAATTAAAAACCATCCCTTGATTGGCCCGACCAGGAAACTCTGTTCGTCTTTGTTTACGCAAACTCCTCTCTCCTCGACCTCGCCATTATTCCCAATATTGGGAAATCCACTTTTTGCCCTGGGATACCAAGATCTGACCTTTCGGAACTTGACGAGGTCTGGACGTTCGCAAGCCTCTCACTTCTTCAAGGGGCACTGGCCTTCCTTCTGTTTGGAATTTTGGAAGGGTCTTCAACTCACAAATTTTCCCTGATCCCTCCTGCCCCAAGTAACTTCAGTAGACCCCTCACAACTTTAGAGGAATACTGCTCTGATTCGGGAATGATGCCTAATACACTTTCAGCCAACTACAATCTACTGCTCATACCTCCGGAACCCCAGTTCCTAAGCTGCCTCCACGAGTGATAGCAGGATCTTGGTAACTTGTTCAGTCCACAACACAAGACAACATTCTCTGTTTTATGTTCAAATCCTCCATCTGCACTAAGGTGCAAGAAACTAGCTTTAAAATTTTGACCAGATGGTATAGAACACTGGTGAGGTTGCACAAAAAATTTCTTTGCACCAAATTGTTCCTGCAACTTCTGATTGTTGCTGGAGATACCAGGAAGAACGGGGGACCAGTCTCCATATTATTTGGACCTGTCCTAAACTAAAAAACTTTTCACAAAATTCACAGAGTGCCCAATACCAAACAATCCAGCCTTTTTCCTCCTCCATGCCTCTAGTGCCCCTGGAAGAATCTACAAAAAATCAATTATATGCCATCTCCTTGAAGCCACCAATGCATGCATTCCTCTTACATGGAAATCCCCACAGTCTCCGACTACTGGGATGTGGCTTAAGAAAATGGAGGAAATAAATAAGCTGGAATATTCTCTCGGCACGACACCAACAAGAACGCTACTCCAAAACTTGGTTGCTCTGGAACATGTTTGTTTTCTCTGAAGATAGAACCCTCCTTGACTGTTACCCTGCTGACTAAACCTACCTTACTCGGACCCTGACTACACATGGTATTTTAGAAACACCAAACCTGAATCCAGTCTGTCGTATATGCGGCTTGAGACCTCATACTTCGTATCTCTCCATCCTTTCTCCAAATCCCCCCCCCCCCATCTTTCCCCCCTGCTCCTCTCATTCCCCCACTTCCTACTACTCTTCTTTCTGTTATGCTCTTTTCTTTTCCTCTTTTTATATTTCACTACTTTGTCTTCATGGATCCATGTTTCAATGGCTCCATGTTACCTCTTTTCTATACAAAATTGAAAAAAAAATTTTGGCTGGTTCCATGGCCCCAGCCTATTTGAACATCTTAGCAATTTGACACTGACTTATCTTAACCATGCCTGGCCCAGAGATTATATCTTTCTTACATCTAGCAAGGCATATACAAGATAGCTTGGGTAGTCAGTGAACATAATGTCATCCTGGATTTACAATGTTTTATCTTTTGTAATTAATATCTTTTATGCTGTATTTTATACCAAAACTGTTCATATTGTGTTATGTGTCATTGAACCATTTTGACTAAATAAAAGATTTGAAAAAAAAATAAAACAAACCGCCTGTCTGTTTTCATTCGATCCGATCCTCCAGATGGATGGAAAATAGGGTCATCATCTATCTGGATTTCATCGTCAGGATCGGACCGGATAGCGGCGGGTGTCAGCGGACATAAAAAGAAAAGAGAGCCAAGCGCCTCTAGGTTAGAACTGTAACATTTTAATATAATACAGGTGCATTATTCACTTACATAAAAGTTAGGGAGTAAGGCACATGTCCATCCACACTGGTGTGGCATCTGTCCCTATGCAGGGGCGTTCGCCCAGCTGTCTTTGCCTGAAGGAGAACTATCCTGGCCGGCAGGATCTCTGCAGCTGAGAGATGAAAACGAGGCTTGGTTCAGGCTTATTCACGATAGTGTGGGCTGGAAAGCGGCGTCGGGCGTGATGACGTCACTAGTGGGTTGCGACAACGTTTCGTAGCATGCACACTGGCCAATTAGATATTTATAAATTAAATGTGTAGTAAAATGTAAGGAATGTATTTGCAAATTGTGTGTAGATAATAGTTTTAGGGTTGGATAAGATTAATAATGAAATGGGTATGATCTAATAGCGGGTTATATTATAGAGAATATGTAATGGGATGATTACGCCATAAATGGTCTGTTGGGTGATCGAGGGACTGCAGTAAATATTGAGAGACAAGAAAATAGAGGGGAGGGCGCGGGGGTGGAAAGGAAATGGGTATAAAGGGAAAAAGAATATTAATTCTAATTCTGAAAAAAATCATGAATAAAAAATTGAAAAATAAATATAAAATAAAAAAATTAAAAATTGTGATTGATGTGAGCTGTATTGCATACTTATTTAGGATAAACATGTACTGTATATGAAACATTGTATGAGGTAGAGCTGGAAACTCATCGTAGCCCTCAGACATGATGACAGCGATATATTTGCTTACTATTGGGACGAGCCACCCACCACCCCAAACATTTATTTTTATAAAAAACCATCATGGTAAAAGGGATATACCTAAAGAAAAAAGAGAACAAAAAGGTTTATTGTAGAAAACTATTAAAATATAGTGGACACCTCAGGTTCCTGATTGAGGCCCCCAGGTGACCGGGTGTCGAGAGAATAGATCCGATACGTTTCACATTCACACATCCTGTAGAACTTCTCAGCTTCTGAGAGATTTTTTGGCATCTGTTCTACAGCACACACCTGTAGGCCTTCAGTAGATTTTTTTTGTGATATTGGAAGAAGCGACGAGGAACGCTATGTTTCTTTGCCTTTTTTGACCTTTCTCCGATGCTCGCCAAATCTGACAAAGAGGGTGGATAGTACGACCTACATACAATTGGTGAGGGGCAGCTGAGACAATAAACCACATAATCAGATGAACAGTTGTAAAAATCACTGATATTGTAGGTTTTGCCTTTTGGTGATCAATTTTTTCTTGCCATGGTGTACAAAATTGCCAGTCTTCCGTAGTGTTTTTTTACATTGAAGCATACCTTGTAACGGGATGAGGCATGTGTGTGGTTTAGAAATTATGGGGTTTGTTTTTTTATATTTGGTGCTTTTCTGTACATGGTGTATGGGTGTACAGGCGGTCCCTGGGTTGGTTTGTTATGTAAGTGTAGCTCCAGCCAAAAAACATATTTAGTTTTTTTGGGATATTGGCAAGGGTTAACACCCCTGTAATGTTTGTTTTGCTGTCTGTGCCCCTGTTCAGAAGATTTCACCTCATTTTCTGTCCCAATGAAAATTGGATTTTTGAAAATTTTTGGTTGTTGTGGATACAAGCCTTGGTGATAAAGCATCAGTGGAGACTACTTTTTCCCATTATAACTCTTATGCCCTGTACACACGGTCGGACTTTCCGAAGGAAAATGTGCGATTGGATCGCGTTGTTGGAAAATCCGATCATGTGTGGGCTCCATCTGACTTTTTCCGTCGGAATTTCCGACACAAAGTTTGAGAGCAGGATCTAAAATTTTCCGACAACAAAATCCGATCGTTTAAATTCCGATCGTGTGTAGACAATTCCGACGGACAAAGTGCCACACATTCTCAGAATAAATTAAGACACCACAGCTACTGGCTACTGGCCTGTTTATAGTCCCGACGTACCTGTTGTACGTCACCTCGTTAAGAACGATCTGATTTTCTGACAGCTTTGTCCGACTGTGTGTATGCAAGACAAGTTTGGCACAAAATCCGTCAGAAAAAATCAGATGGATTTTGTTGTCAGAATGTCCGACCGTGTGTACAGGGCATTACAGGAGTGAACTTCCCTTCCTAGGGGTAGATTTCCTCTCACTTCCTGTTGTCTCCCTCAGTTTGTAAGTAGTAATCGTTTGTAAGTCAGATGTTTGTAACTAGTGGACCGCCTGTATTGGGAAGGAGAGTTTTTAAGCGTGTATCCTCCAGCAGTATAGGACAATGTTTTTTTTAGGATTGATTACATTTTTTTATGATCCAAGTGAAATCTAGTAGTAAAGCAAACCGATTGGTTGAAAGCTCCTTTGTCTGTTTTGATGGGTGTGTCTTGTGAATAGTGTGTATAAGCGGACATTACACCGCTGACATCCGCCACTCCATATGAGTGAATGGAGGGTCCGATCAGGTACGCCTGAAAACCTGACAGGCGGACCTGATCGGAAAACCTGTGTGAAAGGGGCCTTAGTTGTCTGTAAAGGAAAACTATAATGGTTTAAACCTAGTACACATGATGAGATTATCAGACGAATGATCGTTTTTTTTTTTTTTTGTTTTGTTTTTTGCATGCTAGTCTTCATATTGAAAGGGAATAAGTTACTAAAGTATGAAAATTCTTGCACGAGAGAATAAAAATTCAGAAGTGATATAATGTACCGTATTTGTGTTGAAAACTGTACTGATGAAATGAAAATTTACGATCTGGTATTGTACAAGAAATTTTTTTGTGTTTGTCGATAACTGTGTACCAACGATCAGATTATCCTACGATTGCTTCAAAAACTATATTTTTTTGTACGATATTCTGTTTGTGTGTACTAGGCTTTAGCATCAGTGTTGTTTTGTTTTTGTTTTTTTTTGTTGTTTTTTTTAGGTGATTTTTTGTTTGTATTACATGATAAAGAATTCCTAGAACACTATTATCTAAACAGATAAAACATCACAACTTGCTTTGCAGCTTCATTTGCTGATGGAGGCTGGGTGCACACTTGTGTGATGCCAGACGTCGCATGTAATTCACACTGCATTGCTGTGTAGATCACATGCTATGTCTGTGCGATGAAAATTTAGCCATACAGTTTGTATTGCTGATTTTGCATCGCATTCGGACCAAAATGGTGCAAGACCCTTTTTTTTGTCCGCACTGGAATCTGGTGCGAACATTTATGCGATCCGATTCCTGCACCATTTCACAGTTCGCACTGCAAACTGATCTGGGGATGTCATTAACTGTGTATTGACACCCGCAGAGGTTCACACAGGGCAGTGTGAACCGCTAGGCGATCCTGGTCCGAATCGGGAACGCTGGTTCCCGCATCGCACAAGTGTGAACCGAACCTTAAAGCTCCCAATGAACCTTCTGATAAGGGATGGGTCACTGCTCTGATGACTTTCATTAAAGCTAGTCATAGATGGATTGAAATTTGGCCACTTTAGCAGGGACCACCCAAATTTCGATCCATCTATGGTTGTTTTTGTTCAAGCCTATTCACTAAAGGGCTTGTTGTAAAAATGTGTTTTGATCAGCACTGCAGCCAATCGGAGGAGTCCCTGCTGTCAGAATACAGTAGTGCAGTGGGATGGATTCCCCACACTGAGAGTCTGTGTGTGTGGGGGAATCCGTTGGCTTTTTGAAAGAATGAATGCGTGTATGGCCATCTTAAATTATACGTTGATTTGTCTGCCCCCCTCTTGGCTTAGGCAGCAAGACATCGCTCCCTCGCTGTTGAAAACACTGTGGAAAAGATGTTAGCAAAAGAGTTACACCTTCAGCCTGAAAGGGAGCAACACATGCAAGCAGATAAGCGAGTCGCTGTCTGCATTTGTCCACCAAGCAGATCCTACCACTGGCGAGTTTTCACCAGTGATCTGAACATTAGTGTGACATGGCTGTTAAAATCTACCTTTCTCAATGTCACACCATAGCTCCCAACTGTCCCTGATTTCGAGGGACTATCTCTGATTTGGAGCAATGTCCCTCTGTCCCTCTTTCCCCCTCATTTGTCCCTCATTTTGGTCTGATCCATATAGATGTATATAAAATGCACTTTTTATCTATCAAAAAGTGTTTTCCAGTGCTAAACCTTTCATCTGATTTCTAAATTGCTGCATTTGTAAATTTCAAAAACCAAGGAATAAGGAATACCAAAGGAATATAAAGGAATAGTAGTGGTAAAAAAGCACTTGTGGGTTTAACCAATCTTGTTTTTTTGTTTTTTTACAATTCTTCTTTAAGGGGGCATGGCAAGGGGTGTGTCCTATGCCTGCATCTTTTTGCTGATAGGTGTCCCTCATTCCCTCTCAAAAAGTTGGGAGGTATGGTTACACTGATAGGGTACACATGGCCATATGGAAACATAGCAACTGGTACACACTACCTTGCTGGCAGCAAGATCCGTGTCCAAAGTACTCTGTAGGCATGTAATGTGTGAGCAATGTTTACATGTAAAAGCACACAGAATTAATGCTTCCTGCATAATGTCCTCTACTGCTAGAACGCAGGTGGCTTTTATGCTCCAATAGAGTACATGTGTGCCGTATGCATGTGAGCACTGATATGCATACAGCATGAACTACGGTGCATATGTAGGACCTCAGATGCAAATGTTTTTTTGTTTTTTTTTGTTTTTTACAGATATGAACTTGGCATGTTTTACACAGCTATGTGCATGACCCCATAGAAAGCAATACATCTGTGTTCAGATTCATTAAAAAATATATATAATAATAAAAATGCTGCAATTTTGACAGATGTGTGCATAAGCCCTTAAAATGTTCCTTCCCAGACTTGATGACTAATGCCGCGTACATACGGGCGGACTGTATGGCGTACTTAGTCGAAACACATTTCAGCGGACAGTCCGCTCGTGTGTGGGCTTCGGCGGACTTTTTCAGCGTGCAGTCCGGCGTACTAAGAATTTCGGATTTTTCGAAATTCTGTCCGTCATACTTTGGTTTCAGCGGACAATCCGCTCGTCAGTATGCTAGTTCGACAGACTAAGAATGGCGCATGCCCAGAAAGGATTTACACGGCGGAAGGGTGCTTTGCTGTGTATTGGACTTCCTATTTCTAGTCCCGTCGTACGTGCTGTACACGTCATCGCGCAAGCTTTCGACGGACTGTTTGTGCATCCGTGTGTGGTCAAGTCCGTTCAGTCGAAAGTACGCCATACAGTCCGCCCGTGTGTACGCGGCATAAGCTTCACCAACTGCCATCCCATTGTCTGGTGAGTGTACCCCTAATGGCCAATGTCAAAATCTCATTGGATATTAGAATAGTGAGTGTTTTTTTTCAAAGAAGCTTGGGAAATTCAGGTCCCAGTAACAAAGTCAAACTAAATCAGGGAGGGACACAGAAGAAACTTTGCCGTGTGATCAAGTTAACAGTACACATCTTGTGATGTCTGGTCTCAGGCAGCACTTTTACTTTAAAAATAAAAAATGGAGCACAGGTTTACTTTTAAACCCTGGAAATAAAAGATGGCCCCTAAAAGCAGCCATACTTATTCTGAGTCTGTAACTTATTATAGTAGGAGGATGACAGCCTGGAGATTACACTTTAATTAAAAAAAAGTCAGTGGCTCTATCTTGACAGGTTTCCTTTATATATCTCGACAAGCTGCTGTTTTCACTTTCTCTGTGACTTCATGCATGTAGGGACATGGTGTATTATGGAAGTTCCTACAAACCCTCTTTTTTTTTTTTTTTTGCCACAGTGCACTAAAGCTGGCCATAGATGGACTGAAATTCTGCTGGTTCAGCAGGGACTGCCCAAATTTCCATCCATCTATGGCCATTCCTGTCCTTGAGAAGTCGATACAGCCTGCATCAAAATATAGACAAGCCTCTAAAATCAGTGGTGACATTCTCTATATTATGCTCATTGAGTATCCAGTTACCCAGAAGCCTTTGCTGCAGTCTGACCTTTGCTTTTTTTCTGTTTCTCTGCAGGTGCGGATGTTGTGGACTGGCTCTACACACATGTAGAAGGATTCAAGGAGCGTCGGGAAGCCAGGAAATATGCCAGTAGCATGTTAAAGCACGGCTACCTCAGACACACAGTAAACAAGATCACCTTCTCAGAGCAGTGCTACTATGTGTTTGGAGACCTGTGTGGGAGTGAGTATCACATAGTTACATAGTAGGGGAGGTTGAAAAAAAGACACAAGTCCATCAAGTTCAACCTATGTGTGTAATTATGTGTCAGTATTACATTGTATGAATATGTGTATGTTGTGGTCGTTCGGGTGCTTATCTAATAGTATTTTGAAACTATAGATGCTCCTCGCTGAGACCACCGCCTGTGGAAGGAAATCCCACACCCTTGGTGCTCTTACAGTAAAGAACCCTCTACACAGTTTAAGGTTAAACCTCTCTTCTTCTAATTTTAATGAGCGGCCACGTATCTTAAATTCCCTTCCACAGAAAAGTTTTATCCCTATTGTGGGGTCACCAGTATGGTATTTATAAATTTAAATCATATCCCCTCTCAAGCGTCTCTTCTCCAGAGAGAATAAGTTCAGTGCTCGCAACCTTTCCTCATAACTAATATCCTCCAGACCCTTTATTAGCTTTGTTGCCCTTCTTTGTACTCGCTCCATTTCCAGTACATCCTTCCTGAGGACTGGTGCCCAGAACTGGAGAGCATACTCTAGGTGCAGCCGGACCAGAGTCTAGTAGAGCAGGAGAATTATCATTTTATCTCTGGAATTAATACCCTTTTTAATGCATGCAAATATTCTGTTTGCTTTTTTAGCAGCAGCTTGGCATGGCATGCCATTGCTGAGCCTATAATCTACTAGGCCCCCCAGGTCCTTTTCCATCGTAGAATCCCCAAAAGGTCCCCCCCCCAAATGTATAGATTTGTTTTCATATTTTTGCCACCCAAATTCATTATATTACATTTTTCTACATTAAACCTCATTTGCCATGTAGTTGCCCACCCCCTAATTTGTTCAGATCTTTTTGCAAGGTTTCCACATACTGCGGAGAAGTTATTGCCCTGCTTAGCTTAGTATGCACATGCTACCTGCATTGTGTCGCGATGTAGAGAAGTAATGAACAGTGTGAGGGACATTGTCCCTTCTAGGACAGAGAGGCAGGCAGAAAGTGAATGTGCCACTTCAACCTGTATGCAGCCTTTAGGAGATGGATCAAGGTCACTGTCCCCAAATCTGTGACGTGACACTAGGAGAGCTGGAGCAGAGCAAAAATTGGGCTATTGCCAATGGCAACCAGTCAGGTCATTGCCAGGCCTATATAATATGATTGTTATGGCAACAGTGCTATTTCTTGCTCACTGCAGGCTTCATATTTTTGCATTTGAATAATTTTTATGTGGTATGGAAATATTTCTGACATGTCTACAAGCAGGCTGACAACACTAGGGATCAGGGAGGTCATTTCAAGAAAGCTTTATGGCAAGCATTATGCGCTTAAATGTGTGTTATTTTCATCACCTAACATTGCATTAGCTAATTTTCAAATGGATGATCTGCAATATTTCTTGTGATATTTTAGCACATACCATAAAAAGTAAGATGGAAAAATCAGTTCACAAAAGACTAGCACACAGGTTATCATGTCTTAAAGCAGCCTTATCTCAACCTTTTAACCCAGGAGGAATTCTTGAAAAAACATTCAGGTCTTCTAAAACCCGTCCAGTAGATAAAGTCCAGTAATTAAAAAAATCTACCCTTGCAGTGTTCCCCCCGCACTGCAAGACATAAATGCTGTTAAAACCTACCATATAAGGAATAAGGTGTAATACTTGCCTTACTCTTCGCTCCTGCATTCTCCCCTGGTCTGGGTTGTGGGCAGTTCCTTCCTGTCCTAACGTACAAAGTAGGGCTTTTGTCATTGTGTGACCGTAGGCAGGACCACTTTATAGAAGAAGCTGCAAGGGACCAGTTGCATAAATGAAGGAAGCCTGCTGGGGCAAGAAGTAAGATAAGTATTTCATCTCTATCAAAAAAAGCATAGAAG
Source organism: Lithobates pipiens (assembly GCF_037356315.1). Taxonomy (NCBI): domain Eukaryota; kingdom Metazoa; phylum Chordata; class Amphibia; order Anura; family Ranidae; genus Lithobates; species Lithobates pipiens. The sequence continues at coordinate 144,733,392 of NW_027507788.1, read as the reverse complement.
TGCTAGAACCCAAGAGAACATCTTTGGGATGAATAAGAGCGGAGACTGCGAGCCAGGCTTTCTTATCCACATCAGTGCCTGACCTCACAAATGCGCTCCTGGAAGAATGGGCAAACGTTTCCATAGACACACTACTAAACCTTGTGGACAGCCTTCCCAGAAGAGCTGAAGCTGTTATAGCTGAAAAGGGTGTGCCAACTCAATATTGTACCCTACGGACTAAGACTGGGATGCCATTAAAGTTCATGTGCGTGTAAAGGCAGGCATTCCAATACTTTTGGTAATATAGTGTATATATTGCCAGCCTAAGGATTTGTTATGCTTTGCCATACACAGTTTCTAATCTGCATAGCTAGATATATGATGCACATAGTTCCTGATTAAGGCTCCTTTCACACTGGGGCGTTTTTCTAAAAATGGTGCCTGTATAGCGCCTGAAAAAAACCGTCCCCTTTACGGGTGGTTCTAACCCTTTTTCGGCCGCTAGCGGGGGTTAAAACCGCCCCGCTAAAGGCCGAATACCGCCGCTAAAACTACGGTAAAGTGGCGCTAAAAATAGCGCCGCTTTACTGCCGATGCCCACACTGCCCCAGTGTGAAAGGGGCCTAAGCAATTCATCATTCTGATCCAGGAGCTCAACTTGTTATGTTACCTGTCCAGAGGCTCAGTAGATCAACATTACCACCTCTGCCCTGTGAGCGGGGAAACATCCTGGTTAGCAGTTAGGCCGCTTTCACACTGGGGCATCTTCAGCTGCTTTTGGGCTAAAAATAGCGCCTGTAAAGCGCCTGAAAAACGCCCAACCCCCCCACTCTCCCCGCAGCCCCAGTGTGAGAGCCTGAGTGCTATTACACTGGAGCAGTGCGCTTGCAGGAGGGTAAAAAAAAGTCCTGCAAGGAGAATTGTTGGGGCATTGAGGGAGAGGTGAATACATCGCTCCCTCAACGCCCCTGCCATTGAAATCAATGGCCAGTGCTGCCGAAGCTCCTGCAAAGTGTTTTGGCAGCGACGTTTGCCAGTGCTTTTGCCCCTTTTTTGGCCTCTGGGGGGGTTAAAAGCGTGCCGCTAAAACAACGCTTTACCACAGACACCCCCGCCCCAATGTGAAAGTGCCCTAATGGTAAACCAGGCTGTAGCAGAGTGTCTGTACTGTGCATTACAGGAATGGTCAGCCAAAATTACAAATCCTTTGGCAGGTAGAACAGTAATCCTATCAAATATTTATATAGCTGTGTTCCTGGAGTTGCACTTTAACCTTTAATTCAAAAACAGAAAGACTAATTAAGGTTGGGTACCATTTCATATTGGCTGCATACAGTTCTTCCCATATGTTCATTTTCCATATCATCCTGTTGCATAGAATTACCCATTTATGTACAGTAAGGTCGGTGTATACGTTGTAAGGTCGCTGTATACATTACGTTTTTGTTCCATCTCAGCCTACTGTGTATCCTGCATCAGGGCTCCATCAGAGTTGTTTTGTAATTAAAGCTGTTCTGCTGCTCATTTATCAGATAAAAAAACATTCTCGTAAAGAAATGAAGACCAGGAAATATGCAGTTACACTAATGGATATGTTGAAGGCAGCCGATCACTTTTCATCATTCAGTACAGTGTGTCATTTGTAAACATTTTTCAGAATTACCAGCAGTACAACGTTGTTCTTCAGCACTGTAATGTCTCATGTTTAGTTAGTAAATATCATTATCCTGACTATTGCTGTACCAACCAAAATGGCAGACAGCAACTGTAACATTATTCTCCATGATATAACTGACACAAATCATTTGTATTTGCTTATCAGATGTAGCGGCACTGAATCTTAACGATGGATCCAGTGGGACATCTGATCAGGACACACTTGCTCCTCTCCCTCATTTGGCTGCCCCCTGGCCTCTGAGCCAGGGCTATCCGTACCAGTACCCTCTAGTGCCACCTTGTTACCCCTCAACATACCAAGAGCCAGGATTCAGCTATGGCAGTGGCAGTGCAGGAAGCCAACACAGCGAAGGTAAGTAGAACAGGCCTCTCAGTACCCCCTCCTCTCATTGCCTGCCTTTCATGCTTTCTTTTTTTGTGTGTCCTATGTGCTTGCATGACTGCCACTCCACAAGCAGCGAATTCAGCGTAGCCATCATTTGTCAACCTGTTTTGTGAATAGAACGAGCATTCACTTGATGTCTACTCATGGAACTCCTGATGGTTCAATGCTGCCCTTTATAGGTGTAGCAGTGTACATGAACAGTCACACTGCAAATTGGGCTTTGAGGCTAGGCAGATTAAAGACATCAAAACCGCTAGTGGAGATACTGCAAAAACAAATGTCAAAGAAGCATATATAGTCAAAAAAATGCTTATTAGCTGTCCACATAGAATATATTTATAACGTTATAAAATGAAACAGTGTAAAGAGCTACAAGTAATGTTGTGCAAAGCACATTAACCAACAGCAGCCAGTTCTAACATGTCAAGTCAATAAAGGATCATATGCAATTGGTTGCCGTGGGTTACTGCACTTTACATAAGGCTCTTTTTCCTTTTTAAATAAGCATGTTTTTGTAGATCTGCTTTAGTAGAACAGCTCCAGGATTATGGAAATGTGTAGGCAGCTACGGATTTGCAGTCATGTGCTTTCTTCTATAATTCAGTACAGTAACATGCTCCTTTATCCCCTGCTGTATGCCTCGCTGATAGTAACTGTGTTATTCCCTTGTTTTGTGCTGAACAAGCATTAGACTGAAGGATGCATGGAAGGAATGGAGGAATCTAGGTCATTCGGTAAGCTTAAATCTCTGGCCCAAAGACCAGAGCCCAAGCATGTCCATTTGGATCCTTGTGGCCCTTCCTTCACCCACCTAGACCATTCCCAGCCTCCCTTCAACAGTCCACTGGGTAGCAGGAGAAGGAGAACCATGTGGGGGCTCATTGCTAAATGCACGCCCATAATCGAGTCTGCCTTGGTGCTTCTCATGTTGTGTGGTGGGTGGGGCAGTGTCAATAGGTATGGAACACTTTACTGTAGGTTGCACTCAGGTCATTAAAGTGTCAAGCCATTCACATACAGCACCCAGTGGGTTTAGTCAGCCCCTGACTGTTTATAGATACTCCAAGAGGGAGAGCTCTTTGCCAGAATTCCTGACTCTGTCCCTGTCCACCTGGAAGTTTTGGGTGTTCCTATTCACTTTTGTGTGTTCTAGAACCTCCTGTTACATTTTCCATTATATCAAATAAACATTACATCTAACATGGAAAGTGGGAGACCTCTCATAATAGGCCCAGGAACTCAAGCACAGAGAACTGACCGAACAAGTCCCCAAGAGATATAAGAAACTATCGGGTATTCTTCAGCATCCACCAAAATGCTAGTTTGGGTGGACTGACCCTCTTAAAGTGGTTGTAAAGAAGTAATTCATTACCATCCCCTCTCTTGTATTCAGCCATAACACACAGTGGGAATGGCCAAGATCTCCCTCTGACATCAGCTGGAGAGGTCACGTGCTGGCTGCTCAGCCCCTCCCGCTGTAGCCCTGAATCTGAGGAGAGTGGCCGGGAGTCACGTGACCACCCTGAATATATGTGAATAAAGGTAATTTTTATTTTTATTGGGTTACAACCACTTTAAGACAGTGAGGTTGATTTACTAAAACTGGAGAGTGAAAAATCTGGTGCAGCTGTGCATGATGGTCAATCAGCTTCTAACTTCAGCTTGTTCAATTAAGCTTTGACAATAAAACCTGCAAGCTAGTTGGTTTTTGTACAGAGCTGCATCAGATTTTGCACTCTCCAGTTTTAGTAAATTTCCCCCAGCGTGTCTAACTTCTTCATCCACATACAGCCATAGAACAGCTTGTACCTGCCAGACTAGAAAATTAGGCAGCAACTATAGATTGCCAGGTAGTGCTAACGTGACTATGGTTCATGCATGACCAAGTCCAGATTTCCCCCATAGCCTAAAACATGCTAGTGTTTGAAAACACAAGTTATTGCATTACTTGTAGACACTAATTGGCTGCAGTTCCGATGAAAATGATAGGTGGAATTTGATAGATTGTTGTGGTCAAAGCAGACAAATTGTCTCAGACATTTTTTTGTACCCAAGAGTTTCCCATTTTATTGAAGGGTTGTTCACTGTGGGATCACTTCCTAAAGACAACCAAATATATAGTAATGTGGTAGACTGCAAAGACACAATACAGAGAGCTATATCCCCACCTGTTGGCCATTTGTAATACTACCATTCCTTCACTTTGGGCATTGTTTATTGATTCAAATGGCTTCTAGGTAATCACCCTTTAAATTAACATAATAAAATTGTCACCCTCCTGTTGTAAGGAAATGTTTTTAACCGAACAAGTTGGTACTCAAACACCAAAACACCCAGCAACTTTAGAAAAACAAGCGGGTAAGAAATAAAGTTCATCTCTAGCAGACCTTTAATTTTTCTATTTCAAGTTAGAAAATAAAGAAGTGAACAGTATTGGTTGCTTTGGGATGTCATGCTGATCCAATGGTTTAAGCACTCGGTGACTAACCTGGAACATGTATACAGCATAGACTTTTACTTGCTGCAAGCTGCAGACAGCCAGATAACAGGGGTTTTCAGCAGCTTAGCAGTGGTAGCTTGCATAATTCTTTCAGTACAGGTTTCTTTTCAATCAAAATTTGCGTATGTGAAGATTGTGAGATGGAAGCTGCCATTTCCTGACTCCCAGGCTACTATTTTGAGTGCAGTGAAGCAAACTGTATTCAGCTTCAGTACAAATGTTAGGCCCCTTTCACACGGGCACCTCCGCTTAGCGCAATCTGCTTGCTCAGGTGGAACATGGACACGGACACAGTCCTGCTCCCCTCTATGGAGCAATTGGATATAAACAGACCGCCTGTCCATTTCCATCAGATGCCATCCAATCTGACCCCCCGGATGGAGGGACATTAGGACCATTATCCCTCTGTTTTTGGCAGACAGGATCAGATCATATGGCGGCGGGCGTCCGCTAACATCTGCCGCTCCAAAGAAGAGACTAGAGGGCCCGTCTGAAAAACTGACTGGCAGACCTGATCAGACAGCCAGTATGAAAGGGGCCTAGACTGCAAGCCAGGAGTTGAAGTAGGGCAGCTTCAATTTAAGGTGTCTGCTTAGTGACAGATCAGGTTAATTAGGGGTCTAGCTGTTGTCCTACAAAAGGGTATACATTCCAAACTACTAGGACAATTTTTGGTTGCACAAGCAGCTGTTGAAAACACCCATTCTCTAGAAACATTGCAGTTAACAGTGATTGGTTGTACAGAGCTGTGCAATGACTACATTTTAAATCAAATGCAGCCAATTGCAATATTCAAGAGATTACTAGAAAAATAACTAGGTGCAGTTTTAAGTGACCGATCACAGTGGTATGTAGTTTATTAAATAACTAATTTCCTATAAATAGCCCATGTTCGTTTTGAACATTAAAGCTCCCTACACACGTTAAAATCTATATCAGCTCTACCAACTACAGTGGGTATACAAAGGAATCAACACATTTTGTTACTTTGCAGCTTGAAATGAAGATACAGTTTTTATTTTATCCAGCTGTATTTACTCAGTGCAACTTCACCCCCTCCTAAAAATGACTCAATAAAGCATAGCTAATGGCACACAAACCATTAGACTTTCAACTGTGATCATTTTGATTAGCTCAGCATGAAAAGGGCTTTCCTGGAGCATTTCAGTCCCTGATAGTATTACTGAAGCAAACAATCAACTATGGGTGGCATCGCACTGTCAAAAGGTGTCCGGGATGAAGTTATGGACAGGCACAAGTCAGAAGATGGATACAAAAAAAAAAAAATCAATGATTTCATCAATACCTAGAAGCACAGTGAAGTCTATTCTTAAGAAGGGGAATGCATTTGGTACAACACAGACCCTCCCTGGATCAGGACATCGCTCCAAACTCGATGAAAGAGCCAGGAGGAAATTGGTAAGAGAGGCTACCAAGAGGCCTACAGCAACTCTGAAGCAGTTGCAGGAAATTATGACAAAGAGTGGTCATTGTGGGCATGTGACAACAATATCACAAATTCTCCACAAATGTGGCTTGTATGGGAGGGTTGCAAGAAAAAAGCCGCTCATCAAGAAAGGCCACATGCAGTCACAACTGAGCTTTGCCAAAGATTCTGAGGCCAGATGGAAAAATGTGCTTTGGTCATGTGAGACTAAAATTGAATTATTTGGCCTCAACACCAAACAATACATCTGGCAGAAATCCAATACATCTTACCATCCAAATAACGCCATTCCCACAGTACAGCATGGAGGTGATAATATCCTGTTATGGGGGTGTTTCTCTGCAGCAGGGACTGGAGCACTTGTCAGGATAGAAGGGTAAATGGATGGGAAATAAATACCATCAAATTGAGGAAAATCTGCTGCCCTCTGCCAGAAAGTTGTCAATGGGAAGAAGGTTTACCTTCTGACATGACAGTGACCCAAAGCACACAGCAACAATGACCACACAGTGGTTGAAGGAGAAAAAGGTCCTTGCATGGCCTAGTCAGAGCCCAGACATAAACACCATTAAAAATCTGTGGAATGAGTTGAAGACTACAGTCCACAAACGGTCACCATCAAATTGAACTGAACCCGAGCAATTCTGCAAAGAGTGGGCAGATATTGCAAAGTCCTAGATGTGCAAAGTTAGTAGAGACAAATCCCAACAGACTAAAGACTGTAATTAAAGCAAAAGTTGGTTCAACAAAATACTGACACAAGGGAGTGATTCTTTTTTTTTCCCCCAACTCGGGTAATTTTATTTTTTTTGTTTTACTTTTTTTCTGACATGGTGTTTTATCTTTCACTTGGAAGTTATAAGTTGCACAGAGTAAATACAGCTGTATATATGGTGCAAGGGCCTGCCTGATTGGATATAGATGCATTGGATAGTTTTGGTAAAATTAAAGTTGATTGTGCAGTCAGATGTTATTGTGTATGGTGATCCTAAGCTGTGCACTGCAACATACTGTAGTTAATGAGCACATTGCTAAACAAGACTTGTAATGTGTATCAGCAGCTGCATCCCAGCATTTACTATACAATATCCATGCCAATGATAGCAAAGGCTCTACTTCATATCTAACAGTGATTGACAGTATAGTTTAAGGGATCTTTACTAATATACATGACAGTCCAGGTGGCCCTGGGGCACTTGCATGATCACGCATGTCCTGCTTTACCTCTGCTTCATGTGTCTTTCGTGCATGTATTTCTTGCCGTCAGTGTTCCGTTATATAATATACTGTATATGCAAGGCATTTATAACATAAATCTGGCTGTTTCTGAACTAAGAAAACATTTGCGTGTTTGATTTTGGAACATAAATACAAGTAAGTTTGACCCTTGATCTTCTGGAGAGTTCTGATCCAGCCTTTGGAGGTATATGTATAGCTGAGTTTAATTAAAGCTGTAGTGAACCGCATTAAAAGAAGGCACCGGACAGTTTAAGTCATACTGTGATAGTATACATCGCATACTAGTACATTATGACAGACGTACCTGAAAATGAGCAGCGCACTGTCACCGCTGAAGGCGCTTCCATCTTCACCCCGTCTTCTTTCTGGGTTTGCAGACTTTGGCAATATGAAGGCCGAGCCGACAATGACATCATGTGGGGTGGAGTCATTGTTTATGGCAAAGCTCTCAAGGAAAGGCACAGGTATGTTTTTCCTTCAGATCGTGCGCACCAGTGATGTGAATCTATAGTAAATATCACCCAAATGGTGCACATTTAGGAGATATTTACTGTACCTATAGCTAAGCCTTATCTATATAGGCTTACCTATAGGTTAAAATCATACAAGGAAGTTTACTCCCACCTTAAGATTAATGGGGCTACAAGCTCCTACCATTCCTATGTAAACTGGGATACAATATCTTAGAACAGGGATATGCAATTAGCGGACCTCCAGCTGTTGCAAAATTACAAGTCCCATCATGCCTCTGCTCTGGGTGTCATGCTTGTGGCTGTCAGTCTTGCTATGCCTCATGGGACTTGAAGTTCTGCAACAGCTGGAGGTCCGCTAATTGCATATCCCTGTCATAGAATATTATTTGCAGTGCATCCGGAAAGCATTCACAGCGCTTCACTTTTTCCACATTTTGTTATGTTACAGCCTTATTCCAAAATGGATTAAATTCATTATGTTCCTCAAAATTCTACAAACCATACCGCATAATGACAACGTGAAAGAAGTTTGTTTAAAATCTTTACAAATGTATTAACCGCTTGCCAACCAACCGCCGTCATTTTACTGCGGCAGATCAGTAAGGTGGACTCCAGTCACTAATTTACATTGTCCCTTCTATTTCTGTATACGGATGACGGCACTGTAATTATTTTAATAAAAAAAAAAAAAAAAAGTAAATTTTTCCTAATCAATATACAGTTGTCGCATGACTCAGAGCTTTCCCAGCCTGTCTGCAGGGAAACATAAGCAGGAGGAGCTTCTTCGTCATACAAATATTTGAAATCAAATCTTTATTTTTTGGCAATAACATGGTGTGGGTGGATATGTGTCAAGCTCCTCCAGCCTGTGTCTTAGAATAAAAGGGAGTTGAAGCCTCCGTTAATCTACATGTAATATCCTGCCAGCTTTGTGTTTAGCTGGTTAGTGGGCATGGGGGAGGAGGCAGGGAGTGGGCTGTAATTTACTTACCAGTGTGTATACGCCCACATGTGTGACTCTATAGTCACATTGGCTGCTCAGGTGTGGTAGGGAGGGAAATGTTCAGCATAAAAACTCACTGAAAATTTAACATGTGCAGAGTTGCCACCACAGCTGCAAAATCCTTAGCTGAATTGGGGACATGAACAAAAAGGGAGATAGAGCACAGCAGGATCAACCAGGTTTTTAGCAGAATACAAAAAAAAAAAATCTCAGAGACTGAGTGAGTATGAACAACATGTAATACACCATTTACTGATATTTGTTTATGATGTGGGTTTAGTAACACTAAGGATCACAGCAGAAGCACTGAAGTTGCCTAAGCTGTTATCCCAGCATCTCAACCTCACCTCCCAGAGCATCTGCTACATGTTTATCTTAGCAAGTAAAATCTGGAAGGCGGCTGAGCCACTGCTGGGAAGGGGAGCAGTGTGAGCTGAGCTCCAGATGGTGTTGAAGTGTACCCAAGTGGATGACATCACTGCCTCCTCCACGTGATTGTGTTTCGGCTTGGCGATTGACTGTCACATGGGGAAGGTTACATTGGAGCAACAAAGCAAGGGTTCCAACACAGATTGGAGGTAAAAATTAAGAGTGGATAGGTTAGTATACATGGGTGGGGGTGTATTATCAGTAGACATTGTCAATGTGCTTAAAGATTCACAGTAGTGAGGTTCACAATTCATCCTCCCTGCAGTGACTCAGCCACCTTCTGGCTTTCTAATTTGTAATATAAACATTAGCCTTGGGAGGGGGACAATTGGAGATGAGCTGCTCAGAGAATGACCTGAGTGCTTCTGCTATAAAATTTGAGGATGAAGTACTCCAGGATGCCTGAAACTACAGAGGTCAGTGAGGGCTTCAGAATATGTGCGTAAATATTTAAATGTCTATAGCTTGGCCACAAGCGGCATTTGAAGCATATTAGGGCACAGATATCAGTATAAACCCGACAGAGGTTCTAGCAATGTCCCACTATATCAAGAAAACCAGAAAACATTTTGTGTACAGTTCTGTAATAATAATATCTTTTTTGGCACAGGCAGCAAAAGCAGTGGATCCAGTCGCAGTAACCGAGAGGGAAAGAGATCATCCGGTCGAGAGAAGGACCGCAAGTCCACTGGCAGCGGTAGCGGATCTGACCGTGCCGCCAGCAGTGGAGGAAAAAGGAGCGAGAGGCCACTAAGCCAGCACAGCCACCGGAGCCACAGCTCAGCGGCGCGCAGCGAGCGTAGTCATCGCAGCAGCCACCACTCTCATGGGCCCCCCGGTCTACCCCCGCTTTACAGCCTGCCAAAAATCGGGGGCAAGGTGTACAATAGCGGTCCGCCGGGTGGTCCTCCAGTCCGTGAACTAAGCAACATCCCTCCAGAACTGACCGGAAGTCGGCAGTCCTTCCAGAAGGCCATGGGAAACCCCTGTGAATTTTTTGTGGACATTATGTGACAGCCAAAGTGCCTTCTGCTCCAGCCACTAGAAAAGCTAGAGAATTGCATAGCTCCCTGCAATGGATGACCACTGCCATAATCCGATGCCAAGCCATAGGAGAGGAAAAAAAGATGGCTTTTTCTATTACACTGTAAGCTTTGGCCAACATCAAAGAACATTTGAAATGCCGATTTCAGAAGATGTAAGGATTTTGGAGAGATCACCTCAGAGTTCATGCTAAAGGCACAATCCTAGTGATGTCACATGTACTGCAGGTGATGTCAGACAAGCCTGGAAGCCATGCAAATAAACTGGTTGCGGTAAAACCAGGTATGCAGAGTTTTCACTGTAGAAGAAAGGATAGCTCAATTCCCTTCCATGTGATACAGACTAGAGTATCACTTAATAGCTTGTTTGACATCGACCGAGAGCTGGCCATACACGCACATTAATCTCCTAAAGTTTTCCAAATAATGCTCAAAATAAAAAGCACATGCTAGAATTGCACTGTTAAAGTGAACCGGTCATAAACCTGAGCAGTTCAGACTAAAAATACGATGAACAAAATGTGTAAGCAGGGGAAATCTTGACTTGTCCTGTAAAAGTCCCACTTTGCTCGCAGAAATTTAAGGGACCAATATGGAGGCAGAGGAGGACGGGGACAGGTTTGGTTCTTTAAAATTGAAGTAAATATACACGTCAACATTGCCATATAAGTTTAGCTGCCTTTAATTCGGGGATCTATTAATCATTTATAAATTTTACTAAAAGTAACCTATGCTTCTGCATAGTTTCATTGTGCGTCCAGTCTGAACCACCCAGGTTAATGACAGGCTTCGTTTAAAGTAAAATTCCACTTTTAGAATGACTTCTGCATATGTTTTGGTCTCTGCAGCCTCTGGAAAAATAATGCCAGTAGAGCAATTCTGCCTCCTTGTGGCCTAATTGCCAAAAAAAAAAAAAAACAGCTGTATTGTTTTAGGGCTGTCTGGCCAGACTGAAGGAATTTCCTTGATGGGGTAGGGCAGCAAAGTACAGTCACTGCAAAGCTTAGCAGAAAACAAACAAATATGACTGCTTTCAAGTACATATATTAGTAAAAACCTGACAGTCTACATATGAATATTTGAGGCAGCTGTGATACTTTTTTTTTTTTCCCATCTGGATCATAATGTGTGTTTGGCCAGTGTTAATTCATTAATCTAGCAGATGAAATGACCACCAATTAAGGTTAAGACAATCTATATGTTGTCAATACAAATTACACAGTCAGTCCAGCCAAAACTGATATTTCAGGTAATGGTAGATAGGAGCATACTGAATTACTAAACTGGATGTATATAATCTGTTGCAGCCATGTCCAGGTAATGCCCCTCTTTCTATACAATCATTTTACAGCCAGTGGGTGAGTCAACCCACCAATGGAAGCCTATGCCGGAAAGATCAGTTTTGGGTAATGTGCCCTGTAAACAGCAGTCCACCCAAATGTGATATTTCGGTTTCAGGTGGTGTCTTTTGGACATAGCTAATGAATTCTTGTATGTCTGGAGGACTGTAGTGGCGAGATCTCCCTTCCATAGTTTACTTCTGCCCAACTGGATTTTTGGTGTTCCCAACCATCATGATGCATCTCATTCCACTCTCCCGGGTTTCCAGCTCCATAATAAAAAACAAAAACAAAACAATCAAAATCTAAATTTTGCAAGACCTGAGATGTGGTGTGTCGAGATCTCACCAGTAGGGTCCCTGGAAGACCTAAGAAACCGGTGCATTAAAGACCAAATACATTTTCTCAGGATGCTATGTAAACATTTAGGCCTCACGCACCTGACAAAAAATGCAGATAACCGCTTATGTGTGCATGGACACATAAGATAACATGCTGGGGAGTTTACTTGCTGTAGAATAAAATGCCTGAAGCCAAAAACAGCAGCTGTAAAAACATCCAGTGTGCATGAGGCCTAAATGTGCTGCAAAATGGTAAGTGCACAGTCTAAAGCCCCATACACACTATTAGATTTTCTGCAGATTTTTGGCTTCAGATTTACCAAAACCATATAATATGAGGTCAAACCTTATGAGGTTCTATTTGTAGGCAATCAGACAGGTTCTTTCACTACATGGTTTTGGTAAATCTGAAGAATAAAATCTGCAGAAAATCGAATAGTGTGTATGGGGCGTTAAGCTGGCCAAACACGGAGCAAATTTCTGCCAATTACTGATGCACTGGAAGAAATTCACTCACAGGGTGACCCTCTTGATCCTGCTTGGTTCTACAAAAGTCAATTGTTCGTAGTTGAAGGAGTTTTCTGGAGGTTGTATCCAATCAGATGCAGCTGCTATTCAGGTATACTGATCACCTTTGCTGGCAACTTTTCGAATATGATGGCCTAACATAGGGATTGGTCTATCGGCACAGTTTAGCGTGGGAGGAATCTGTTATATTTCTTTTATTCAGTCCATAGGCTAAACAAAAGAAATTGAATATAGTATGGCCAGCTTTGCAGTGTTATGGTAAAGCAGCTCTCCTTAATCAGCCTGTCCCCATCAGTAGTCTACAGAGCTTTGTGTGAGTAGTGACCTCTATGCAGCAGTCCAACACACTATGGAGACCAGCAGCTAGAGCTTTCCAACCAGCAAAGCTCATGCTACAAACTATAGATCTGACTGCGGGAGACAATGTTCACCTGCTGGGCAGAGATCGTTGCTGTCACACAGAACACTGGGGTCCCTCACTGCAGGACAGGCTGATTAAAGCTTGCAAAACACTTAGAGATTTCTTTTATTTTAACAGATTCCTCCATCCACACAAATCACGGCAACAAATTCTAACCGCTGTGAGTGTCAGGCTACTCATTGGCTTCAAGTGCTATATGGCTGGCAATTTCTGGCTCCTTTGACAAAAGTCAATTGAATAATTGACATTTGGCGAGCTGGCAGGGCCACCCACTGAGGGCGATTCCTCTGAAACAGGTACAATTCTAACAGTAGGTGGCCAGCTTAATGGAGCTGCTTTGCCAAAAATAACAATTTTAATAAAAAAAAACCTACATAATCCAGCCTCTAAAGATCTTTCTCCCAAAGATTATGCAAGCATTTTTGCATTGGTCTAAGGAAGAAGAGCAGCTAAACACTGGCTTAGTTCATGCCCTGGAAGTACTTGGTCAGGCAATATAAGGAATGACATGTAGACCCCTTAAAGGAAACTTGAAGTCTTGAGTACTTGTTTCAGGTCAGTGAAAGTCCTGAAGCTGAAGTGCATGGCAATATTATTCAGAAGTCATCAGTAGCAGCCTACCCCTTTAATTTAGGTCTTCAGCATCTTCCAAAACAAAGACTCAGTTTTGGGTGGACTGACTTTTTATCCCAAACCACCAGATAGGTGGATAAAGCACTTAAATCATTTTCCCCATAGCTTGCTTCCACTCTTTTCCCCACAGACCTGGCTAAGATTCTGTTCCTACCAACTCTGCTAACTACTAAGAATGTACAGATCATGTATGTATAGATAACAAGATGTAATTTAATGTTTTGTTTTTTAAATATATGTGTATATCTGTGTAAATAACAGTTACAACTGAGTCGACTGAACTTCTTCTTTGCATTGCAACCAGGGTGGGTTAGGTTGGTGCAGTCTGGAGTGGTTTGTAAACTACAATTCCCATTTATATTAGGAGCCCATTACACCTAAACACTGCGATAGCATTATTGCGCACGTGCATTGTGGTGCCAGTCATTTTCAGTGGCAATGCACATACTCCAGAATGAATTGCAGTAAATGATAATGCACTACTCTGCCATATCATTTTGGGGGAAGGGTTGACTTAACGCAACACACCTTGACGTATGTTTGCATAGGTCTGAATGGGTGGTCTGCCAGAGTTCCCTGATGCATGCCATCCACAGCGCAAGGTTAATGGTGCATTATGCAATATTAATTAGTCCTTTTTCAGTTTCCTGAACATGAATGTTTTATGCACTCCTGTGCTTTTGTACTAAGTGCAAAGAGGGTCCATTGATCTTCCTGGAGACATCAAATGCAAGTCAGTCACATTCTATTGATTTCTGACCATCAACCATCTGTTCTTTATCCAAGAAGTGCCTGCTATGAATGCACCAGAGACTCAGCTCATAGTAGAGTGTCCATGTACACCGCATGTGCAGTTCCCTTGGAGACTGACCTCATCAGTGTCTGGCTAGAGTGTCCTTTTGTATTTAAAATACATCCCTTTACGGACTAAAATTATTCATTTAGAAAGGCGCTACAAGGCTTTCTTCCTTAATGCATGATGTTGTTTTATAGAGAAATACAGTGGTTGCCAATATTGATCACCTTCTAAAAATGCTAATTGGCAGTTTATTTCCAACACATACTTCAAACCAATTAATCAAAGTTATAAAATGTATATACTTTAAAACTATTGCTAACCAAATACAAAAATACAATTAACCCAGAAGCATTAAAACTTTAAAATTATAATTTAATGATATAATTATAAAAAAATCACATTGATAACATGATTTCACCTTTTTATATAGATTGAAAATATTTATTATATAGCATACAGAGTTCATTACTTGAAACATAAAATGGCCACACAGTTACAAATCACCACAGAGATACATTTTTGAAAGGCGATATTTTTAATTCGACATTCCTATCCAGAGGTGCCCGTCTTACCCAACTGTAAGCAAAAGAGTTGCCCTTATCCTGAGTTATCACAGTCATATTAATGCTATTGCTAAAACAAAACAAGCTCTCGCTGCAGTGCTCACTTTTGATCTGGAGCTTCTTTAGTACTGTAGTACTTATTTTCTGCCACCCGATGTCCTCATTTCTGGGGTTGAATGACACCCAGTAGGTCAAACCCAGAAGACTAAGGCACCCTGGGAGTGCAGGGCATCACTACAATGCTCTGTACTCACAGTGGAAGGATGCTGAGAGCTTTGCCGATATTATTGCTGGTCTTTGCAATAATGAGGACCACACAATGCTGGAGAACCATCGCAGCACCTAACTGGCCCAAGACATGTAGAAAAGAGGTGTTTATACGTACATTTTATTTATATGTGTGTGTATATATATATATATATATATATAAAATGTATATTTACACGCACACCCCATACTGCCAGGGCTTCCAGAGCGGAAAGGGGGAGATGCGGGCGGGTGACTGGGCCATATTTTTTCTCAGAATCAACAGAGTATGTGTTGAAAAAGGGCCCTGAAATTCTCAAGACTGGCTCAGCCTGCCATTGTTTGTTTTTTGTTTTGCATTGGACAAACCGAGAAAGGTGTTTGATTTTTGTCTATGCTCCTATTGGCAAGACTTCCCTTCCATTTCCTGTTTCATTGAGAGAGGAACAGGAAACAATGGCCAATCTCTGCAATAGGGATACATCAACAAAACACTTTTTTTTTTAGTGGAGTGCGAAAACGGGTTACAAACTCAATCCAAGTTTTAGTGCCGCCTTTGCCTATCCCAACTACCTAATGTCTCTCTTGGATGTCACAGGAATTAAAAGAAAAGGCAGTCTTCCAGTGCATTAACAACAATAAAAAGCAATTGAAGTCCCCCTAGGACAGCTTCATGTAATAGGGTGGCAACAATGCTACACTGCTTCTGAATTCAAAACAGAGCTGCCATGTTTATGTAGACTGTTGTCATGCCTGACGCTTGTGAACTAGTACCTGGCCATACCTAGTCCTGTCCACTGTTTTCTGACAGCACAACCTCTTTTACTGAAACATGAAGTACCAAATGAAGGAGGATTTGGCTCAGTCAAGGTAAATGAAGATTTTTGTTTACTTTATGAGGCTTATGCATCACATAGTAACTGGATTTAGGCTAGGTTCACACCTATGCAGGTTCCAGTTGATCCATTTCGCATTTTTATGCACAAACATTTGACATGTTCTGCGGAGGAGTCTGTTGTCATGCAGAAGAAACACATCAAAAACAAAAGCACTGCCTTTGTGATGAGTGTCTGATGTATTTCCATTGAAGTCTGTGGAAGCAAAAAATGCAACCTGCTTTGGGCAGAACCGCCCTGACCCTTTCCAAAAAAAAAAAAGCACCCGATCAAAACGCACAGATGTGAACATGACCCCTAGGAAATCATGTTAAATGGACTGTAGTGCATTTCTGCAGAACTGAAAACGCACATGTGTGAACCTAGCCTTAGTACTCTAGCCTGCCATACAGGAGCCTTGTCTGTCCCTGTTCTCCATTTCAGGGCAGAATCTTTGCCTGTTTCGGCCCTGAAACATTTCTGTGCAGTGCGCTCCGCGGCCTCCCCGGAGACATGAGAGCCAGTCACATTCTGCTATGCGATTGGATGCAGGGAAACCCACATAGGTGTGAATCCAGCCTGAGAGCTGGATTTTCTCTCAAAATACTGTAGGTTCCAAAGAGGAAAGGTTCCTTCTAATTGGGTGAGAGTTTTCCACTTTCTAGTTGAAAATTCCTGAAAATTACTCTTAATAGACAGACTGTCAAAGAGAAACAATTGTGGTAAATATGAGAACTCACTATATTACCACAGTTCAGAAGACATCTGTATAGAATAACATAAAATACATTCAAACCATTCCTTGCCTGGAGCCAAAATACAAAATATTAGATTATACAAGATTAAAAAGAAAAGCCCTTTGCAAAGCTACCGCCCACCGCTACAGCTGACAGTGCTATAACACTGGTCCAAGGCATGCATATTCAAGTTTTAAACTTGTGTAAATGACACATAGGCATGTTTAGTTTTTTCCCGAAAATTTACAGAAATGTAATAGATACTGTCAATTTCTATACTCTAGTGATTGTCAGGGGACCATTACTGGTCCATGTTCATAAACATGATGTACTACATATCATGTAACTAAGCAGCAAGCTAGAAACACATTCATCGATATATCCCTGGAAATAAAGGTAATCTATACCTCTACCACTGCCCTAAGGCCACGTACACACGAGCGGATTTTCCGGCAGAAAAACCATCCAAGATTTTTCTGACGGAAAATCCGCTCAAGCTTAGTAATAGAGGGGAAGTCTTCCCATGGGGACACTAATTCTGGCGACCTGGGGGTCCCCAAGAGATTCCCTTATTTTGCAGAGATTTCCTCTTACATCCTGTTTTGGCTATGGCACAGTACGTGACGTTAAATCTCCCCAACGGGACAAAGGTGGCAAATATAAACATTAAAGTGGTTATAACCCTCCCTTACTCTATCCAAAATGAAAAAAAAAAATGTTCCTATAGTTTTACTTTAAAGTTGATGGCATATTTCCTCCCATTTAAATAAAAAGGTATTATTTAATGCCAAGGGCAAGTATGATACTTACATACAGCTCTGGTCGGATGCCAATTTCCAGTACATTCAAGTATTGTGCATAAAATGTGTAAATCGTGTCATAACACACCCGTCATATGGGTACCATATATAGAACTATTAGCATTACTGGCCGATTCCCTCTGTTGCTGCAGCACCCTAAAGCCTAGTACATACAACGAGATTATCGGATGAATGATCGTCCCTTTATTTTTTTATTGCATGCTAGTCTCCATATCAAAAACGAATAGGTTACTAAAGTATGAGAATTCTCTTACAACAGAATGGAAATGTGTTGGTGATGTAAGGTACTGTATTATATTTCTGGGCAAAAACTGCACTGATGAAAGTAAATTTTTACAAGAAAATTTTTTTTTTTTCCTTTGGATAATTTGGGAGGAAAGCAGTGTACTAACGATCAGATTATCGTACGATCACTTTGAAAGCGGTATTTTCTGTACGGTATTCTGATCGTGTGTCTAGGCTTAAAATCGTGTGACTAGGCTTAAAGATCAAATGCAAAGTCTGATGTTTGAAAAAGTCAATATTTGCATATGGCTAGGCTATGCCTCCACCTCCCCCATATAACAGTGCTCAACCCAGAGGTCACATGGGCACAAAGTACCAAAATTGGGGGGGGGGGGGTATAAAGAAATAGACATTTTACATGGGACTTTAAAAAAAAATGTCATGTTCCTGGTAGTACTAACAAGAGGTTCTGTTTTAGCCAAACCTTAAAAATATTTACTTTAGGCTGTAACATATACATAGCTTACTGGAGTTGGGGCTGAACAAGGTCGCCATACATCAAAGTGCGTTTTCAGCCTTCACCATTTAAAACCAAGGGTAGAACAACTTATAAATAGCTAATATTGAGGACACTTAGGTAGAACCTCAGCATCACTCATGGTAATTCAAGAAGGTTATGCTGGGAGTAGAGTTCCTGAGTAAAGTCATAGACATTAGAGACATATGGCATAGCTTCTCCAAGCATGTCCACCACCTCTTCTGTAGTCCCAACATTCAATACCTCGAAGAATGTGTTCCGATTTGGAAGGACCAAAAAGGCTACATTTGCAGTTTTACGGATAAGCCAAGGGTGATGGTTGGCCAAAGAGTCATTGTAAGCCTCTGAGCACAGGGTGGAGGTCTTGCTGTCCTCCGTGCTGGTTCTTAGCTTCTCCAAAAAGAGTTGGAGCCAGCGCAGGGCCCGGTGTAGTCGCAGGATGGTGCGGCAGCCCGATTCTGGGTGACTGCCACGTTTATTTAGATCCACCAGGTTAGAGCTAAGCTCATATTCCACCATGGACTGGAGGGTGCGGTAACGCTCTCTGTTTTCCCCGCTCAGATAGTTTTCCATTATCTGGATTTTGCTTACGGCATCTTTGGACACAAATGAAAACACAGTTCCCAGACTGTTCATAAACCTGATTTTTAGAAAAAAATAAAATAAGATATCTTGATATAAAAAGGTAAACAAAACAATAAGCAATGCTATGTACATTTTCAGTTTAATGAAAGAACAATATTTTGTGACTCCACTAAAAACTGTTCTTACCCATGAGCTTATGCGGTCTCGTTTTTAAAAAAAATTCCAATAGTTGCCAAGCTATTGTGGCTGTGATGAGAAGGTCTAGATGTTGAAGTTTGTTTTTAAATTTTTTTTTAAGGCTCCATTTACACTTATGCGACTTTGGACACTAAAGGTGCTTGACAAGTCACACATCAAGTTTTTCAATGTAACCATTCAAATATGTGCAATTTAAAGTTGCAGCAGCAT
The DNA here is from genome assembly GCF_037356315.1 of Lithobates pipiens. NCBI lineage: Eukaryota > Metazoa > Chordata > Amphibia > Anura > Ranidae > Lithobates > Lithobates pipiens. Next base: position 144,714,154 of record NW_027507788.1, on the reverse strand, counting down.
TAAAAAAGGTGGTTCCTGCACTACTTTGGTCTGACTTTCATGCAATTTGAGTGCCATAGACTGCAATGGACACCCTCAAAAGTCGCACCTGCCTGTTATACAAGCAACAGTTGTCCATTATCATTGGTCAAAGCCAAAGTCGCACCCATTCAAAGTTGCACTCCAAAGTCACACAACGGAGACTTACAAGTGTGAATGGGGCCTTAGGGACATGCATGGCTTCTCTAAGCATTTCCAACACATCTTATATAATCCCACAATTCTTCTAATAATGTCTTCCAAGCTGAAGAGCTAGGAAGGTAACAGCTGCAGATGAAAACAAACAGAAATTGAGAATGTGTAGGCTGCCACTGCTGACCTCTCCTGCAATTGCTATTCACCTGGCTGTCATGCTGATCCAAAGGCTTCAATATGCAGTCGAGTTGTGCCTTAACTCCCTGTCTTTTATATTTCTCTGCATAGTTGTTCAGGGTCAGGTACTCAGAAAAGTACTAAAAAAGTACAGATACCCAGGCACCCTTGTATTCTTATTAGCAGGTCAGTAATGGCAGCCCCCATATGTCTCAGTATAGGTTTATTTCAATTTGTAATGTATTAATGAGAATGCTCACTTAAACAATGTGAAGGTTTAGTTCATTATCAAGTTGTATGCAAGGTAAATAAACTGGAATGCGCTTTCCACACAATTGGTAAATTACATTTTAATTTAACTTTCTCAATTCCTTTAGTAAATCTGCCTCAGTATTACTGAAGGCCTAGGTTTCACCAACCAGAGATGGACCCACTTCAAGGAAGCCCGAAGATGTTGCAGGAGGATGAAGCCTTTTATAAGGTGCAGGCACACACTGGGAATCTTTAGCCGTCTTAAGCAGAATAGATATATACAACGTGTATGTCGAATAGTTTAGAGTTTGGGTCATGACAGTGTGACGTCACATGAGGGACATGGCTATGATCTCCATAGAGAAGGAGATCTCAAGGCATGAGAAATACAAATAGCAGGAAATGATTCAACCAACTGGCATCTACACAAAAATAATATAAGCTGTAAATGGACTGACCCATATGAAAAATATTTTTTAATTGGGCAAAAATGTAGTAAAAGCAAATGATCAAAGCAGATATTTTATTCTCACAATATGGTGGTTCAACTAGAAGAATGTGTCTGTATTGGTCAGATCAACATTACAGATTGCATTTTTCTTGCAGCAGATCACCAAAAAATAAAATAAAATAAAAATAATAATAATTTGACTGGTTGCTTTTACTTTTTATTCTCAACCTCACTGTTCCTCAAGTATGGTTCCAGAAGAAGCAGATATAACCATGGCATTTAGCTGTTCCCAGGTGGTGTCTGACGTTAAGCCCCATACACACTAATAGATTTTCTGCAGATTTTTTTCATCAGATTTACCAAAACCATGTAGTGTAAGGGCCTGCCTGATTGCATACAAATTTAAACTTTTAAAGTGGTTCTAAACTCTCCCCCACAACTTTGTCCCATATAAATCAGCATAAAAAAACCCTAATGAACACTGCTTGTAGCTATCTCCTTACTTGCTTAGTATTGTTGTAATCCTTTTTGTTCTTTAGAATGACATCACTGAGCATGCCCAGATCTCCCCTGATTTACGGCACACTATGTGCTTATCTATCTGTTATCAGGACTTCCTACTGCACAGCACTGAACTCCCAGCAGGCTGCTAATCACTCAGAGCTTCCTTCTACATAACATGTGACCTCACATACAGTGTAAAGCAGGGAATGGGACAGCAGTACTGCAGTCTTATCAGCTGAAGCTGATAGGACTCATACAGGCAAACACTAGGTAATCAGCACAAGTAAATACTATGAAATAAAAAAGTCAGCTATGAACAGGGAAGCAGGGTTGCCATAGAAACATTGTATTCAGAAGGAGGCTTGGTTAACAGTACAGGAAGTGCTCAATGTAAGGGCGGAAATACACTCCACTGTGCACTCAGAAAACAATACTTAAGATGGCGCTGCCTAACCCCTGGAAATAAGTTTTTTTTAAGTTTCTTTAAATAGTAAGTAATATGTGATTTGGGCTGGATTACAGTGGCTATAGTTTGATAATTACTTATTATAATGGACTAAATGAAAAGAAGCATGAGGCCGCGTACACACGCGCGGACTGTTCGCCCAACTTTGTCCGTCCAACAGTTTCGGCAAACAGTCCGCTCAAACTTAGCATGGACGGACATGGCCACACACGATGGACGAACAGTTTGCTGAAACCGTGCGCGATGACGTGAACGGCACGTACGACGGGACGAAAAATACGACGTCCTATACACTGCATTATAGCTTTCGGCGTGAAAATCCTTTCTGAGCATGCGCGCAACTTTGTTTGACGAACAAGCCTACACACGGGCGGACTGTTCGCTCAAACAAGGTTTCAGCGGACAGTTTTTCGGAATTTCCGAAAAACCTTGTCCGTCCAACTGTCCGCTGAAACTGTCCGCTGAAAGCCCACACACGAGCGGACTGTCCGCCCAAACACTGTTCAGCGGACAAAGTTGGGCGAACAGTCCGCCCGTGTGTACGCGGCCTCAGAGTGGGAGAGATTACTTCCTCTTTAAGGTTTGACCTCATATTATATGGTTTTGGTAAATCTGAAGATCAAAATCTGCAGAAAATCTAATAGTGTGTATGGGGCTTTAGTTGGAAACACCTCAGGCGGTCAATAAAATCCAGGTGAAGCTCACAAAAAAAAAAAAAAAAGATTCTCACCTCACCAATCCCTTCCATCCATTCAGATAATGTTCTACTAGGACATCTTGATCATCATCCACTAAGCAGGATTTAAAGCTGACCAGGACCTCTCGCAGTGAAAACTTCTCCTCTGTGCTGGACATGGTAAACTGATCTTACTATAAATGTTCCTTAGCTGATCTGTATAAAAGGAAAAACAAATGCTAATTTTGTAAAACAGAAGAGATTTAACATAAGCTTAAATCAAAGGCCAACATCAAGCTAGATTTTTTTTTCCCAGGTTCCCAGAAAAAAAAAAAAAAAGAAGAAAGCCAAATACCTTCAAAAACCGAACACCTCCTGGAATCTGGAGGTATCCTCCATAGTACCCCTTATTCCACCACAACATATCTTATGGTTTGAATGATGCTGAGCATCACTTAACCCAAAAGGGGGAAAATGGGGGGGGGGGGTAAATAAGGGCAGGGTAGTTGGGGGTAGAGGGGTAAATAAGGGCAGGGTAGTTGAGGATGGGGTGAAATAGGGATTGTGGGATGGTAGCGTTGGGATGGAAAAGGCTGTGTATGCTGGGGGGATGGGGATGGGTAGGTTCATTGGTGACAGCTGTGGAGGGCAGGAGGACACAACAAAGGGAGAGCACAGTACAAGGGGTTAGGAGGCAGGGTGGATTTCATTTAAATCACTAGTAAAAAGGCTTGATTTAAATCATAATTTTTAAAGAGCAACTGTCATCTCTGTCCCGCAACAGCTCCTCCTCTGACCTGCTGTTGGTATACCGACAGTCCCATTCACTTTAATGGGACGGCTTGTGATGCGGCAGTGACAAAACAAGGCGAGGGACATATCGGCAGCAGGTGAGTGGATGCCCGCTAACAGGCGCTGCCATAATGGATCTGAAATGACAGGTGATCTTTTAATGTAAGGACTTATTCTTGCTGGTAGTTAGAATCTTTAATATTTGCAAACAAAATGAAGGTTTCCTATTTAGAATAATAAGCTGTCAGGTTAGTAAAACAGCAATATCAGAACCGATTTTAGGTTCATCACACATAGTTAGAGAACTACTTAAATTTATTTTATTTAAATTAAAACAATAACATTGCCAGTGCATGTTATGTCAGGTTGCAGAGTCTGGATTCATTGAAGGAGTTTACCAAAAATGTAAATATTGCAGAATATACAGCCTCATGCTACAGAACTAAGCTCCATGTCATGTTGAATAAACTAAATTATTAATGTATCTTATATAGAAAACTATCTTTAGATAAGGGGGCTCAAACTGGCAACCTCCAGCTGTTGCAAAACTACAAGTCCCATGTGGCATTGCATGGCTGATAGGTACAAGCATGACTCCCACAGGCAGAAGCATGATGGGACTTGTAGTTGCACAACAGCTGGAGGGCTGCCAGTTTGAGACCCCTGCTTTAGGTAAAGTGCTTTTGGAGTAAAAATCTATTTAAATAAATTTGATTTAAAAAAATAAATTCCAATTTAAATAAAAAAATCTTCGATTTTTATCCACCCTGATAGGAGGGCTCAGTACGGGGTCACTGCTGGCAGTGCACTAGGCAGAGCAAACAGTAGCTAGCTATACACCAGGGATATGCAATTAGCGGACCTCCAGCTGTTGCAAAACTACAAGTCCCATCATGCCTCTGCCTCTGGGTGTCATGCTTGTGGCCGTCAGTCTTGCAATGCCTCGTGGGACTTGTAGTTCTGCAACAGCTGGAGGTCCGCTAATTGCACATCCCTGCTATACACTATGCACATTGTAGCTGTAAGGGGATGGGGAGCCATGCGGGGATGGGAGACTGCCAGCAAGTGTAATGCCCCTTACACACGATCAGACTTTCCGCCAACAAAACCATGGATTTTTGTTCAAAGGATGTTGGCTCAAACTTGTCTTGCATACACACGGTCATACAAATGTTGGCCAACAATTACAAACGTGGGAACGCAGTGACATACAACGAGCCAAGAAAAAGGAAGTTCAATAGCCAGTGCGGCTCCTGGTGCTTGATTCCGAGCATGCGTGAACTTTTGTGCGTCAGACTTGTGTACACATGATCGGAAATTCCAACAACAAAGTTTTGTTGGTGGGAAGTTTGAGAACCTGCTATCAAACATTTGTTGGTGGAAAGTCCAACAGCAAATGTTTGATGGAGCATACACACGGTTGGATTTTCAGCCAACAAGCTCACATCCAACATTTGTTGGCGGAAAATCCATTCGTGTGTACGGGGCGTTAGGCTTGATGTACATGGAATGTTGTTCAACCTCTCCTGAACGATTTAATTTGACAGCTAGAAACTGGCATCTAAAAACGTCCAGCCGCGTTTAGTCGGTTTTGTGTCTAGAAGCGTTTGTAAACAAAACCCTGCTAAACGCAAGTTACCACGTTTAACAGCATTTAAAATCTGTTAGTCGTTTGGCATTTCAAATGCCTCTGATCATCTGTCTGAACCCATTTTTTTGCTTTCCAAAAAAAGCTTCTAAACTCAACTGCCTAGAAACTAACCTGTGTACATGTACTGATAAGATAACATAGAGGAGAGTTCAGGGGCAGTTCAAAAAAAATGCCAAACTTTACCAGCGGCCTTAAGGGTGGCGGAGGACTTGGAAAACCCACCCCTTCATTACCTCCCCCGCCCCAGATCGGGGCATGGTCGTACTTCTGCTAAATTTGCTGGAGCTGTACTGCTGATCCCCACCGGCTCTCCTCTCCATGCCCTGATATTGGAGCACTAAAGATTCTGCTCACATAGTGCTCAGGTTGGCCCGTGCATTAAGATGGGCCCTGGGCTAGAGGAGAAAGCAATCCACTCCCAAACTGAATTCCGGTATCGGCTTTGGGTATTGGAGCATTTTCACGAGTACCGATACTCGTCAAAAAATGCCTATTATGCCTAGTAAAATGCCAAAGCAGCAAGTTGATCAAATAAGGAACAGTGCAGCATGGGAACTCTCAGGACTTCTCCTTTAACCACTTCAGGACCGCCCGTCGTCATTATACGGCGGTACTTTGAAGAGGGGTATCTTTGTTATGGCAGCAGCTAGCTGCCATAACCCCGGTATCCTCTTCTTCAGCGGGTGGCCCACATTCAGATCAAAGTGGTCTCTGCGGCGTATTCACCACAAGATCACTTTTAATGGCGGCGGAAGAGGGTCCCCCCTTCCGCAGGGCTTCGGTGCCCTACCGACTGCTCATGTAAGCGGCGGAGGCGATCGGGTCCTGTCATATGGAGATGAGTGAGGGGAAGATGGCCCCCACCCGTCTCTATACCACTGCAGGGCGGAAGTGATGTTTTGATCCATAGCTCTTAGAGACTTTTTTTTTTCTTTTTGCATTTTTTTTTATTTCATTTTCATTTTAATGTAAATGTGACATGTTTGGTATCAATTTACTCAGCGTATCATTATCTTTCACAATATAAAAAAAAAAATGGGCTAACATTTATTATATATATATATATATTTTATGTTTGAGGTTTCTAAGTAATTTTCTAGCAAAAGAATGTTTTTAACTTGTAAAAACAAAATCTTAGAAAGAGGCTCGGTCCTTAAGTGGTTAAAGCCTCTAACTCAAACTTGCCTGGACCAGCACCTACCTCAGCCTCTTGGCGATCTACCGAGAGCCTGAGCAGGGCCCTCCCATCCCCTCCACAGCCCAGCTCTCCAGTGAGCGCTGGAGGGGAGAGCAGCGAGCTGGTGTCACAGTCACAGCTCTCTGCTCAGAGTCAGGGCCGTCTTTAAGGCAGGGCAAAAGGGGCAGCTGCCCTGGGCCCAAAGCAGCTGCCTTATACTTGCCAACCATTCCAGTTTAAATTTCCTTGTCCCTTGAAGTTTTAGACCTGTGCTGTGTCCCGATATCTGTGTAAGTGCTGCTACTAATGCTGCCCAGCTCTGCCCTATTGTTGTGTAAAGATGACTTACCTGCAGACCCTGTGTTTACGTGGAAATAACCGTCATTTGTATGTAAATAGCGTCAGCATTCATATGTAAATATCTGAGCCCGGGGGCATTGATAGGTAAATAAAGGTGGCATTCATATGCATATCATGCCCCCCTGCAGAGAGGAGAAGATGTGCTGTAAACTATAGCAACCAGTGAGCAGTATTACTGTACAGTAATCCCTAGCAACCAATCAACAAGCAAATCATGTACTGTAACCTTTAGCAACTAATCAGTGAGCCTTAATGTGTGCTGTAACCTCTAGCAACCAGTCAATAAGCGGGAATGATAAACTGTAACCTATGGCAACCAATCCCAATCGCTGCCTGATCTGATACAGTAAACTGATTTTAAGTCTAGCTGCTATTTATTGTATGACTCAGAGAAGGTGGAGAGTGAAAATCGCATGGGGGGAGGGGGGCCCCCCCCCCAGGAAAATGTTTGCCCCGGGTCCAATCAATATTAAAGACGGCCCTGCTCAGAGTGGTTAGAGGAATGCCACGTACACACAATCGAATTGTCCGGCGGATTTAGTCCATCGGACCACAGTACGCCGGACAATTCGATCGTGTGTGGACCCCAGCGGACTTTTTCATTGTAAAGGTCCGGTGGACTTAGAAAGTAGTTTTTACTCAAAATTTGTCCGCCGGACTTGGCTTTCAGTGGACAATCCGTTTGTCAGTGTGCTACTAAGAATGACGCATGCTCTGAAGCAAGTACAAGAAGGAATCTATTGGCTACTGAACTTCCTTTTTCTAGTCACATCGTACGTGTTGTACATCATGACGTTAGAAATTGCCGGAGCAGGTCCGCCGGACAATTCGATCGTGTGTACGCGGCAGAAGGGGGATGATAACTGAGCGATCAGCAGTATTTGTTCGCTCAGTTCTCACTGCAGAAGCGGTGGAGGGACAGATGCAGCATCAGATTAATGTTGCATCCACCTAAATGAGTATACATTCTATTTTTATTTTTACATCCCAAACTTCTCTTTTAAAAGATGGGTAAGTGTCAACATATAACATTTTTGTTTTAGGGTTTAATATCGCTTTAATTATTGAATTCATAGGAAGCATCACCCCTGACAGAGCGCAGTGACAATCCAAACCACTGGGCCTCATTTATCAAACCCTGTTAAAAAAAAAAAAAAAAAAGAGCCAACTCAGATAATAGATAATTTCTTTGGGAACGATAGACAATTTGCCTGCTGTATTGCAGAGAAGGCAAACAGGTAACAGAGAACTGTGATCCAAAATGAAGAAACACGTCTTCACCTCATTAAATGTCATGTTTGTATAACACGCATCACAGTACAAGGGCCGCTAAGATGGCCGCCCACATCCTGGAAGTGTTCTACAACGACTCCAGATCTACATAGGACAAGTCAGGCATCTCATTCTCTCAACACCCTTTCAAAGAGCAAAGTAAAATCAGGTACAAACACTGAGAAACGAATGCGGCCCTACAAATACTGCAACCGCCCTGAACGTGCATTTAAAGGATTCGCTCAGCTAGTCTTCTTATCCAGGCATAACGAGATTAATATAATTGTGTCTGGTCTAGCACCTTTGTCAATGAACAATTAAAAATAAATAAATAAATAAATAAAAAAATCAGTACACTAGGGGTTGACCAATTATCAGCACGGCCGATATTCACTTTTTTGAAGAATCGGTATCAAACTTACTGATATTACCAATATTGCTTCAAGTGGTTGTACGGGGGTGATGCAGCAGTTATAACCATTCTTTACATCAGCGGTCTCCAAACTGTGGCCCAGGGGCCAGAGGTGTGGCCAGGCCCTTGGGGCATTAGTCCCTCCAACAGTAGGGCATTGTTCCTGCCACTGACACCAACAATGGGGCACTATTCCCACTGACACCAATGATGGGGCACCATTCCTCCCACTGACACCAATGATGGGGCACCATTCCTCCCACTGACACCAATGATGGGGCACTATTCCCACTGACACCAATGATGGGGCACCATTCCTCCCACTGATACCAATGATGGGGCACTATTCCTCCCACTGACACCAACAATGGGGCACTATTCCTTCTTTCTAATACCAATTATTGGACACTATTTCTCCCCCTAATACCTAAGAGGGCATTTTCTACTCCCGCTGGCCATGGTTCGGTCCCCCTAAAGTTTGAAGGACAGAAAACTGGCCCCTTGTTTAGATTTGGAGACCCCTGCCCTACACCATCCAAATTGAGGGGAAAAAAAAAGAGAAGAATTTGCAATACACATTGAAAACTACTTTAAAGCTGAACCCCAGACACAAAAACTTTCAAATAGATATTTCTAATAGGTAACAGTTGCAAAGGAAGAAGTCCACTTTGTGTTTACCAACTGCCTGGAAACACAGATATTACCTTGTAAAAAGTAACAATATTATTATTACTAATATTATAGCCAGCACAGAGAGCTGTGATAAGGACAGAACATGCCCCTCCCACTACAGGCTGCCTGCAGAAAATTACAGAAAGGGGCGGAGACAAGACCAGTCACCCTGCACAAGGAGAGAGAGCAGCAGTGACCAGTCTTTATTATAGGAAGTTCCTGAACAAAGTCTCACGCTGGATTACTGCACAGATCTGACAGAAATACACACAGAGCACCAAGATTCTAGTAAGAATACACATAACAAATGTATTTAGATAATATTTACTTACCCGGACTTCAGCTTTAGCAATGGGTATTTGCAGCAAATACCGTGTAATTTCCCCTGTATTAAAGCGGAACTAAATCCATCAATTTAATGCAGGGCTCGACAAACCCCAGGTGCCAGGTCGCCAATGCGACCAGAAATCGCAACCTGGCGCCTAAGCTGCCACCAGCCCACTCACTATTGATACCCCAGAGATGCAGCGCATGAACACTGACTGCCGTCCTCCTCCCTCCTCCACACTCAGCGGCACCGCGCTAAGTGTGTGAAACTGACAAGCAACAGAGAGGAGGATCTGTCAGATTTCAGCCTGATGTCAGGGTGGGCGGGACCGGCCGGGTGGGCGGGACCCAGCAGCTATCAAACACCAGCCAATGGGATCTGGGCAGGCCGCTACGTTATGTGGCCCCGCCCCTTTTCTTAAGCAGCCCAATTGTTGACTGGTGTTTGATAGCTGCCGAGTCCCGCCCACCCCGGCCGGGTCCCGCCCATTCCGACACTAAGCTAAATTCTGACAGCTCCTCTGTTACATTTCAGTAACAGAGTGCTCCGTGTGAAACCTGCCAGTGCCACCTGCCAGCGCCAACCAGTGCCATCTGCCAGTGCCACCTGCCAGTGCCACCACCAATCAATATCACCTGCAACCACCAACCAGTGCCACCTGCCACCAACCAGTGCCAATCAGTGCCACCGACAATCAATGCCACCTGCCAGCGCCAACCAGTGCCACCGTCAGTGCCACCTGCCAGTGCCGAGTGTCACCGTCAATCAGTGCCATCTGTCACCGCCAATCGGTGCCACCGCCAACCAGTGCCACCTGCCACCGCTAATCAGTGCCACCACCTACCAGTGCCACCGCCAATCAGTGCCAAATAGTGCCTCCGCCAACCAGTGCCACCGCTAATCAGTGCCATCTGCCAGTGACAACTAGTGCCACCGCCAACCAGGGCCACCTGCCACTTTCAAACCAGTGCCACCTGCCAATCAGTGCCACCGCCAATGCTAATAGTGCCACCTGCCAGTTCCAAACCAGTGTCACCTGCCAATGCCAACCAGTGTCACCTGCCAATGCCATCTGGCAGTTCCACGTGCCTGCCAGTGGCAACCAGTGCCATCTGTCAACGCCAGCCAGTGCCACCTGCCACCGCTAATCAGTGCCACCTGCCATCGCCAATCAGTGCCACCTGCCAGTGCCATCTGCCACCACCAATCAGTGCCACCTGCCAGTGCCACCGCCAATCAGTGCCAACTAGTGCCTCCGCCAACCAGTGCCATCTGCCAGTGACAACTAGTGCCACCGCCAACCAGGGCCACCTGCCACTTCCAAACCAGTGCCACCTGCCAATCAGTGCCACCGCCAGTGCCAATAGTGCCACCTGCCAGTTCCAAACCAGTGTCACCTGCCAGTTCCAACCAGTGTCACCTGCCAGTTCCAACCAGTGTCACCTGCCAGTGCCACCTGGCAGTTCCACGTGCCTGCCAGTGGCAACCAGTGCCAGCCAGTTCCATCTGTTGCCAGCCTTACTCTTTCTGGTCAGCCCATAACCCTGATGTAACAGCGTTTCAATGGAGTTATTGACTGGGTGCTCCATTGTGAGTTAGGGATAGGGGGTGAAAATGAATGGCCTTAGCCCGGGAGCTGACAATCCATACCACTCAAAAAAAAAAAAAACTGGCTCCTAACTTTTTTTAACTGGCTCCTAAATTCAAAGCAAATTTGTCAACCCCTGATTTAATGGTTTCTAAAAACTGTAACATTCAAGGAATGCTGTGAATGATAACTATTACAGTTGCTTGTGCTTTTCAACTGATCTGTCAAGCCATCAAATGGCTGGTGTGTAAGGATGAGCTTCGGTTCGCATACTCCACGTGCAGAGCCCGCCAGGAAGTCGGTGCTGTGCTAATCGCAGGCAGCGAGACATTGCCCCAATGCGCGGCTGCAAAGATCGGGCAATGTCTCACTGCCTGTGATTAGCACATCGCTGCGCCGACTTCCCGGCGGGCTCTGCACGTGGAGTATGCGAACACACGGGAGCTCGTCCCTACTGGTGTAATAACTGATCACATGTGCAGCACCATGGCAACTGCAGGTCAAACAGAGACCAAGATGGCAGCTTCCTTGGCTGTAAAGGATAAGAGTGTTTAGTTCCACTTTAATACTATTCTCACGCGCTTTACAGGTGTTATAGCGCTAATAATAGCGTCTGTAAAGCGCCTTTCCTGTCACTCCAGTCTGAAAGCCCGAGGCCTTTCACATTGGAGCAGTGCGCTGGCAGGACGATAAAAATTTTTTAAAAAGTCCTGCAAGCCGCATACACCACTCCTAAAGCGCCCCTGACCATTGAAATCAATGGGCAGCAGCGCTTTTAACCCCTTTTTTGGTCGCTAGCAGGACGAGAAAAAAAGTCCTTACTGCCGACGCCTCAGCGTGAAAGTGCCCTAAGGGCCGGGCTACCCAACCACACAAACATGAGTACAGTATACAATAAAACAGTATGACAGGGCACATCACTATACACAGATCATATAGAATTACTAAACCCATAACATACACAATACTCTCAGCTGATTTTAGGTGAATCCTGTACACTCCAAAAACAGATGATCTCCAAATGTAATCTTTAACCTCCTACTGCCCACGTAATGAATATGTGCTATGGCAAAGAGAGTGGCACATATGTGTTAAGCTTTCTATGGCGAGTGTGTGCCCACTACACGCTCCCAGCATAGTGCCCGAGCTGCCAAAGACAGTTCTCAGTTCCTACTAATACTCAGAAGCCGACGGGACCGGCTCCCAATCAATAACAGCTAATCAGTGATCACCCAATCCTTGCTGCCCCCCGACAATAATAAAGGGATGCCGGGGCTGGGCAGGAAGAGGTTAAAGAAATAAATAAATACTGGGATTTCAAAATCTCACTTCTCTGTAATCAGTAAACACAATTTCCACTTGTTGATGATTAGTAAATACAACATAACTTTCTACATGACTGAATCCTGTATAATAATAAACTAAACTCCGCTTCTTTTTCACCAACAAGATATTACATTCATCAGGTCAGGAGTGGGTCAGTGTTTGCCCGGATTTTTAGACACACGGGTGGAAAGAATTGCTATTTTAGGGGAACTGACATAAACAAGGACAAACTGGAGGACAGACAGTAAAAGACAAACAGAGGTTATAAACCTCCCCTCTCTATCCAAAATGGATCAGTTATATATCTCATTAGAAGAAGAAAAAAAGAAATCCTTTAACTAGAAACCGTAATATAGAGGATCAGTTTCTAATGACTCAGTGCAGAAAAGCTCCTGCTACAGGGTAAGGTGGGTATACAGAATAGTCCCATTGCACGTTCTACCAATTGTGAATGGCGAGGGTCAGAACTGCTAGTCATGGGTCTAAATTTTCAGCCACAGATCCGAAGTGATGGGTCTGCTTTGGCCAACACAAAGCAGAACTGCCAAGTGAGGGGTCCGAGCTGGCCAAGGCGAGGCAGGACTGCCAAGCGAGGGGTCCAAGGTGGCCAAGGCAAGGCAGGACTGCCAAACGAGGGGCCCGCACTGGCCAACGCAAGGCAGGACTGCCAAGCGAGGGGTCCAGACTGGCCAACACAAGGCAGGGCTGCCAAGTCAGGGGTCCAAACTAGCCAACACAAGGCAGGGCTGCCAAGTCAGGGGTCCAAACTGGCCAACACAAGGCAGGGCTGCCAAGTCACAGGCCTGTTCTGGCCAACACAAGACATGACTGCCAAGTCACAGGCCCAATCTAGCCAACACAAGGCAGGACTGCAAAATCACGGGCCGATCTGGCCAACACAAGGCAGGACTGCCAAGTCACGGGCCGATCTGGCCAACACAAGGCAGGACTGCCAAGTCACGGGCCGATCTGGCCAACACAAGGCAGGACTGCCAAGTCACGGGCCGATCTGGCCAACACAAGGCAGGACTGCCAAGTCACGGGCCGATCTGGCCAACACAAGGCAGGACTGCCAAGTCACGGGCCGATCTGGCCAACACAAGGCAGGACTGCCAAGTCACGGGTCCAACTGGGGTTGGCGGCGTTGAATCAGGAATTTAGTAGTGGTTGCATTATGTCACATTCCTGATGGCAGTTCACTGCTCAGTTTTAGGCAGAGCTATACAGCCAACACGGATAGATATCTCTGGATGTGTTGGAAGTCCCTAGCAAGGAATATGGAAATTAGTTTGTAATTAGGGAGATAAGAGCAGGGTCAAAATTCATCTGAGAATACAGATCAATATGATAAACTACGGGCAGATTTCATTCCCAGAAACTGGAATCTGTGTGCGTCCACCCCATGTCAGAGCAGAGTGTCAGAGTACAATGAGATGGCTTCTACTGGATGAATCAATGACCAGAGTTCAAGAATTCTAATGGCTTATTCACGCTAAAACACATGCTCACTAATGTAAATTGTGTAGGAGAGGTATGATGCATTATTACACCACATTGTTAACTTTTTTCAAGTGTCACAAAATGACACTTTGTTCAAGTCTACCTACTAACATGTGGTGCCATTGCGTACAAATGCAAGACATACTGCAATCGTATGAGCCTGCATTCATCTATTCAGATCAATGCAACTCAACAGGTGCAGCACGGTGTGAATGAGCCCCAATGTTTCTATAGGGCCTCATGCACATGGGCAGAAAAGAAATGCAGCTGTTAGAGACATCTGGCATTTGTTTTTTACAATTATGAAGGCAGCTTTAGGTCCATATTGTGCTATATATATATATATATATATATATATAGTATATAGGAGCAGCGTTCAGGAGCGTAAAAAAAATGCCCTAAGCCTGCTTTTAGGAGCGCAGTTTATGCCTTTACACATGTGAACACCATTTATTCCAATGGCCAAAATAAATTAATATTTTAAAATTAATATTCGCTGCAAAGAAACTACAGGAGATCAGCAACACAGATGCAACGGAGAATGAAAAAAATAAAAAAGTTTTTAATTTGACAAAACATGGCCATTGTTTATGATACAGAGTGCTTTAGCAAATTAAATCCTTATACGCATAACTAGTTTTTTTTTTTGGGGTTGAATGAAAAAAACTGACAGCTCAGGTCAGAGCCGCTGTACTAACAATCCTACATTAGTACCGCAATCTCCCCTGATGAGCTATTGTGCTCTGACAGGGGGACGCCCCCCTCCCTGCCAGAACACTTTGGTCAGGGCTCTCAGCCATTGGCTGCTGTACCCACAGGCCGAATGTCCGCTGGTTTTTATTGAACCGGTCGATGCCATCGGATATTCAGCCTGTGTGCATTAGGATTAATTTGGCTAGACTACTACTATTCACCTGACAGGACGGTTGACTTTTCTAGGTATATTATTCTAAACGATATTGTATGTGATGACAATGTGTGAGATCAGCCAATATTTCTCTACATAGTCACCATGAAACAAAAGCTATTATTATTTATGGGATGAAATGATTCACCTAAACAAGAATAGAGTAGACCAAACAACACTGGATGAAGTCACTTTTCTTCTGATCTCCAGCTCCTGATTGTATGGTGGCCATACACACTTCAATAACTCCATTTCTTTTCTGACTGACCTGTCTAAATAGCAATAATCCATCAACACTTCACAACACAATCAATAGATATGACAAGTGGACTTTGATCATAAGTCATCAATCTTATCTCGGTATCCTCCAAGCAACCTCATAATTCAAATTCACGATCGAATCATCTCAGTGCTGCCAACTGAAGAAGAATTAATTATTTTCCACCCTTGCCAATCAGCTCAATTTGATCAAATCTGATCTAAACTGATCAGAAGGGAAGAAGTTATGGCTATTCAATCAGTTTCTGATTTGTTTTGGTTGAAGCGCACATTGATCGGATGAACAAATTGAAGCCGTATGGCCTCCACTAGAGATTGTTTTGCTATTTACACCCCCCCCCCCCAAAGGTGAAGGTGCCAAAGACAGCTGGACAGGGGTGTGCACAAGACCGTGATGTTTTGTCATTGCAAAAAAACTATCCCGCGAGACCCCTGACCATGTTTGCAGTGCTCTGTGCAAGCAAAACACCTCAGTGGAGGCACCCGATTTCTACAAAATAGATTCCAGTTTGGTGGCCCCTGAGGTCAGACTGCACGGCCTTGGAAAAGAACTTGGGCATTGACAAGACGGAGGACTGGGAAACTATATATTCCTATATACACAAGGGTCCCCTGAACCTCTCTGTACAGGAAAATGGTTATAAGCTTAATCTCATTGATAACAAAAAAACCTCCATACTTCATAAGATCTCTCTGTCAGTTTCAGATGTTTGCTGGCAATGTGGCCAAGAAGACGGCTCTCTACTCCATATTTGGTGGTCCTTTCTTGGGATCCAGGAATAGTGGAGGAAAGTCCAAGCTAGGGCCATGGCAGTATGAACCCTCCCACTGGAATTTACATCAAAGCAATTTCTTCTTCACTTCTCTAAGATACCTGCACACTTATATCTATAGCAATGCACATGATTAAGCGGCTAGGCTTTGTATCCCGGTATGGAGTGTTTCAGACAAACCGAATTTATGGCAGAGATGGAGGAGCAGATACACATATCACAAGACAGAGTTACCACATTTACTTGGGTATGGTCATGTTGGAGGCATTTTGTGGAGACTTCCTCTTATTGTAACCTCCTGACTGATCACTCCTACGGCCCACCTATGGGCATGAGATGACACTAACCTTTTCAGGTGCGAGTGTGCCATCCTCCATTGGGGCAACATAAGGCCTAATCCACTCCTGTAGTCGGCAGAGTGCAATGACTCTCCTCTTTTCTAGGCACCTGGGATTGGGGGTGGGGAGGTGAAAAAATGTTTCCACAACACGACCCCCCCCCCCCCACCTTTTTCCACAATCCTTCTCCCCTATCCCTACCCAATCGACCGCTTTTTTTCTTTCCTCCCCCTCCGTGTCTTGGCTCCATGCTGGACCCCTTTAGCTGGAACTATACTGATCCCACTGGTGGACCTTCCATGGTTAGGGATGCTATGCTCAGGGATACAATTTATATTCTTAAACTTACTTATCCCTATCCTTCAAGCCGTATCCCCCCCCCCTCCCAATCATTGCAGAATTAGAGGGGAGTCAGATCTCTGACCATCGCTGTCATTACACACACATATACCAAGGGATTTCACTGTGCCATCTGCCACATGTCATTGAAGTACTGGTACAGAACTTGACTATGGAGAGACAATGAGGTGAACCGCACGGTTCTTTTGACATCTACTAGAGGCGGTCTAGCCTTTCTAGTTAGGTTACTTTCCCTTTACCGGGAAGCTTGTCTATATAGATTATATAAACACTTCACCCATGCAGGTAGTGGGAACCTCTTCAAACTGCTACGTTTGTGTTGTACTTTTTGTGGTGAAGTCTCAAAGTTACTTGTGGAATCTTAAAAAAAAAAAAAGGAAGGATTCCCCCTATGGTATTCATTGGGCAGTACCAGCTTGGAACATAACACATTCAAGTGAATGGGGCCGTGCTGCAATCATGTACACTGCACACAGATACAGCACAGTGTACCGCATTCATGGGGTAAAAGCAGGTGGAGAGGAGACGGAGGATTACCTCCTCACTGCCTGTTAAACAAGGTGTGGTAATAAGACACACAACTAAGGTTCACCACAAACATTAAAATCTAACCGTACATCAACTTTATACACCAAAACAATGTAATAGGGGCACCTACTTAAACTACCCAATTTATATCCATAAAGTAGAATTCTGGACTATCACTAATTTCTCCTAAAACTGCTCCCACCCTCCTCCTAACACCTATACTCGTGACGGCAAACCTTGGCACCACAGATGTTTTGGAACTACATTTCCCACAATGCTTATGCACTCTGCAGTGTAGTGGAGCATCATGGGAAATGTAGTTCCAAAACATCTGGGGTGCCAAGGTTCGCCATCACTGACCTATACTAACTACCCTGTAGAAGATAGGTGTATATATACAGTGCCTTGAAAAAGTATTCATACCCCTTAAATTTTCCACATTTTCTCATGTTACAACCAAAAATGTAAAATGTATGTTTTGGGGGATTTTATGTGATAGACCAACAAAAAGTGGCACATATGTGAAGTGGAAGGAAAATGAAAAATGGTTTTCAAAATTCTTTACAAATAATTATGTGAAAAGTGTGGCGTGCATTTGTATTCACTCGCCTTTACTCTGATACCCCTAACTAAAATCTAGTGGAACCAATTGCCTTCAGAAGGCACCTAATTAGCAAGTAGAGTCCATGTGTAATGTAATATCAGTATAAATACAGCTGTTCTGTGAAGCCCTCAGAAGTTTGTTAGAGAACCTTAGTGAACAAACAGCATCATAAAGGCCAAGGAACACACCAGACAGGTCAGGGGTAAAGCTGTGGAGAAGTTTAAAGTAGGGTTAAGTTATAAAAAAAAAAAATATCCCAAGCTTTGAACATCTCACAGAGCACTGATCAATCCATCATCTGAAAATTAAGAGTATGGTACAACTGCAAACCTACCAAGACATGGCCGTCCACCTAAACTGACAGGCCGGGCAAGGAGAGCATTAATCAGAGAAGCAGCCAAGAGGCCCATGGTAATTGGAGAAGCTGCAGAGATCCACAGCTCAGGTAGAAGTCCCGTTTGAAAAAAAAAACATGTGGGGGACACAGAAAACATGTGGAAGAAGGTGCTCTGGTCAGATGAGACCCAAATTTAGTGTTTTGGTTTTTAGGCCAAAAAGTTATGTGTGGCAGAAAACAAACAGTGCACATCACCCTGAACACACCATCCCCACTGTGGGGATACTTTTCTTCAGCAGGGACAGTGAAGCCGGTCAGAGTTGATGGGAAGATGGATGGAGCCAAATACAGGGTAATCATAGAAGAAAACCTGTAAGTCTGCAAAAGACTTGAGACTGGAGGTTCGCCTTTTCAACAGGACAACGACCCCAAACATACAGCCAGAGCTACAATGGAATGGTTTAGATCAAAGCATATTCATGTTTTAGAATGGCCCAGTCAAAGTCCAGACCTAAATCCAATTGAGAATCTGTGGCAAGACTTGAAAATTGTTGTTCACAGACCCTCTCCATCCAATCTGACAGATCTCTAGATGTGCAAAGCTGGTAGAGACATACCCAAAAAGACCTGCAGCTGTAATTGCAGCAAAATGTGGTTCTACAAAGTATTGACTCAGGGGGGCTGAATACAAATGCACGCCACACTTTTCACATATTTATTTGTAAAAAATTTTGAAAACCATTTATTATTTTCCTTCCACTTTGTGTTGGCCTACCACATAAAATCCCAATAAAATACATTTACGTTTTTGGTTGTGACATGACAAAATGTAGAAAATGTCAAGGGGTATGAATACTTTTTCAAGGCACTGTAATTACCCAGACTCAGGCCGCTCTGGTCTGGTCATGTGATCGGCTCCACTCTGTCAGCTCTCGGTGCTGCAGGGGAGAAGAAGAGGGACAGATGATAACGGATGCCCCATAGGAAGTCTATGGGTGACATCACTGCTCAGACATTTTATCTTTTGTTGGAGCACTCCTCCCCTCCTCTAGGGGGTCCATGTGATTGGACCAGAGCCTCCTTATAATAGGTAAGTATTATATTATTAAGTATTCCTTCTACAGACTAGTTAGGAAAGGTGTTAGGAGGGAAGAGGGATCCGTTTTAAGATTGGTTTTAGTGATAGCCCAGAATGACATTAGGACAGGCCCTTGTACTATATACTTCTTTGTGGATCTAAAACAGATTGTACAATCAGATTGTTAACATGTGTGGTGAGCATTAGTGTAGCTACACACACACATCAATTTAGTCATACAATCATTCAGTGTGACTATAATGATCTTATCGAATATAAATCTCACAACAAATATCCTTTATTGGATTGATTTAGTGATCTCTCTATCAAGGTAGACTCCAGGAAGATGATGGGCTGTGGTGGAATTTTGTTGATCACTTCAGATCAATGCAACAAATATCTACATGTGTAGGGAGAACTGACCATTATACCCGCATTATACCCGTTTTTTTATCGTTTGCCATTTACGTCCCATTGAGATTTCCCCTCACTTCCTGTTTGGCGGTGGGACAGGAAGTGAGAGGAAATCCCTCCAAGTGAGGTAATCTCAGGGTGTCATCAGAACTAGTGTCCCCACTGGAAGATCTCCTCTCTATTACTGTTCCGATCACACCCCAAAATTTGGGATTGATTTTGGTGACAACAATCAGCAGAACAACTAGAAAGGGTGAATCTCCCTAATGGGGACACAGAGAAATAAAATCTGTCAGGGGTTCTAATCCCTCTCCACTCTTATCCAAAACTGAGAAAAGTTCTACTTTAATTGATCACTTGTAATTAATCGTTTAATTTATAACTTATATTTTACATCAGTATTTTCAGCCACACGATGCGGAATAATTCTGTGTGTGTTTTATCACTCACTATGTTATACATGGAAGGAAGATTTGTATCTGAATCAGAGATCTGTCACCTTTACATGTATTGTTCTAGAAGGGAACGCATAACAGCTCAGCCAATCAGGACATCTCTAGGAATTAGAAGAATATTTATATGACATTTTATTTCCAGCAGTAAGCTGAGTGGGAAGAATTCCCCTTCCAAACCCCAATCTGATGATTGCACACAGCCCGCACCTCTCCAACCTGATGACCCCACACAGCCCGCACCTCTCCAACCTGATGACCCCACACAGCCCGCACCTCTCCAACCTGATGACCCCACACAGCCCGCACCTCTCCAACCTGATGACCCCACACAGCCCGCACCTCTCCAACCTGATGACCCCACACAGCCCGCACCTCTCCAACCTGATGACCCCACACAGCCCGCACCTCTCCAACCTGATGACCCCACACAGCCCGCACCTCTCCAACCTGATGACCCCACACAGCCCGCACCTCTCCAACCTGATGACCCCACACAGCCCGCACCTCTCCAACCTGATGACCCCACACAGCCCGCACCTCTCCAACCTGATGACCCCACACAGCCCGCACCTCTCCAACCTGATGACCCCACACAGCCCGCACCTCTCCAACCTGATGACCCCACACAGCCCGCACCTCTCCAACCTGATGACCTCACACAGCCCGCACCTCCCCAACCTGATGACCCCACACAGCCCGCACCTCTCCAATCTGATGACCCCACACAGCCCGCACCTCTCCAACCTGATGACCCAACATAGCCCGCACCTCTCCAACCTGACGACCCCACACAGCCCGCACCTCTCCAACCTGATGACTCCACACAGCCCGCACCTCTCCAATCTGATGACCCCACACAGCCCGCACCTCTCCAACCTGATGACCACACCCCCCCCAATCTGATGACCGCACACAGCCCGCACCTGTCTGTCCCCGTCTACCATGACAGATCACTTCCCAACTCACCTCTCCCTGATCTCATCCACCTCTCACCTATGTGCAGCTCCGCACACAGCCCTATCCCCATCACACACCTCCGCCCCTCCCACCTCCACACATCACCCACCTGCCTGCCAATCACCACCGCCCTCTCACCTTTCCCCGCACACCAACAACCAATGCGGCGGAGGGGAAAGAAAAACAAACGAGAGTTCTCCTAGCAGCCACGCCCCTCAGCGGCGAATGAACACTAATTGGCCGGTCTGATTGTAGGAGGCGGGCTGCTGGCCATGTGATCTGGTGACGTAACCGGTGTCATGGCGCTGCCCTGTGTAGGGAAGTGATGGTGATGGAGAGGTAAGAGTTTGTTGTTCTGCTGGGTTTCCAGGGCCAGTCATAAGATTTATGTGTGAGAGTTTCTGTATACAGTGCATATCACTGTGTCCCCCCTCCCATGTGCCTAAAGATAATAATCTTCACACTGGATTCCATGTATGTTATACATTTCCTGTTCTATTGCTGAGTGTTTATATTGGAGGAAAATTGCTGAAAGGCATGTTGAGCCCATTGAATATTTTATTTTTTTGTCATAAGTGATTTGAAAAATGATAAAAAAACAAAAAACAAAAAAAATGACACAACGTTGTCACTAAATTATATATTAGTCACACTTGGCATGGGAATATGTGGAATTACACCCCAAAATACATTCTTCTGCTTCTCCTGAGTACGGTGTGTGTGTGTGTGTGTGTGTGTGTGTGTGTGTGTGTGTGTGTGTTGTGTTTGTGTTTGTTTTTGGGAGTGTGAAAACCAATCACCAGCTTCAGGATTTCTAATGCTGTGTACACACAACCGGACTTTCCGGCAGACTTGGGCCGACGGTCTTCCCAATGGACTTTTGGCGGAGTTCCGACTGACTTTCCGAATGAACGGACTTGGCCACACACAATCACACCAAAGTCCGACGGATTCAAACGTGATGATGTACAACTGGACTAGAATAAGGAAGTTCATAGCCAGTAGCTAATAGCTGACCTAGTGTCTGTTTTCGTCCGTCGGACTAGCATACAGACGAGCGGATTTTTTGACTGGACTTGAGTCCATTGGAAATATTTGGAACATGTTCTAAATCTAAAGTCCTTCTGATTTTTCGATAGCAAAGGTCTGATGAACCCCACATACGATCGCATTGTCCGACTGATTCATTTCGTCGGACCTTTGCTGACGAAAAGTCCAGCCCCTGTGTACACCGCATAAGGGTATCACTTTTTGATTTCCCTCCTCACTACTGATCACAGTTTTGAAGCCCATAAAATGACAAGATGGCACAAATGACCCAATTTTGGAAAGTAGACACCCCAAGCTATTTGGTGAGAGGTATGTTGAGTCCATGGAATATTTTATATCTTGCCACGAGTTTCGGGAAAATTACATATTTTTTTTTTTGTTTACACAACATTGTCACTAAATGATATATTGCTCACACATGGCATGGTTATATGTGGAAGTACACTCCAAAATACATTCTGCTGCTTCTCCCGAGTACGGGAATACCATGTGTGGGACTTTTTGGCAGCCTAAGAGCCGGTTCACACAGCGGGCGATGCGAGGCGACACGACTCGCCTCGCCTCGCTCTCGCAAGTCGCCCCCGTTCTGTACAATGGAACCGTTCTGAGAGGAGCGACTCGAGTCGCTCCGACTCAGAAAAAAGGTTCCTGTACTACTTTTGGGCGACCTCGGGGCGACTTGCATTGACTTCTATACAGAAGTCATTTGCAAGTCGCCGCCGAGGCCGCTGCAGGTCGCGGCGAGGCAAGTTGGAGTCGCCTCGCCTCGCCTCGCCTGCAGTGTGAACCGGCCCTAACTGTGTACAGGACCCCGAAAACCAATCACCGCCTTCAGGCTTTCTAAGGGTGTACATTTTTGATTTCACTCCTCACTGCCCATCACAGTTTTGGAGGCCATGAAATGCCCATATGGCACAAAACCACCCCAAATTACCCTATTTTGGAGAGAAGACACCCCAAACTATCTGCTGAGGGGCATGTTGAGTATTTTGCAGCTCTCGCTTTTTGTCATTAAGTTTTGAAAATAGAAAAAAAAATTGAAAATTGTTTTTTTTTTTTTTTTTTTTTTTTTTTTTTCTCTTTCTTAATTTTCAAAAATAAATGAGATCTGCAAAATACTCACCATGGCTCTTAGCAAATACCTTGGGGTGTCTACTTTCCAAAATGTGGTCGTTTTGGGGGTTTTGTGCTATCTGGACATTTCAGGGCCTCCATAACTGTGATAGGCAGTGAGGAGTAAAATGACAATTTTATGCCTATAAAAAGCCTGAAGGCGGTGATTGGTTTTCAGGGTCCTGTACACAGTTGACTCCAGAAAAGTCTCACACATGTGGTATCCCCGTGCTCGGGAGAAGCAGCAGAATGTATTTTGGGGTGTAATTCCACATATGCCCATGGCATGTTTGAACAATATATCCTTTAGTGACAATTTTGCAAAAACAAAAGGTGTAATTTTCCTGCAACTTGTGACAAAATAGAAAATATTCCATGTACTCAACATGACTCTCAGTAAATAGCTTGGGGTTTTGAACTGTCCTGGCATTGCATGCACAACATTAGAAGCTTATGTCGCACATCACCCACTCTTCTAACCATTTGAAGACAAAGCCCTTTCTGACGCTTTTTGTTTACACAAAAAAATATAATTTCTCCAGTCATCTTCCAGGACGGCACACCTGAGAGATGACTGGTCCACCTGACAGGAAACACAATCAACAACGAATTTAAAAGTCCCCACCCTTCCCTCAGACCCTCAGTTCTTGATTGTGTTTCCCACAGGATGACAGCGAAACCAAGTTTCTTTCTAAAAAGTTTTTTCCTTGGGGTCTGGGACCCTGTGTTTTTTTCTCGTGAGGTTCTTTTTTCCTTTTAGGGACTTAAACAGACAGGGTCTGTGGTGCTCCCTTGTATACCCCCAAGAGAAATCTTGGGGGGGTATGCCTCACTCAAGGTCTCCTTAGGGAGCCTTGTATGAGCCTCGTGGGACAGGGGAGTTGTCCCAGTAGGCTATTCCCCTGTTGTATTGGCCTACCTGCACATTCGTTGGTGGAGTGGTGAGGTGATGCCTTTCCTTATGCGGACGCGGATGGCGTGCGTTCCAACGCCACAGCGCATGTCCGGAAGTCCAAGGGCGTCACTTCCGGGTATCGAGTTCCGGAAGTTGAGATGGCTGGACGCACCGATGTGCGTTCCAGCCTCAGTGCGCAGGACCGGAAGAGGCCGTGCGTCATTTCCGGGCGACGGACCTCCTTAAAGATGGCGCCGAGCGGCGCGGTTTTTCAAACAGAACGGGTGTGCTGTAATACACCCAGTCTCCTCGTCCTGCAAGACGCTTTCCTGGCACTTGGAAAAGACAACAAGGGGATGCTCGAGACCTGATCCAGCGATCCTGCAGGGCAGCAAATCGCCATGGAAGAGGAAGGTCCGTCTGAGCAGACAGTCGTTGAGGTCGCCACTGGGGGTGAGTGATCCAACTTTATTTAGGGGCAGGGTTCTCGGGGTAGAGCTCCTGTGCCCCTTTTAGGACTTGTGTAGCTAAAATTGTCTATTTTTTGACTATTCCCAGGGACCGAAAGCTCTGCCCAGGGGTCAGCTGCCAGGTCTAAGGGGAAGGTTACTTCAAAGTCCAGGCGTTGTGGTTACTGTAACGCTAAGTTAGCACAAGACCACTCCAAGCCTTTCTGCGATCGATGTATCATCAAGCTCGCAGGCAGGGAGACCGCTCAGGTCGTGAAGGAATGTAGGGCCTTACAAGCAGAAATGTTGGCTACCCTTCAAACTTTTCAGTCCACCCTTGTGAAGGGTTTGCAGGAAGTACCGTCAGAGAGTGAGACTCCTCAGTTACAGGAAAATCTTTCCACATCTTATGCGGAAAGTTCCCAGGGCCAAGTCTCCCTATTATCTGAAGTGGAGGAAGGCCAAGTACCAGATTGTAGTTCTGGAGAGGAAGATTCAGACCAAGATAGCCAGGGGGAGGCTAAG
This sequence comes from Lithobates pipiens, assembly GCF_037356315.1. Taxonomy (NCBI): domain Eukaryota; kingdom Metazoa; phylum Chordata; class Amphibia; order Anura; family Ranidae; genus Lithobates; species Lithobates pipiens. The sequence goes on along the minus strand of NW_027507788.1, from coordinate 144,689,314 downwards.
CTTGGGGGATTTTTGTTCCCGAGTGAGGACATGGAGGGTTTATTAAAAGCCATTTACGCCTCAGAAGATATTCAGGTTCCCTCTGCTCAAGTCTCAGCTCAAGATAGAGTATATAGAGGTCTAGGAAGGTTACAGACCAGAACCTTTCCCATCCACCAGTCTCTGAAGGAGATAATCCTTAGAGAATGGAAGGAACCTGAACGCAAGCTTCTCAAACTGAAAGCTTGGAAAAGGAGGTGTCCCTTTAAAGATGAGGAGGAGGAAAAATTTTTTAAGGCTCCTCGCTTGGATGCAGCCTTAGCACAAGTATCTAAGAGGTCTGACTTATCCTTTGAGGATTCCGGAAATATCCAGGATCAGATGGATAGAAAGTCGGAAACTTTACTCAAAAGAGCCTGGGAGGCGAATGCGGCAGCAATGGCGCCTGCCCTAGCTTCCGCCTGTGTAGCCAGAAATGCTGACACCTGGCTGGGCAAATTAATGGATCATGTTTCCCGCAGTAAGGAGGCTAAAGAGATTGTAGACTCGCTGGAAGTAATCAGTCGAGCAGTAGCATATGTGGCAGATGCAGCTGTAGAAACTGTTAGGACCACAGCTAAAGCAGCAGCACTTTTGAACTCTTCCAGGAGAGCTCTATGGGTCAAGACTTGGGATGGGGATTTTACTTCCAAGTCTCGCCTATGCGGTATCCCCTTTGAGGGTTCCTTGCTGTTTGGTTCAGGCCTAGATCAGGTTTTGTCCCGATCTACGGAGAAGGGCAAGAAATTTCCTGTAAGGCCCAAGAAAGAAAGGGGTAAGAAATTTTTTCGAGGCCCCTATTCAAAGTCTCATCATAAGGGGAAAACTGAACCAAGGAGAAAATGGAACTTGGGGAAAGGAAAAGAAAAAAGTACAATTCTTTTCTCCAGCTCCGGAGCCTCTCAGAAAGAAGGCAAATGACGCCACCGTAAAGGTAGGCGCAAGACTCCGCGATTTCCTTCCACAGTGGGAAAGGATCACGCAGAGTCCATACATTCTAAACCTTTTAGAAGTGGGGTACAGACTAGAATTTCAGACCCATCCCCCACAGGAATTTCTGGTTACTTTTCCTCCCAGGGACCCAACCAAGGCAGAAGGGTTACTGAAAAATCTAAAGGAGCTAGCAGAGCAAAGGGTTATTACTCCAGTACCAACCAATCAGCTTACCCAGGGTTTTTACTCACACGTATTTGTGGTTCCAAAACCCTCAGGAAAATTTCGGTTGATAATAAACTTGAGAAGACTCAACCGTTACCTGCTTCACAAGAAGTTCAGGATGGAGAGTATCTACTCAGTAAGAAAGCATCTGCAGAGAGGAGTCTTTATGGTCACCCTGGACCTAAAAGACGCTTATCTACACGTACCCATTGCTCCCGAACACCAGAAGTACCTACGCTTCGCAGTTTGTATACAGCAGAGGATACAACACTGGCAGTTCAGGGCTCTCCCCTTTGGGCTGGCGGCAAGTCCGAGGATATTCACAAAGGTGTTAGCCGAAGTAGTGGCATACCTACACCTGCAGGGGATAAGGTTAATACCCTACCTGGACGACTTGCTGATCTACAGTGTCGATCAGAGGCAAGCAGTAATAGACAGAGACATAGTGTTGGAAACTCTGGAGACCTTGGGCTGGATGGTCAGTCAGGAGAAGTCCTCACTGACTCCATCTCAGTCCAAGTTATACCTAGGCTACCTGTTAGACTCGCAGGCACAGAAGGTATTCTTACCAACAGAAAAGGTAACGAAGGTCCAGAATGCGGTTGTCACCCTTCTCGAAAGAGGAGAAGCCTCTCTGAGATATATAATGAGATTGCTGGGCCTCATGACGGCCTGCATTCCGGCAGTAACCTGGGCACAACTCCATTCTCGGGAGCTTCAGTCTTTTCTACTTGCCTCATGGGGAGGAAAAAGAGAAACATTAGAGAACAGAGTGCCCATCACAGAGGAGGTATCTCGTTCTCTGCGGTGGTGGCTCGACCCACAGAATTTGTTGAATGGTCGCCCCTGGTCTCAGGTAAACCCTTTGGTCGTAACCACGGACGCCAGCGCCTGGGGTTGGGGGGCTCATCTGGGAAACCGATATTCCCAGGGGTCCTGGAACCACAGCCAAGCCAGGGAGTCTTCCAATTTCAGGGAGCTTCTGGCAGTAGGAAAAGCCCTAGACTATTTCCGAGAGGAACTGCAGGACAGGGAGGTTCAGGTCCTCTCGGACAACCTGGTCACGGTGGCATACCTAAACCACCAAGGAGGGACAAGGTCGGACAAACTAAGACGGTTAGCGCAACAGATCCTTGTGAAGGCAGAAAAGAGGGTCCTTTCATTGTCAGCGATTCACATAAAGGGCTCACTCAATCTGCAAGCAGATTTTCTAAGCAGACAGCCCATCCTTCAGGGGGAATGGGGATTGAGCAAAGAAATCTTCTTCCTGGTGTGCAAACATTTTGGCAAGCCAGAAATAGATTTGTTCGCTTCCCGGGAGAATGCGAAGGTTCTCAGGTTTTTCTCCCTTTACAAGGATCAAGAAGCAGAAGGGATAGACGCTCTTGTACAAGTATGGGATTTCAGACTGGCTTATGCCTTTCCCCCATTGGTGCTCCTTCCCAGAGTCCTGCAAAAATTAACCTACTCAAGGTCAGTCCTGATACTGATAGCACCCTGGTGGCCCAAGAGAGTTTGGTTTCCCACCATTCAGAGTCTCGCGATAGCTCCCCCACTGCATCTGCCGGTGCAACGAGACCTACTCAGTCAGGGTCCAGTCTTTCACCCCGACCCGGGTCGTCTCTCTCTGACAGCATGGCTATTGAAAGGGAAATACTCCGAGACAGGGGCTGTTCGGAAAAAGTGATAGATACTCTTCTCCTCAGTAGGAAAGGCGTCACCAGAAAGATTTATGCAAAGGTCTGGAAAGTCTTCTCCCACTGGTTACAGTCTAAGGAGGGGGCTCTCCAGATGATACCCACCATCCTAGACTTTCTTCAGGAGGGGGTGGACCAGGGTTTGGCAGTTAGCACCCTAAAGGTCCAGGTGGCAGCCCTGTCCGTGTTTTTTGATAGGAAGCTAGGACAGGAGCCGCTAATAAAAAGATTTTTATCGGCCAGGGAAAGGGTAGTTCCAGTTAGGTCGGTCAGTTGCCCTCCATGGGATCTGTCCCTGGTATTAGATGCCCTAACAAGGGGGCCTTTTGAGCCGGTGGCTCAAATTTCGGTTAAGCTTTTATCATTTAAGTTGGCCTTCCTCCTGGCTATCACTACGGCCAGGAGGGTGAGTGATATACAGGCTCTGTCGATTAAAGAGCCGTTTTTGCGCATCCTAGAGGATAGGGTAATCCTCACTCAGGATCCTCTTTATTTGCCAAAGGTTGCTTCATTATTTCACAGAACACAGGAGATTATTCTCCCGTCCTTTTGCCAGAATCCTAAGAATAAGGAAGAAGAAAGATTTCATTTCTTAGATGTCAGGCGTTGTCTCCTAGTCTATTTAGAAAGGGTGAAAGACTTTAGGAGATCCAGTCATTTATTGGTCACTTTTTCAGGGAAGAAAAAGGGTCTTCAAGCATCTAAATCTACGATAGCTAGATGGGTTAGACAGACCATATCCATAGCTTATAGACAGGCAGGTAAACCAGTACCAACCCGCCTTAAGGCGCATTCAGCTAGATCCCTAGCGACCTCCTGGGCAGAGAGGGCAGGCGCCTCAATTGACCAGATCTGCAGAGCAGCAACATGGACGAGCCATAGAACATTTCTGAGGCACTACAGAGTGGAGCTGTTGTCCCCTCAGGATTTGGCATTTGGCAGGAAGGTCCTACAAGCGGTTGTCCCGCCCTAAAGGTAGGCCTGAACTTCTTGCTTATCCTCTCAGGTGTGCCGTCCTGGAAGATGACTGGAGAAAATGACCAGTTACACTTACCGGTAACGTCTTTTCTAGGAAATCTTCCAGGACGGCAGGCCTACTCCCTACCCTTGTTTTATTGGTGTGATATATTGATTCTTCACAGAATGTTCCCTCTGACACTGGTGTGGGATTTTCTTTACCATAACTGAGGGTCTGAGGGAAGGGTGGGGACTTTTAAATTCGTTGTTGATTGTGTTTCCTGTCAGGTGGACCAGTCATCTCTCAGGTGTGCCGTCCTGGAAGATTTCCTAGAAAAGACGTTACCGGTAAGTGTAACTGGTCATTTTCTTTCGTTCACTGACTGACACAGCTCCATTAATCTTGACCATAGGGTTGTTACGCCACCTTCAGGAGAGGACTAGGCAGAACATGTAATACATGTGAAAAAACAGAACTTTTATATTTCCGCCCAGGGGGCAGTCCCTCCAGTAATAACCCCTCAGCCAAATTCCCACAGCTCCATTTTTTATTTATTTTTTTGCCTAGTGAAGGAGAGGGACCTAGGAACCCTGCGGGACCATCGGTCCTGGAATTTTTTATTTTTTTTTGCTGAAGTTTGCCTTTTGCTCAAGATTTTTAGATCCCATTATCTGCTATCAACAGCCGGCTGCGTGACAGGCTGGATAATATAGATCCTTGTAGTCTCCCCAGCCTGGCCATCGAGCGCGTTCGGACCCTAGCTACGCCTTGGGTCGGCCACGTCACGCCCCTCTGGCTCCAGGGGTGGCTGGTGAGCGCAACACTCTGGGGCACACATATGACCGGACTACCGATGTCTGTGTCAGTGTGCCGTGGCCAGCAGCCACCCTGTACTGATCGGAAAGTGGGTCTGTGATGAGATCTCCCCTGGATGGTAAGTACAGCTCTCCCTGCCTCGGCGGGATTGAGCAGCTGGGTATTCCCTGGGAGGTCGATTCGGGGATCCCTCTCCTCCCTCTCTTCTCTCCCTGTCACTATCTTCCCTCCCATTTTTCTGTAGCTCGACTGCCATTTTCTCTGTGCTTATGTCCTTTATACAGAGCGGCTGGCATTTTTTATGCTCAGCGCTAGTCCCTGTTGCTCAGAACAGCGCGGTTTCTCACTCGGGACACCTGGGAGCTGAAACAGGACACAGGAACTTGTAGCTGAATGGCGCAGAACTCGGTCAGGGTGGTGAGTCCTGCGGTGGGGGCCCCTCAGTCTGCAGCAGCTAGGAGGGTGGGACTGTTCACCTGTCCTAAGTCCCCAAGGGTGGCAGACGGGGGGGTCAGCATGGCTTCAGAATCTGGTGTTTCTTCCCCCTAGGTTGCAGAACTACAACCCAATGAGGCATAGCAAGACTGACAGCCACAAGCATGACGCCCAGAGGCATGATGGAACTTGTAGTTTTGCAACAGCTGGAGTTCCGCTAATTGCATATCCCTGCTCTAGAGGATATTTCAGTTAATTTGCTTACCTTAAAAACAATTTTCCTTGTGGTAATTACCTCAGCTTGTAGGGTAAGTGAGTTACAGGCCCTTAGAGTGAGGGGGAGCCTTTCCTCACAATTTTTGAGGATCGGATTGTTTTGAAAACAGATCCAGGATTTCTGCATACAGTGGCAAGTACATTTCACTGATCCCAGGACATTGTACTGCCAACCTTTTGTAGTTCGCCAAAGGGTGACCAAGAAAGAAAATGTAGTTGTTGGGAAGAATTCTTCCCATCTACCTGAGGCTGGGTTCACACTGCTGCGGGGGGAGATCCGGATGTGATTCGCACCGCAAATCACATCCGATCTCCGTAGCGATGCGAGTACAGCCATACAGATAGTATGGCTGAATTCGCATCGCTCCCGCAGCAAACTCGCACGGGACCCTTTTTTTGGTCCGCAACAGAATCGGATCGCATGGGGGTTCACACCATGCGATCCGATTCCTGTGCGAGTCGGCAGATCGCACTGCGATATGCGGACGGATCTGGGGGTGTCATTAACATATCATTGACACTCCCAGCCGGCGGGAGTAATGCGATGCGGGAAAACGCCGCGGATTCGCTGCGTTCCCGCATCACAGCGGTGTGAACCCGGCCTTAAGGTCACCAAGACCTTCAAAAAAAAACAGACGCCTTGTTTTGTCCTCCTTTTTCAGGAGCACACAAGGGAAAGAGTGCATCTAAAGCCACCTTAGCTTACTTTAGCCATCTAGCCATTTCTGAAACGTAAAAAATTATGGATGTTCTTCCGCATTTTGTCACTGCACACTCAACAAGAGCCTTGTCTGCGTCTTGGGCTAAAAGCCTCACTGGAACAAATTTACAATGCTGCCACATGGTCCAGTTTTTTGACCTTCATTAAACATTATCGCCTGGATCTCATATCTGCTCAGGAGCAGACATTTAGTCGTAAGGTCCTTCAGGCAGTTATGCCACCCTAGATTGGCAAGTTCTGGCTCATCGTCTCACGGCTGTCCTGGAAGACGCTTGGAGAAAAGCTGAGTTAGACTTACCGGTAACTCCTTTTCTGAGAGTCTTCCAGGACAGTCGGATTCCCACCTGGTTTTGTCTTGAAGTTGTGTGTGTATTAAGCATATGTTTTACAGGTACGTTCTACGGTTCTCGAGAATACTTACATGGGGCCTGGAGGACAGCCCTTTTATCTGGTGGGAGTTGACGTGTTTCCTGTCCTGGTAGGGAGAGCCCTAGGTCTCATGGCTGTCTTGGAAGACTCTTGGAAAAGGAGTTACCGGTAAGTCTAACTCCAGCCTTTTTTGATGTGTGGGTTTACAGCCACTCGAAGGGAAGCGATCTGTAACAGCATGCTGATCTAATGCTGTAGTAGAAGTTTAATCAACAAAGCACTTCTTGACAAATTGCCAGTGACTATGATTAAACCATTTACTACGGATCGCTGATATTGGTGAATTGTAGTGGATATTAATGCTACAGAATCACCCATCTGATATGGTCCTTAAAGCCCAACTCTGGGCACAACCCATCACACTATAAGGGTTAAATGCTCATTTAATCTAGTAGGGGGGTTGCAGAAAAGGCTGTATTGCATATCTGACTCTGTGCTCCAGCAGCTCCCTTGAACCATACATATGGTCCACCACAGCCCCCTCTGTAAGATGCGTCTGGCCACACTTGCCCTGCTATGTACTATACAGAATTAATAGCCCAGTGCTGTATCTGATGATTCACAGACTGGAGGTTCAGGGGGAGAGGAGAATGCCAGAGCCTGCTGGAGTGGGTTGAGTAATACAGCCTCTTCAGAAACTCCCTAGACTTAAAGTGGTTGTAAACCCTGGTCATGAAATCTGAATGGAGCAAATATATCTGTAGTGTTTACTTGTCTCTCCAAAGCACCAAGTGTTGTTTCTGTGTGGTGCTTTGTTCTTCTGTTATCAGCATGAGCAGGGCTGCTAAGGCAGTACAGCCAGCCCTCCTGTACTGGACCCATCAGTTCAAAATGGGGGCCCAGACACCTGCTGAGCATAAGGGTTGGCTGTACTGTCTTATTGCAGACAACAATCCTCTTCTGCCATCCCCTGCAGCGTTAACAGCTTCTCCTCCTCTTTTTTTTTTTTTTTTTTTTTCCTTCCTGGTGCACTGCAGGGGTTTGGTTCTAGCACATGCTCAACTTCCATATGTCCAGGGCCCCTTTCCCCTGCAGTGTTGCTGGCTTTGCTCCTCTCCTCTACCACCGACAGCTGCTGCAGGCACACAGATGGAAGTTTTAGTATGGAGAGTGGTCCTGTAAATATGTAATTTTCTTGCCCTTTCCTTTCCTGAATGAACACACCGAGTGATCAGTACCAAACATTCCTGTGTCCATTCATCGTGAAGCATAGTAAACTGTATTTACTATGCCTCCATTTGTGAATGAGTAGGAAGCCTAAGAGCACTTCCTGTTCATTTTATTTGTGCAGCTGGGCTTGCAGGGAAAAGGATCTGATTAAATCTATGTTCAGTCACTTTCGGCTAGGGGAGACAGTCAGGTAGACTGTATGTGGCCCCATGATTTCTAACAGCAGCCCTGAGCATGAGTCACTTCTGAAAACTTTCCCCAACACATGAGATAAAATTTGTGCCGAGGAGGGAGACAACCACACAGCATATCTATTCAGAGTACAGCTCTGCATGTTCCTTCACGAAATTTTTCTTTCTTCTTCTTTTTTTTTTTTTTTTTTTATCAATTGAGCCCCAGGAGCTTTTAGTTATAATGTGCTAGTACACTCAGCATATTAGCACATTGTGGAAGACTTGCTTGGCAATCATGGGTGCTGCCATCTTCTCCCGGTCTTCTTTTGGGGGGTTCCAACTATAGGCCTCATGCACACGAGACGCAGGTGAAAACTCTGCTCAAAAAAAGCTGAAACGTGTGTTTGCCGCGTTTTGCGTTTATAAAGATAACATCATGTAGACCCTCCCCAAGCTCTCAAAGCATGTTTCTTTAACTATTTCTGCTATTTTGATCAGAGTGAGCAGCAGCAGCAGCATAGAGAGCAGTTGTACACTTGCATTTGCCTCTTTCTGTGGTATATATTTTGAAATGGATCCCATATTGAATATATGTCAGGAAATGCTCCTGATGTTGCTCTTGATGAGACAGCAACGTTGTCGCAAATTTCGTGAGAGGTCCAGAGTCAGAGCTCATCGATATTGGACCCATCCGTTAATGGGACAGCGAATGTCCGTCGGATATTTCACAAACATGTATGTGCAGCTGCGTACCTACCCCGACAAGTTTTTTTCATTTTAGCCGGATGTCCATTGTCACATTTGATCTGCTCTTAGAAAAAGTACGACCTGGTCTGACATTCGTGGACACCAATATGAGAAACAGTGTCACCAGAGGAACGTCTGTTGGTAGCGATCGGGTATATGTATATATTTATAAAATATATGTATCTATAGATGTACAGATGACTTATTTTTTTTTTTTTTCTCTGTCCTTTATTTAAAAATAAATAATGTCTATTTATAGAAAATTATCCAATTTTTTAAAATATCTAAAATTTTCTTGTGGCAATTTTTTTAATGTTTTCATTATTTCGAATATAAAACCAATATTAAAATTTTAGTTTTTTTTTTTTTTTTTAAATATCCAGAATCCTAACCCTAACCACTAACCCTAAACAACCCTAACACTAACCCTAACCCCTAACACTACCCCTAACCCTATCCCTTACACTAACCTTAACCCTAACCCTAATCCAACCCTTAATCCTAAACAATAACCCTAACGGATAACCACTTACCATAACACCCAACCCTAATGACCAAATTACATTGCCGCAGATGGTCACAGTTGACTTTAAGGCCATGTATCTCTGATGCAGAAAAGTGCATGACGTTTTGCGACCCAACTTTGGGGCCCCCTATCTCGGGATCACTTGGTGATAGGAACCTCACATTTGGATATGTTGTAGTGCTAGTTCCACAGGGTCTGCATACAGAATTTGGGGTTCCTGGCAATAAGTGGCCCCAAGATATGGGCCCCCAAAATCGGGTTACAAAATGCCATCCTCAGATCATATTTCTGAGTTTTCAGGTCCAAAAAATTTGGGTTCCTTTTTTATAAACGCGGGTGCCGCGTTTTGCGTCTGAAACGTGGACATTTTTGCGTCTGACCCCATTTTTTTGCTCCTGGAAAAACGAGGTTAAACGCAACTGCATAAAAACGGCCAAAAACAAGACTGTGTGCATGGACACATAGGATAACATTAAATGAGTTCAGGGCCAGTTAAAAAAAGTGTCCAACTGCATCTGAACACGTGTTTTTAACAGCGTCTCGTGTGCATGGGGCCTAACAAGCATTTTTTCTTTTCGTGCCCATATTTAAAACTACACAGCCCAGATCATTTATATCCAAGCGGTTACAGCGCTACCCCTTTTATTTCAATATGTTAACTTAAAATAATATCTCCCCGTAATTATTAAATCCAAAATTGTGAATGATTAACCCCCCCCCACTAATAGAGTGTGTGTATCGCACACACACACACACACACACACACACGCTGTCCTAGATAATTTCTTGGAACTCATGATGGGTATGCCATGCCGGTGCCTACCATTGTAATAATGGAAGATGAAACAGAGGAAAGAAATCCAGTGTGAGGTGTTTTGTTTCCTGATCAGAATAAAGCTTTTATTTATTTTTATTTTTTATCCAAAGGTGGGGGGGGTGGGGACCCTGATCAGCTACACAATGCTGATGGGAATGAGTATCCTATTTTAAGCTTATGAATTCCGCCACATGCACAATGCTTAGAGTTGTGGGGGCTCTCCATAAGCAGTGATATTGCTTTGAGTATTTATTTTTTCTCTTTCATATCTCAAACAACATTCGCAAGCTGTACCTATCAGAATTCCCAGATCTGCCTAAATCCTGCAAGCATGCCAAACCATTTGTCACTCTACCCTGATGCAGTACCCATAATGGGACTGAAACATCCAGCTGCCAGCAAGTGACATCATTGTTGGAGGGCTCAGTGACAGGGTAGTGAATTATTGCAGGGAAATCTCATCACTCTGATCTCAGAGATTTCAGAAGCTGACCGTTTCCACCCACAAATGAAATGCCAGCAGGCAGGGCGTCATGGGATTCCAAAGTCCCAACCCTGCATATACTGGCCTAGAACTGCAGGACTGACAGGTTTGACAAACGGTGTGCTATTTCCTAAATATGAGTTCTTCTGATCTACTAGCTACACCTCGCATTGTATCTGATAGTCCTACTTCAATTGCATTACAGTAGAAATAAAGGTAAAACCCTTCTTCCTTTTTGGATGGAGTAAGGAAGTGTTATAATCCTTCTTTTGCCATCCTTGTCCCATTGAGAAGAATCTTTTCACTTCCTGTACCCTAGCCACAACAGAAAGTGAGGAAATCCTTCCAAAGTGGGGGAATACCTGGTTGTCCCCAGAAATAATGTACTTATTGGAAGACTTGCCCTCTATTGTTTTGGAGACAATCCGCAATTTGGAATTTTCTTTCACGTTTGGCAAACAGAACACAAAGAGGGTGACTCTCCCTAATGGGGTGTCACGTCACATTAGGCTACCCATCACATTCGGCTACCCGCTGGAGTGCGCATGTGCGCCGCCGCCATATGCGTTCCAACACAGGACTCCTCGCAGGCTCGCTTCGCTCGCCCCGCTTCAGGCCAATTCTTGCTTCGCTCAGAATAAATATAATCGGGCTCTATGTCCACTTGGATGGTGGAGCTTGAACCTTGACTGAGGGGTGGAACGCATATGGCAGCGTCATGCATGCGCAATCCAACCAAATATGATGGGTCACCATATGGGACGAAACGGGGGACCCAGCCAGCAATAAAAACCTGTGTCTCTCTCCACTGAAATTAAAAGAAAATTATTGGGTGTAAAAATTACATAGCAGAAAAACCTGGTGAGCTTGTTGTACTGGAGTAAATAGTGCAGCAATGACAAATCATAAATAATCCACTTTATAAACTCTCTAATATTTCTGCTGATGTTTCTTAATTATCGATGTAGATTGGTTCAATTAGAAAGCCTGTAGTGCTTTAGTTGTAGATATTCTGCATATGATGACAATTGTATGTAGGGCTGAAACAACTAATCGATTATGAAATTAATCAATTACTATTTTCATAATCGATTAATCAGCCAGTAACATAATGGGGTTAAAAAAAAAAAAAAAAAAAGGAGCCCTTTATAGTACAAAAATCTAATCACTACTATAAATATTACTTTCACTGTTCTACAGTAAAAAAATAACCCCTTCCAGTAGTGATTATCTGCTCCTTTTTTTTTTATTTTTTTTTTTTTAACTCCATCATGTTACTAAACATCATAGACCTGGTTCACATCTATGTGTTTATTGGTGCTTTTTGCAGAAACGCACTACAGTTCATTTACATGGTTTCCTATGGGACACGTTCATATCTGTGCTTTTTTCAGCCGCTGCATATTTGGAAAGGGTCAGGGACTTTTAAACGCAAAACGGTGCTTTTTTTTTTTTTTTTTTTGGTTCGATATACTTCAATGGAGAAGCTGCAGAAAAGCATGTAATGTGTTTTTGCAGCAATTTGTGTTTTTTTAATCTGCCCAAAAAGGAATGCAAAAAACGCAAATTGCAGTAAAATCACGTGCGCAAAAATCAAAACGCACTGCAGAAACAGATCAAAAGCAAAAACTGCTTAGACCGAGCCTTATGCTGACCTCACGGATCAATTTTCTGGTGAGAATATTCAGATGAAAAATCTTTGTACATTCGCTGAATGAAAGAATTTTGTTTGAAATTTTCACTTCATTTCTGAACAAAAAACACATACACTGTCTGAAAAGTCCTTTCTATTTCCAAATTTTCCCGTCACTGTGGTTGAAAATGAACGTCATTTTGACCCACTTCTTCTTCTTCTTCTTTTTTTTTTTTTTTTTTTTTTGTTTTTTTTTTTAAGGTTATTAACCGATTAATCGAAACAATCAGCCAAGTAATCGATTTATGAAAATAATCTTTAGTTGCAGCCCTAATTGTATGGCTTCTAAGGGGGTGCTTAACCTGCTATATGCCCCCCTAGTCCTAAGCTGGATGGTGCTAAGCTGGTATTTAGCTGAATTAGTTCAGAACAATGGTTTCCAAACTTTATACATAAAGGGCCAGATTACTGCCCTTCAGACTTTAGAGGGGCCGGACTGTGGCCACTGGGGCTAGAAAAGGCCCCAGCATCAGTGTGAGTAAACCATATTCCAGGATTGGTTGTCAGTGTGAGCAAGCAAATTACATAGTGTTTGTGGTCAGTAGGAGAAGGAATGGTATTGGTGGGAGGAATAGCACTCTATTATTGTTTTGAATGGCAGGAATGGTGTCCCATCATTGGCATCAATTTGGAGGAATGGTATCAGTGGAAGGAATAATGCCTGCCCGATTGATGTAATTGGGAGGAAAAGTACCCAATCGTAGGTATCGGGTGCCCCATTATTGGTGTCCGCGGAAGAAATGGTGCCTATCGTTGGTGTCAGCGGGAGCAATATGGAGCCCTCTGCCGGTGCTTCTGGATCTGCCCCCCTTTAAGTACCTCTAACGAGCCATTTGCTGGGGGAATACTCGTGCGGGATCCATCCTGAGCCATGTTGGGGCTCGACCTCCTGCTCACTCATCACCTGATTTGATTGACACACAGAATCCAGAGGGGAGAGAAAAAGCAGCACAGTGCTAGACTGAAATTGGGTAGGTATTTAGGGTGGGCTGCACCTAATTCATTCACCTATACAGTACTGTATATATCATGACCCTGTATAGTGTGGTGTGTGGGTTTTTTATAGTACCTTATTCCTGCAGCACTGTTGTCACATGATCTTTCCCTATTCTTTGGCGTCTTCAGGGAAAGATCTTTGGGAGGGGCTTCTATTACTCTGCTGACGTATGCTCTCTACAGCCCTGATTGGTGGTGAGCCGGTCACATGACTAAGAAAAAAACTGTTTCAGAAGAGCAATTTATATTAAATTATACGTTTTAACTGATTTTTACAGCTCCCTATAAATCTTTGTTGAACATCAAATGTGTATTTTTGTGCATAATATAGTGTAAGCAGTCAAAGATATTTTGACACTAGCTTTCATTTTGTTCAGATGGCATCTGCATCCAAGGCTTTTTTTTTTTTTTACTTTATAGGTATTTAGCAATTACATTTGATGTATTTAAAGTGGTAGTGAACTCTTTTCTGCTATCTTTACCTACAGCTAAGTTTCTAATAAAGCTTACCTGTAGGTAAAATAAAAATCTCCTAAATATGCATCGTTTAGGAGAGATTCGATCGCCACATGTGCTGTGAAGGGATGACCTACTCGTACCATCCCGTCAGAGCTCTGTGTTGTGGTCATGACTCTCACCCACATTCAGGGGAGTGATGTCATTGGGACTCGGTTATTTAAGCGACCAGAGCCCGTGAAGATGGAAGCCCTGTGAGCGGGGGGCTTCCTTTCAAGATAACTCTCTCATAATGTTATAGGTGTATGTAAAGGGATTCTATAGGTTCAGGTTTAAAAAAAAATAAAAAATAAAAAAAAGTCACATCTCCGCTGTGCAGTTGGTACGGAGAGGCCCCAATCCTCCTCCTTCTGGGGTCCCTTTGCAGTGCTCCTGGCTCCTCCTGTTCTCAAGCGTCCTGTCAGAAAAGCGCTCTCCTACGGGACACCCGTGCAGGCGCGCTCCCGTGTCCTGCTGCTGCGTCTGACACAGGATTCTGCTTTGGCACCTGCATCATTGGATTTGATTGACAGCAGAGGAAGCCAATGGCTGTGCTGCTATCAATCTATCCAACCAGGACACAAGACACCGGCCGGAGCTGGTGTGCTTGTTCCCGTGGTTGGAATTACGGGGCTCAGGTAAGTATAAGGGGGTTCGGGGGCACTGCTGCAGTAAAGAAGGTTTTTCATAGAATGCATTGAGGAGAAAAACGCAGAGAGTTTACAACCCCTTTAAGTGATCATATAATCTTGGTTCTCAGCTGCATAAGGGGCTTGGAGAGGTTGGGTGGAGAAACAGCAGAACACTACTCTTCACAGTGAATGTCTGTGCACTGGGTGTTTCAGCAGAAATCTGCCCATTGGAGGTCAGGCAGGCTGTGCTTCCAGAATGGCCAGAAAAATGACCATGCTGGGAAGGATGTGCTGTCATGCCTAGCGTGGTCAGTTTGAGATAGGATAGCAGAGAGGCTGGCAGAATGACCAGGAATTTCACACAAAGGAGAACAGGATACTGTTTAACACAAGTACATGGTACAGCAGGCAAATATCAGAAATATATTAAATATTGAGGTAGCCACCTATCTATCTGCATGCCCCCAGAGGATATTTTGAATGACTTGTCACCGCTGCCACACCAGCTTAGTTCAGACTTATGGTGGGTTGATGCATGAGAGCGTGTTGAATCAATTAGGAAATATATACACAAGTCCCTGGGGACTATTTCTTTTTTTATTTTATTTTTTTTGGCTCCTAGCAAGTGTGGACCATTAAGGTCTGGATAGGCTGTTTGTGCCGTTTTGCCTTGTTACTCCTCAAAGCTCTGCATTCCCATTTCCCTCCCTCAGTGAACTATATATGTACATTTATACACGTTATCAGCCTACTATTGGCACTAATAAAAATTCACCTCCTGTTTTATATATGTTGATTCACTGTTGATCATCCAGGAGATCTCCATGCGGAGACAATCTCCTGCTGACGGGGGAGACCTGTTTTCTTTCAACTAACCCCATGTGTCCTGAAGAAGCACTTGCGAAACACGTTGATGCACAGGGGCTCACTACCATCTATTTGGTGGTAATTCTTTGTTTACATTAGATAATTCTGATCATCTATGTGTATTGTATGTTTTAATTCCTTTTTGTTCTAATTGACTTGTCTGTTTTGACTCATTGTTAATAAAATACCTTCCCTCTCCCTCTCCCAGGGCCTCATTGACTCTTTACCCCTCTCGTACTCTGAGTTAACAATTTAACGTTTCCTAGTGGTATAAATGTAAAATGAGATGTACAGCAGTCTGAGAAATGTAATGTACATGTCAGAAACCATGAATCAGACCGAGACAGAAGTACAATTAAAACACACTTGTTTATTAAATAAAAAGGTAAATAGAGAAAGCGTAGTCAAAGCATAGCCAGAGTCAAGTAACCGAATCGAGTAGTCAGCCAGTCCAGAGTTCAATAACCAGATCGGGTAATCAGCCAGGCCAGAAGTCAGGGATCCAAGTGGAGCAACAGCAAGCAGGATAATGAGCCAGAAGGGATGTCAGCAAGCCAGTCTTTAAACAGAACCGCAGGCTATGGTTTCTTGTGATGTGACCAAGGAGAAGGCAGAGATGAAGTGAACTGGGCAGCTTTAAGTAGGCAGGTCAGACGAGCAGGATAAGGAACAGCTGGTAACTGTGGAGAGAGATGAGAGCTGGCAATTAGCCGACAGCTGAGCAGCTAGCCCAGAGAAGCAAGGGCTAAGCCAGCCCTGACAGTACAGCAGCTTGTGGTATGCTGTGTCATTGGTGACAGTCAGTTCAGAAGTGCATGTTGGGGTAGTGCGCTTTGGCTCAGTGGTGACGTGTGTGTGTGTGTGTGTGTGTGTGTGTGTGTGTGTAATAATTATTATTAACAATTTATATAGCACCAACCGTTTACGCATTGCTTGCAATGTAGAGGGGGAGACATAATTGCAGTACATTTCAAAACAGGAGGGCCCTGCTCGTAGAGCTTACATGCCTGTTCCATGGCAGTGAGTAAGTGTTCACTTTTATTTGTCCTGTGCTGTTGATGGCCATGTTAAAAGAAAAATTATACAGTCTGATGGCTCTTGGATGCTAAGGTGACCTTATGACTGCTGTGTGATTTGATACTTTATTAAAGGGGGGAGGAGCAAGCTTTCCCACTCACTTCCTGGATTCTTACTTTACGTTATTGGATCTACTGTTTTAAGTACCTTGTCTAGCTTGCCACAGTCTATTGTTACACCTTCTGTTCCTCTTTTGACAGGTTCTAAATTATTCCCATCCTATATCGGTATATGACTAATCTATACATCTGAAGATGCCGGAAATTAAGGTTACCCCACTGGGTAAGAATCTTGTCTCATTATTTTTGATGTTTTGGTAAAAAATCAAATGTGAAACACTGTTGTTGTTGTTGTTTGTAGGTAGAGTAGCAATCCCCTCAAAGTCCTTTAAAATACATTACAACTAACAATGAAAGTCATTCTAAAGCCTAGCTTGCATCTCTTTTGTAGATTCTGAGATAAGCCTTTACAATAACTTTCTCAAACAAAGGAAACCTGTACCAGAATATGGAAGGTGCTGTTGCTAATCTCCTCCTTCCAAGTTACTTACCTGGAATTAGCATGCAGCAAGGAAAGTCAGAGTAAAACCAGAACTTCTGATCTATGTGCTTGTTGCAAGTCAGTAACCTATAAGACATTGAAGTCATTAGATCATGACAACCAGGAAACTAGCATTTTCAACAGGTAAAGTCATAAACAGCAGCTTTTGTGTTTCTCTTATGACAGATTTGCCTTACTATAATTAAGGCCAGTTATGAGTTAAAATTGAAAAAGACTATAGATTGAGATGGAGACAGCAATAAAACCTCAAAGCTAAAGGAAACAGGAGTGCCAGACCAATTGATGAAAGAATTAAAATTGCTTTATTGGTTCAAGGTACAATAACCTAAAACAAGCAGGGGCCAATCCACTACTGCTTCATTGAAATTAATAGACTTAAAGCAGAAGTAAACCCTGATGGGTTTACTTCCTCTTTGATTCCCTGCAAAGGTAAAGCATAATGGACTACTATGCATTGCATAGTCCATTATGTGTCACTTACCCGACACAGGAGCCAGCGATGTCACCGCTGTCCCCTGTAGTTCCGAGCGTCCATCTTCTTGGTGAGTCTCATTGCTCCGGCGCTGTGATTCGCAGGAGCAGCGATGACGTCACTCCCGCGCATGCGCACGGGAGCCGACACTCGCGGCATATCGCCGCGATCTGCGGCTTACCCAGTGTGCCTGCGCGCCGTAGACAGCGGTGGATGTCTTCAGGTAAATATCTCCTAAATCGTATAGGTTTAGGAGATATTGCTTGGACCTACAGGTAAGCCCTAATCTAGGCTTACCTGTAGGTCAAAGTGGTTTGTAAGGGTTTACAACCACTTTAAAGTGGATAATGGCTGAAGGTACTCTTTGGATGTTGCGCTTCTCTATGTGGCCAGGCTGTAATAGTCTCACACATGTGGTATCACAATACCCAGGAGTAGCAGAATGTGTTCTGGGGTGTAGTTGCAAGTATGCCTATTCCGTGTGCGAGCAAGAACTTAATATGACATTTTTGTGAAAACTAAATTTAATTTTTTCTTAATTTTCCAAAGAATTGTGGGGAAAAAATGACAACTTCAAAAAACCTTGTTATGCCTCTTACTAAATACCTTGGACTGTCTCTGTGATGGACCCTGTACTCGAGCAGTATGTCTGCCATATAAGCTTCCCTTGCCCCTCTACCAGCACGATCTAAGATCCCTTAGCCTGCCCAGTAGCTTGTCAGGACATCATTGTAGGGTGGTAAGAAACATTTAGGCCCCTTTCACACAGGCGCTCTGATCAGATCTGCCTGTCAGTTTTTCAGGCAGACCTGATCGGACCCTCCATTCACCTCTATGGAGCGGTGAATGTCAGCGGTGACATGGCCTCTGACATCCGACCCGATCCTGTCCGTGAAATCCAGATGGGTGGAACCCCTATTTTCCATCCGTCTGGAGGATCAGATCGGATGAAAATGGACAGGTATCTTTTTCATCTGATCTCCCATAGAGGAGAGCGGGGCTCTGACAAGTCCGTCTCTGCACGGTGAGCAGAGACAGACCTGTCATCCACCTGTTCAGCGAGGATCAGTGGAGCAATCCTTCTCTGGGCAAGCTGAATCCATATAATGGACAAGCCCGTGTGAAAGGACCCTAAGGCCCCATACACACTATTACATTTTCTGCAGATTTTTGTCTTCAGATCTACCAAAACCATATGAGGTCAAACCTTAGTTTCAATTTTTATGCAATCAGGCAGTCCCAATGTGAAAATCAAAGTGCTTTCACACTGAGGCGCTGCATTGGCAGGGCATCAAAAAAAAAGCAGCTTCTTTACAGCGGTGAATACACCACTCCTAAAGCGCCCCTTCCCATTGAAATCAACAGGAAGCGCCTGCAAAGCGCTTTTGGCAGCAGCGCTTTGTGGGCGCTTTTAACCCTTTATTTGGCCACTAGCAGGGGTTAAAAGCCCCCCCCCAGCGCTCGAAAAATGCTGGTAAAGCGGCGCTTTACGAGCGTTTTTCGGGCGCTGGCAGTGTGAAAGGGCTCTTAAAGCACTTGGGCTATCACATTGGGATTGCAAATGAGGCTTCTTTCAAGTGCTTTACAGGCACTTTTTTTTTTACTGCTAAAGCTCCTGAAAAATGCCCCAGTGTGAAAGGGGTCTAATAAGTAATATACTTAACTATGGAGGGATTTACCGAGACTGGAGTAGCTGTACATATCAATCAACTTCTAGCTTTCTATCTGAACAATTTGAAGATAGAAGCTGATTGGTCATTATGCACAGCTGCTCCAAAGTTTGTCTTCTCCAGTTTAATCCCTCCCCATATTTTTTTTATTTACTGACTGGATTCATTTTTCCTTTTTTTTTATTTTATTTTTAATTTTTTGCCTGGTGATCCTGTCAGTAACACTCTACTTGTTCTAGGATGACAACACTCGGTGTACTGCATCTGTGGAGAAGCAGTGTTGACATTCTAGGGCAGGAAGTGTGTTGGCACTATAGAACACCTCCTCTCACATAATTTCCATAACATAGGTGCAAGTGTTCTATAGTTCATAGCTGGAAACAGAGCTAACTGCTAATAGTCAAAGAAGCAGCGAACACTAGACGTTATTAACTTATTAGATTTCGGCTGTGTTCACACTGCTGCGGCTACGAGAACCGGATGTGATTCGCACCGCACTGCAGTGCAAATCACATCCGATCTCTGTGCGATGCGAGTTCAGCCATAAAGATAGTATGGCTGAATTTTGCATCGCACCCGCCCCAAACTCGCACAGGACCCTTTTTTTGGTCCGCAGCAGAATCGGATCACATGGGTGTTCACGCCATGCGATCCGATTCCTGTCTGAGTTTGCAGATCGCACTGCGATATGCGAACTGATCTGGGGGTGTCATTAACGTTTCACTGACACTCCCAGCAGTTCGCATAGGGCAGTGTGAACTGCCGCCGGGAGGCATGCGATGCAGGAACCCGCCGCGCATTCGCGGCGTTCCCGCATCGCTGCAATGTGAACCCAGCCTAAACCACAAGTCGATGAGTGTGAGAATTGTGTGTCTTGAAAGGAAGGACACCGCACCAAGGTCATCAGCTGTGGTTAATTTTATTCTGGGTATTAATGGTAACCTTAATACAAATAATCCTCTTTACTGTGGCATTATAGGATGCTTAGTAAGGATACCTGTGTAGTTCGTGTTTTTACACAGCGCTGAAGGGAACAAATGACATGGAGTCCTGTACAGTTCTTTTTCTTTTAAAACATTTGATGTTAGAATAAAGCTGTATTATGTTCGAAGATTAATAGAGAGTAGCACCAGGACTGAACTACAGTGAGGGAAAAGTATTTTAGGTAGGTTTATTTTAACAGTGAGAGACAGAATTACAACAAAAATATCCAGAAAAACGCATTTCAAAAGTTATAAATTGATTTGCATTTTAATGAGTAAAATAAGTGTTGTGATCCCCTATCAACTCGCCGTGTTTGGAGGAGGAATGCTGCCTATGATTCCAAGAACACCATCCCCACCATCAAACAGGGAGATGTAAACACTATGCTTGGGGCGGTATTTTTCTGCTAAGGGGACAGGAAGACTTCACCGCATCAAAGGGACGATGGACGGCGCCATGTGCTGTCAAATCTTGGGTGAGAACCTCCTTTCCTCAGCCACGGCATTGAAAATGGATTGTGGGTGGGTATTCCAGCATGACAATGACCCCAAAACACATTGCCAAGGCAACAAAGAAGTGGCTCAAGAAGAAACACATTAGGGTCCTGGAGTGGCCTAGCCAGTCTCCAGACAGAATATGAATAGAATATGTGAAGGGAGCTGAAGGTTCGAGTTATCAAGTGTCGGCCTTCGAAACCTTAATGACTTGGAGAGGATCTGCACAGAGGAGTGGGACAATAGCCCTTATGAGATGTGTGAAAACCTGGTGGCCAACTACAAGAAAGGTCTAAACTCTGTGATGGCCAACAAGGGTTTTGCCACCAAATACTAAGTCATGTTGTGCGAACGGGTCAAATACTTTTTTCACTCATTAAAATTCAAATAAGTTTTATAACTTTTTTGAAATTGTATTTTCTGAATATTTTTGTTGTCTCTCACTTTTAAAATAAATCTACCATTAACCACTTCAGACCAGACTATTTTGCTGGCTTAAGACCATAGCGATTTTTGGCACTCTCGCTTTAACTGCACGGTCATGCGACGTGGGTCCCAAACAAAATTGATGTCTCCCCCCCCCCCCCCACAAATAGAGCTGTCTTTTGGTGGTATTTGATCACCTCTGCGTTGTGTGGTGGTTGTTTGTTTTTTTTTTTTTTTTTTTTTTTTTTGCGCTATAGACAATTTTGAAAAAAAAAACACATTATATTTTCTACTTTTGGCTATAATAAATATCCCCAAAAATATATTGAAAAAAAAAAATGTTTTTACTCAGTTTAGGCCGATACGTATTCTACATATTTTTGGTATGTATACATTTTTTTTATATTTATCGCAATAAACGATTGATTAGTTTGCGCAAAAGTTAAGGCATTTACAAATTTTTTTTTTATATATATATATATATATATATATAAAATTTATAGTGTGTGACTGCGACATATCAGACATTTTTGGGACCTTTGTCATTTATGCAGTAATCAGTGCTATACAAATGCACTGATTCCTGTGTAAATAACACTGGCAATGAAGGGGTTAACCAGGAGGTGGCAATGTAGGGGTTAAGTGTGTCCTAGGGACATGTTTCGAACTTTGGGGGGCGTGGCTGTGTTTTTTACAGATCACTGCTCCAATCACAGGGAGCAGAGATCAGTGTCACTTGTTGATGGGCAGAACTGGGAGATGCTGTTTACATTGGCACTTCCCTGTTCTTCCTCCCCGTGAGATGATCGCGGGTATCCCTTTGGCAATCGAGTCCGCGGGGCACGCGATTGGACTCACGGGAGTCCCGTCCGGCACGCGATGGCACAGTGGCAAATTCAAAGGTATGTACCTGTATGCCCATTTGCCTGTCCGTGCCATTCTGCTGACGTACATCGTCCTGCATCGGTCGGGTAGCAGTTAAAATTTAAAGACTAATCATTTCTTTGTCAGTGGGTAAACGTACAAAATCAGCAGGCGATCAAATACTTTTTTTCCCCTCATTGTACTTCCCTTTCCCTCTTTTCCTCAAGAAGATCATTGCACCCTTTCACTCTGGACTTGTCTGAAGGCCTAGACACTTGGTCATGTGATCTCTGCTGAAGGGCTCAGATTGGATGATCCCCCCCCCCCCCCCTTTCAACAGAGATCACATGACCAAGTGCCTAGGCATTCATGCTCGCATTTTGGACTGAAGGAAACCTGTAACAGCATTTTCTCCAGTAAAGTTAATTATTCTAAACCTTCTATTACATTTTACTAGGCTGGGACCATGGAATGATCTGATGAGAGTAGAAATGCTTATCCTAAAGGATTTGTTTTTAAAAATGTTAATTTTTTTGGGGGGCATGGCCTGACTCAGCATGGAGTAGGACGTGTATGCCCTGAGCTCTGTCCACTACTCCTATTTTAATTAATCCTATACTCCCATAATCTTTACCATCCACCTGGCAAACCTTCCTGGGGACATCTAATATCCCCTGCACTGACCCTACAGGCAACCGGACCAGCAGCGACCCGAACGGAGCGGCGATCCTCCACACGACGGCTGCATTCAGGCAAGTCCGCGGCTTCGGCCTACTCGCAGAGGTCCACAGCCATCTTGGTCCACCCAAACACCCAACCTGTATTGCATCTCCACCCAGCTGCCTTCTGGATTCACTCAGGAAAACTTCAGCACACCCCACACCACCCTTTTTACAGGCCTCCAGACATGCAGTACCCCAAATTAAGCGGTGGTCTTCCATGCAGCAGCCGCATCTAAGAAGATCCTACTCCTGGAGATCCGTGGCCATCTTGGTAATCCCAAGCCCAAAGCCAGTGCTGTCACCTGTCCTACAGGCTACTAGATCTACCCACATAAGATTGGAGACCCACTAAATGACACCCAGACTCCCCCAGCATGTCACCAACAAAATCGCAGAAAGCAGCGGTGTGAAACTCGAGCAGTACCGCTGACAAGACGGGGAGGACATGGAGGAAGATGGCACCCCTGAGAAAGCAGGAGGGGGAGAATGAACGGCAGGCCATACTGAAAGGTTACTCAAAGCGACCACTCTGTGCAGAACTTCTCTCACAGCACAAATGGAGGAGGTAAAGATAGATATTTCCCTCATTAGTTAAGGCTTCCAAAAGCTCAGGGACCGGGTAAAGGGACCTGAGACCAGGCTGAGCACAGTGGGGGATGCCATTCCACCCCTACAGACATCCTCCGACCGCATGCAACAGCAAATGCACCAACTCCTCACCAAACAAAATTATGGAGTACAGGCTGACAAAATGTAATTTGCGCCTTATATGTTATGTGAGCTATCCACTGATCCACAGGGACGATACGCATTTCTCCTAGCTAAATTAGATGGTGAACCCCTCCTCATACTGGCCTTTTATGTGCCACCCCCCATTTAACATTACCATAATTAAAGGGGGACTGTCGTTCATGGCCCCACCACCCTGCAATATCTGCAGTCTGGCTGGGCGACTTTAATACCACACTAAATCCAACCTTAGACAAGTTACAACTGACTCAACCCACCTTGAACGCTCCCAACGAAACTAGGTTCTATAAGCTCGTTTCCACCTTTCATTTAACAGACACGTGGCATCACAAGTTCCCACAAACGAAATCGTACTCTTGTTTCTCATCCTCTCATAACTCTATGTCCCGCATAGACTTCATACTCGCTTCTCACAGACTGACACTTTGACTATTAGAAGCTGCATTCTGTCCCAGAATACGCTGAGATCATAGTCCCTACTGGATTACACTAAACATCCCCCATCACCGGCACAAATATTTTTTGGCCACTTAGCTTGTAACCACTCATTGGTGGTTGCGGCTTGACCTGACCAATTCTGCAATGGTGTTAGAGGCGGCTATAGTGGGGTCTCTGGAGGCCATTAAGGGGTTGATCTTCAGGGGGCCAAAAACTCCTCATTGCCTCACCCCTTTATGCGCACCACTATGAAGGCGTGGAAGGTGGGGGATGCGTTGAGGGGCCCCCCAGCCAAACTCCTGGTCTCCTCACACCCCCCTGTGGCTGAATCCCAACTTACCACAATTCAATACTATCCCGGATCCGCAGGCCTGGGCCAAACACAAAATACTGGCTCTTGAGCATATTATCACTAACGGAGAGCTCACTCCCTTTCATGTATTGCGTACCAAATTTAATATACCTGCACAGGCCTATTTTAGGTATCTCCCGCTTATAGATGTCAGTTCTTAGGTCGGCCAACTATACTGGAATATTAGGAGCTTGAATCCACCCTTCGGGTGAAGGACTTGGAGAAGCCCATGTCTCGGGTTTACGGGTCCCTGCTGGTTGCTGCCATCCCCGAACTGTCCTCCCTCAGCAGGAAATAGGTGGGGGACATACCGGGGCTTAATGACGATGAGTGGAGGGAGATTTGGGATTTTCCATTCTTCCCTCTGGTCTCAGCAAGGGATAAACTGGTCTAATACAAAATTGTACACAGAGCTCTCTACACACACCATAGGCTGCACCAGATGTCGTCGGCACATTCTCCGGCATGCTGACGCTGCTCTTATCAGCTAGGGGACTTTTTTTTTACATTTTCTGGGCTTGCCCAGCAATTGTACTTTATTGGAAGGAAGTTCTCCATGTGATAGCTAGGACCTCTAGGACTAGTGTCCCTTATGACCCTAAAATATTGTCTGCTGGGGCTCGTGGAGCAAATGCCAATCCTTAGAGCTAGGAAAATACTTCTATCCCTATTGCTGTATTATGCACGCAAGGCCATCACGATGAACTGGAAACAATCCTCTTCGCCCTCTGTCAGGTTCTGGAAAAACCTGGTGAACGCTAGTTTACCTCTTTATAGAGCCACCTACTCGGGCAGGGGTTGCCCACGCAAATTTGAAAAGGTGTGGAGCTGTTGGTTAGAAGATGGTACTACAGCGGCTGACGCGGTGACCAACCCTTAGATTGATATTATGGATATAGTATGATGATATGCTAACCCAAGTATTTTTGTGTCATAAGATCCTGCCAATATACTATTGAGCACAGCTCTCCTGTACTGAACCTCTTCCCCTTATTTGGGTATAGATAAGTAAGGTTGTATTTGTTGTTGGTCTTCCCTGTTGCAGTCTGTTGCGGCTTCAGAGGCAATATGTTCTAGTTATATGATGTGCCTGGTTGTGGTCTGCTACCGCATCAGAGATCTGCCCCTGCGTGGGCAATGTTTGGCCCCTCTGTGGATAATTCTGTATGCTAACTAAAAACTCAAAGATTTTGCAAAAAACAAAACAAAAAAAAAACATTCCCATTACCAAACCACCACGATCCTGGCGTGTTGAACCCGTTTTGGCTCTCTCATTAATTATCGGTATAAATAAAATTTAACCACTTTCAGACCGGACCATTTTACTGGTAAATGACCAGAGGTCTTTTTACACTTTGGCACTGCGCTGCTTTAACTGGTAATTGCGCGGTCATGCAATGTTGTACCCAAACAAAATTTGCGTCCTTTTCTTCCCACAAATAGAGCTTTCTTTTGATGGTATTTGATTGCCTCTGCGATTTTTATTTTTTGCGATATAAACGTAAAAAGACCGCAAATTTTGAAAAAAAATGATATTTTCTACTTTTTGTTATTAGAAAAATCCAATAAACTCAATTTTAGTCATACATTTAGGCCAAAATGTATTCAGCCACATGTCTTTGGTAAAAAAAAAGTCAATAATTGTATATTGGTTTGCGCAAAAGTTGTCACATCTACAAACTAAGGTACGTTTTCTGGAATTTACACAGCTTTTAGTTTACGACTGCCTATCTCATTTCTTGAGGTGCTAAATTGGCAGGGCAGTACAAAACCCCCCCCAAATGACCCCATTTTGGAAAGTAGACCCCCTAAGGAAATTGATAAGAGGCATGTTGAGCCCATTGAATATTTTATTTTTTTGCCTCAAGCGATTGAATAATGACAAAAAAAAAATTTTTTTTTTTTTTTTTTTTACACAAAGTTGTCACTAAATGATATATTGCTCACACATGCTATGGGCATATGTGAAATAACACCCCAAAATAAATTCTGCTGCTTCTCCTGAGTACGGGGATACCACATATGTGGGACTTTTTGGGAGCCTAGCCGCGTACGGGGCCCCGAAAACCAAGCACCGCCTTCAGGCTTTCTAAGGGCGTACATTTTTGAGTTCACTTCTCACTACCTATTACAGTTTTGAAGGCCATAAAATGCCAAGATGGCACAAAACCCCCACAAATGACCCCATTTTAGAAAGTAGACACCCCAAGCTATTTGCTGAGAGGCATGTTGAGTTCATGGAATATTTTATATTTTGCCACAAGTTGCGGGAAAATTACAAACTTTTTTTTTTTTTTTTTTTTTTTCACAAAGTTGTCACTAAATGATATATTGTTCATGCATGCCATGGGCATATGTGAAATGACACCCCAAAATAAATTCTGCTGCTTCTCCTGAGTACGGGGATACCACATATGTGGGACTTTTTGGGAGCCTAGCCGCGTACGGGGCCCCGAAAACCAAGCACCGCCTTCAGGCTTTCTAAGGGCGTTACAGTTTTGAAGGCCATAAAATGCCAAGATGGCACAAACCCCCCCCCCCCAAATGACCCCATTTTGGAAAGTAGACACCCCTAAATTTAGGGGTACACTAGTGAGACTAGGTAATAAATGGCGGGTGCCCTGAAACTATAAAAAAATAACTAACCAACCAGCGTCACCTGTAACAGTTATATGGTGATCACTGGTGAAAGGGTTAACTAGGGGGCAATCAGGGGGCTTTATGCGGTAGTATATGGGGGTCCCTGGCGCTATAAAAAGCTGCGGCGAACCTAAATACCTACCTGCCTAACTAGCGTCACCTGTGACACTAATACAGCGATCAGAAAAACGATCGCTTATTAGGCTGGGTTCACACTGGAGCGATGCGGGAACGCCACGAATGCGCGGCGGGTTCCCGCATCGCATGCCTCCCGGCGGCAGTTCACACTGCCCTATGCGAACTGCTGGGAGTGTCAGTGAAATGTTAATGACACCCCCAGATCAGTTCGCATATCGCAGTGCGATCTGCAAACTTGGATCGCATGGTGTGAACACCCATGCGATCCGATTCTGCTGCGGACCAAAAAAAGGGTCCCGTGCGAGTTTGCGGCGGGTGCGACACGAATTCAGCCATACTATCTGTATAGCTGAACTCGAATCGCACAGAGATCGGATGTGATTTGCACTGCAGTGCGGTGCGAATCACATCCGTTCTCATAAACCGCTGCAATGTGAACCCAGCCTTAGTGACACTGGCGACGGGGGTTGATCACGGGGTTAAACCTTTATTGGGGGGGTTAGGGGGGTACCTTAGAACTAAAGGGGGCTAACCCTAACTGCCCTAACAGTTATTAGTCACAAATGACACCCGCCGGGTGATCAGGGGGTTAAACCTTTATTAGGTAATAAATGGCGGGTGCCCTGAAACTATAAAAAAATAACTAACCAACCAGCGTCACCTGTAACAGTTATATGGTGATCACTGGTGAAAGGGTTAACTAGGGGGCAATCAGGGGGCTTTATGCGGTAGTATATGGGGGTCCCTGGCGCTATAAAAAGCTGCGGCGAACCTAAATACCTACCTGCCTAACTAGCGTCACCTGTGACACTAATACGGCGATCAGAAAAATGATCGCTTATTAGGCTGGGTTCACACTGGAGCGATGCGGAAACGCCACGAATCCGCGGCGGGTTCCCGCATCGCATGCCTCCCGGCGGCAGTTCACACTGCCCTATGCGGACTGCTGGGAGTGTCAGTGAAATGTTACTGACACCCCCAGATCAGTTCGCATATCGCAGTGCGATCTGCAAACTCGGATCGCATGGTGTGAACACCCATGCGATCCGATTCTGCTGCGGGCCAAAAAAAGGGTCCCGTGCGAATTTGCGGCGGGTGCGGCGAATGGCTGAACTCGAATCGCACAGAGATCGGATGTGATTTGCACTGCAGTGCGGTGCGAATCACATTCGTTCTCATAAACCGCTGCAATGTGAACCCAGCCTTAGTGACACTGGCGACGGGGGGTGATCACGGGGTTAAACCTTTATTGGGGGGGTTAGGGGGGTACATTAGAACTAAAGGGGGCTAACCCTAACTGCCCTAACAGTTATTACAGTCACAAATGACACCAATGCAAAAAAAAAAAAAAAAAAAAATGACATTGGTGTCACTGTGACTGGGGGGCAGGGGTAATTGGGGGGGGGTGATCGGGGGGGTGTGAGTGTGCCTGGCATGTTCTACTGTGTGTGTAGAGTGTTGGTGCAACTCACCGATCCGCTCTCCTCCGTGTCGGAACGAAAAATACCGACACGGAGGAGAGAATACATCACTTCCTCTCCTGTGTTTACATTACAGGAGAGGAAGTGATGTCACGGGGGATTCCTATTCGTCGGGAGCGATCGCGTGGGGGTGGCCATGAATGAATGGCTGCCCCCTCGTCCCGGATCGCTCCCGGACGAAAACCGACCGCCGCAGGCACCGGGCGGGGGCCCGATCGGGCCCCCGACCCGCGGGAGGCAAGGGACGTACATGTACGCCAATATGCCTGCCCGTGCCATGCTGTCGACGTACATCGTCGTGCGGCGGTCGGCAACTGGTTAAGGACGATTCCGCCACTGCCCATAAGGCAATGGCTGACCTGTCCTCCTCTGAGAGACTTTGCCACCACTCTGACTCCCGCAAATGCAAACCTGCTTAAACTATAAACTAGAGTAGTCACCCAGCTACAATTTCAAAAAGCAAGAAGGAAAAAAAATTTTTTTTTCATCTAAACAAAAAATGTTTGAATATGGGGGAAAAATCGGGCAAGTTATTGGTGTACTTGGTGCACAGTGAAGATGGCTCCCTGGTGGTTATCACACTACATGGCCCTGGAGGACAACAAGTAACAGACCCACCAATGGTAACCTCCATGTTTAGAGACGACTTTATCGATGTACAAAACGACAGCTCCCACGAGACGCAATCAATGTCCCTCTTTCTCGAGAAGGTGACAACGGAACATATAGACCTTCTAGAGGCACCCCTCGCCACACACTAAATCACAGTTGCCATCGCCAGTTTCGCCAGGTCTAAATCCCCAGGATTAGATGGGCTCCCAATTGAGTTTTATTCCCAATTTAGCAAAATACTCGCCCCTAAATTGCTAGCTTTATACAACCATCTCTTTGAGACTGGGACTTTATCCCCATCCGTGACAGAGGCAACAATAGTCCTCATCCCAAAACCAGAAAAAGACCCGGGATACCCAGAATCTTGCCATCCCATATCCCTATTACAGGTTGATATCAAAATACTGGCCAAAGTACTATCCATCCAGGCTCAATCGGGTCATCCTATCCCTAATACATAAAGACCAAGCAGGTTTCATGCCCAGTTGCAGTACCTCGGAAATTATACATAAATATACAGGCCACACATGAGGAGGTTGGTTCAGGAGTTGTAGTGACTTTGGACATGGCAAAAGCTTTTGACTCGGTGGAGTGGACGTATCTCTGGAGATGCTTGGAGGGCTATGGCTTCGGCCCCAAATATATTAAGTGGGTTCAACTACTATACCAGGCACCCAAAGCCAAGGTGGTAGCCAACTAGTGGCCATCTCGGATGTGTGACCTCAGTAGAGGCACGAGACAGGGCTGCCCTTTATCCCCACTATTGTATGCCCTTGCGGCAGAACCCCTTGCGATGTCCATCCGAGCAAACCCAGAGATTAAAGGACTGAGAATGGGCTCCTTAATTGAAAAAATCAGTATGAATGCAGATGACACGCTGTTATATTTAGCAGACTCGGGCCCATCTCTATATACCACACTCTACACAATTTTTTGGGGGAATATTTTCAGAACTGAAAATCAATTGGAATAAGTCCCAAATTCTACCAATCGACAGCTTCTCACCCCCAGAATACCAAGCCAGACTACCAATAGAGAGAGTTGCTCTCAAATACCTGAGGATCCATATATCTAGACCCCCCCCCCCCCCCCACAGACTATATATATATATATATATATATATATATATATATATATATATATATATATATATATATATATATATATATATATATATATATATATATATATATATATAAAATCTATCCCTTAACATACACCCTCTCCTTTCCCTGGTTAAAACTAAAATGCGGATCTGGTCCCGACTCCCACTTGGGATCTGGGGCTGCATAAATTTAATTAACTGTCCTACTCTCTAAAATGCTGTATGTTCTATTGCATACCCCAGTTTACTTACACCTGAAACATTTCAAATCTCTGGAGTCCCTCCTTAAGCCCTTTGTGTGGGGAACCAACAGACACAAACTAGCGTGGTAAACTCTCAAGAACCTCAACTGACCTCGGTGGCACAGCTCTCCCTGACTTTTAACCTATATTACATTGCATCACAATTGTCACAGCTCTTTCACTTGGATAAAACGGATGATGAGAGATTCCACACCCTCCTATGTCCAAAATGGGCACAGCACACCGAGGACTCTATGTATGCAATAGCATCGGGTTCAGGAGGGATGGAACCAGGGGAAAATGGACAAACCATGCTATATCACTACAGGAAAATATGGGACATTTCCAAACTTGAAATCCCACAATTCAACGATTACACACCGATATGGCACAACAAGAACCTCCCAGAATTCACCAAAATTCATGACACAAACATATGGTCCACGCAGGGAGTATTTTATCTGAATCACCTACTAAAAGACGAACACCTTAAAACCTTTTTTTTTTTTTAGATTCCTACAACTCCGCCATGCGACGCAATCGGTTTCCTGACTCTGTCCCACACCCTACACCCAATGTCGTCATGGCAGTAATTAAGAACACGGACCCCCACAACTGATCTTAGCATTTTACAATATGCTCTCCATCCCATCTCTACTAAAATAGCATACAATCTGAAACTCAGATGTGAAAGGAAGGTGGGACCAATAGAGGATGAGGAGTGGGGGGGAGGCACTGGAATCTTGTAAGGCTGTATTCCCACCTCCCCCCCCCCCCCCCCCCCAAACTATCGGATCGACTATCACAACTTTACATTCTGCACAGGGCATACCTCACACCCCTTAGAGTAACAATATACAAACGCACCCATTCTGCCACATGCCTGATGTGTGGACAAGAGACAGGCACTTTTTTCCACTTGATCTGGACATGTCCCAAGATTCAAGGCTTGTGGAAACAAATCGTGACATTTCTACACGATACAATGGGTTCACCCCTAAAACTAGACCCAAAGCAATGCCTTCTTGGTATATTACTAGACACAATTGATAAATACACAAAAACATTTCTGCATGACACACTGTTGGCAGCAAGGAAAATCATTAGCCAAAAAATGGATGAGACAAACGCCTCCCAAAATAGTAGAATGGAAAATATAAGTGAATAATACCCTGTCGTATAAGAAATTCATATATATTAACAGAGGCTGCCCCAACAAATACAACAAGATATGGGACCGAGAGTCTGGCTCCAAGAGTCTGATACATGTGTATAATAAAAACCAAATTATCTTGAAATAAATACTTGGACACATGGGCGCTCTCCCGAGTCATTCATTCGGCATCCATAGAAGCTGAATGTATGACCCCCCCGTTCATTGGATTTGATTGACATAGGATAGGATTTAAGTATTAACAGTATTATTCACATTATTATTATTATTATTCACATTATTATAACAGTATTATTCACATTTGTTTTTGCCACTTCACACTAGAGCTGCATGATTAATCGTTAAAGATTCAAGATCGTGATTCAACCCTCCCACGATCTTAACACAGCATTTCCTTGATTCAGTGCAGAAAGTTCTCTGCATAAGCCGACTGCTTTCTATAAAAAAAAAAAATAGAAAATTAAATAAATAAAAAATATAGCCAAGTTTCACAACATCGCTCGAGATTTAAGAGAAAAATTGTAACATTTCGTACTTCTGTAGATGAGGGTAGTTTAACCACTACAGTCTAAACCTTCTGACATTTGTTGCTTACAAGTAGAAAAAAATAAATATATATATTATGCTAGAAAATTACTTGGAACCCCCAAACATATTATATTATAATATATATAATCTCAGAGACCCTAGAGAATAAAATGGCAGTTGTTGCAATATTTTATGTCACACTGTATTTGTGCAGCGTTCTTTCAAACGCAATATTTGTGTGAAAAATACACTTTAATGAATTTCTTTTAAAAAATAGTAAAGTTAGCAATTCATGCCTTTTTTTTTTTTTTTTGTGCCTAATGTGAAAGATGTTATGCTGAGAGAATCGGTGATCTTTATTATAAGCAAAAAAACGCGATTCTCATTTTATCCAGAACCGTGCAGCTCTACTTAACACCATGATCAGCTGCATCAGGCTTCTGAGACATTATTACAGTTTGAAATGTACACATCAGCCAAACCTATATTCTCATGTTCTTCATTGATAGCTTGACTAATCTCCTGTGTTCTGAATATCTTAGGCGCTGGTCAGGATGTTGGACGCAGCTGCATCCTGGTGTCTATAGGAGGGAAGAATGTCATGCTGGATTGTGGAATGCACATGGGATACAATGATGATGTGAGTTTTCACATGTTATACCTCTGATGGGTTATACATGTGTGTGAAATTGGCACTCTAGCAATGATTCCTGCAGTAAATAAATATATATATAATTTGTCTTCCCCCTTTTTTTTTTTTTTTTTTTTTTTTTTAAAGAGGCGGTTTCCAGACTTCTCTTACATCACACAAAATGGTCGTCTCACAGAGTTCCTGGATTGCGTTATCATAAGGTAACTGATGTGGGTAGAAAAAAATGTATTTCTTAAATGTAAAGGTATATTATAGTTTTGTATAAAAATGTTGAAATTAAAGAGCACACATATCCTTATTTAACCACAAAAAGTTTCAAAGTATCCCAATAGGCAAGCCTTTCTGCAAGTTTTCCAATTTTGAACTTCCCCCCCATAAGGTGTTTGCTACCATATTTGTTGAGCACATGCTGGGACCGCACACTGCTGTGCAGTAATTTTTTTCCTTTCCTTTTGCTCCACCGCTGCTCTGTTCAGCCATCAGAAGCTAAGGAAGCCTGCCCTGTGCAAGAAACTCACTCTAGTCAGTGCAGCGCTGGGTACTCCTGAGCCCTGTTGCATTGGTCCTTGCATGCTTTTTTTTTTTTTTTTTTTTTTCTTTGTTCCAGAAGGTGAAAAAAAAGTACAAAGAGCAGGGGACTTATTCAATGAAACTGTTACTGTGCCCTGCATAGGCAAAGTACATGTTCTCTTTAGTTTACCTTTTTATTTATTTTTCTTCAAACTACAATATGCTCCATTTAGATATGCTTATCTCTTTTCTCTAGCCACTTCCACCTGGATCACTGTGGAGCCCTGCCTTACATGAGTGAAATGGTTGGTTTTGATGGCCCCATTTACATGACTCACCCCACCAAGGCCATCTGCCCCATCCTGCTGGAGGATTACAGGAAGATCACTGTGGACAAGAAAGGGGAAACTAACTTCTTTACATCCCAAATGATTAAAGATTGCATGAAGAAAGTGGTAGCTGTCAACCTCCATCAGACTGTGCAGGTGAGATAGCAAGTCCTGCCTACAAATGATCCATCTTATTTAAAACTAGAAGTTCTCCCAAGAACTTGGAGGCTGCCTGACCTGCTGTATGATGTATTTCATTCACACCCACCCCACATTTGAGGAGTTCTGTGAGCTTTTGTTCCATTATTTACAAAGAACTTCAATATAAGTAAATTGTGTGACCGTTTTTGCTGACTAGAATTATAATTTCATTGATTGGTTTCACTTATAACAGTATAATTTCTGTTTTTAATAAAGTTTTGGGTTGACTCCTCTGGGAATCAAGGAAAAACATATACCTGGCGCTCCACCAAAGACCTGATTTTGGTAAAAGACTTATATACTGTAGCATAACAGGCTTTTATTGCTCTAAAAACAAACAAGTGAATAAAGTACACTCTGTAGGTGTAAGCATGTCTCTGTACCGGTAGAAGGATATGCAGTATCTTAGTGGGATGGATGGACTTCCGTGAGAACCACTGTAGCCAAAAATCAGCCACAAGAGACAGTAGGAGGACTGCTGGAGTCACCACTGTCTATTCTCCAGAGCAGGAGTCTCCAAACTACGGCCCTCCAGTTGTTTAGGAACTAAAAATCCCATCGTGCCTAGTCATGTCTGTAAATGTTAGTTTTCCAATGCCGCATGGGATGTGTAGTTCCGCAACAGCTGGGAGGGCCGTAGTTTGGAGATCCCTGCTCCAGAGCACCACTGAACAGGAGCTTGTGGCTATTGGAGATACGAGTTTCAAACGCAAACTTCCGTCTTCTTCCTCAGTCTAACTACCCTCACCTCCAGGCTTAATTATGGAGCTATGGCCATGATTAATCCCTGCCACACCCGAAAAACTAATAAAAAGGGGGTGGGGGATTATAAATGATGCATAGGGACATCATGGATGGCTGGTTTCCTAATATAAGAATTGATAGCATAACACCAATGTATGTAGTGTCATTTGTAATATATAAGATATGAAATTGTTCTCCAAATTTATAATTGCATACAAAAACACTATATTGAAGCTAAACTCCTTTATAAATCAATATGATTAAATGAATATTGATGCGTACTGATTAACTTCCATCAAGAGATCCTTTCATATAAACCTAATACTTTAAAAAAAAAAAATTCATCCCAAAAATACTTTTATTTTTATTTATTTTTTCATTTATTCTTAAACTAAGAGATTATGCAATCATATATAATGTAAAAATTAATATATTATCATAATTATAGTAAATTCCTGAATTGTGAGCACTTTATGATTTTTAAAATGGTATGTACAGTATCCCTCAGAAACATGATTACTCCTACAGAGAGCCTTTGAGTGCATTTTATTTACTTGTTTGTCTTTATATCAAGAAAAGCGCCTGCTACACTATATTGCCTCTAGGCGCCCCTCTCTCGCCTCTCATCCCTGGGAATCCCCTGTGACAAGATTTCCTAGGAGTAGTTTGTGTTTAAACCATACACTTAAAAACTTAAGCAGTATGGCCAAACCTCTTTTGACTATACTTCTCTTTAGGGTAACCTGAGTACCTGTATTATTATACTTCTATGACCAAGTCACAGTTGATAGGCTATTACAGCTGACACACGGAGTCATTGCCAGGCTTGGGAAGGAACCTGAAAACATTGTCAGTGCCAGGCACTCCAGCGTGTGGTCGGAAATCAAATTGGAGAGCAGTGACTGAGAGCTGACTGATTAGCAACTGGGTGATCACTAAGCTTTTGGTCTTAGAGCTGGCATGGGATGGCTGTAGCGTAACGCCAAAGCTAAGCTGCAACATGGAGGTGTGTGTGTGTGTGTGTGTGTGTGTGTAAAATATATATGTGTGTGTATATTGTGTGTGTATATAAATTTTTTTTTTTTTTTTTTTCTTTTTAACAATCTCAAACATCTTCTTTATTTGGGGTGTTACTGTTTTGTAGCTAGAAGCCTTCGTTATTTGTTTATCCTGTGCTGAGTAATGGGATGCTATAATTTTTACTGGAGTGCCTATTGAACACTCAACATTGAAATATGCATATTTCTTTATTAGTTTGATGTGGGTTTTTTTTGTTTCTTGCAGGTTGACGATGAGTTGGAAATTAAAGCCTACTATGCCGGACATGTACTGGGTGCTGCCATGTTCCAAATTAAAGTTGGCTCTGAGTCTGTTGTCTACACTGTAAGTGCCTTTTTAAAAGCTGGTTGGTTTATGTGTATAGCGGAAGCAGATGCCAATTGCTCTTGGGAAGGAGGAGGAGAGTTTGATCAGAAATGTTTTAAAACCTCATTACTCCAATGTAAGCTGTGATTGGAAGCTATTGGCCTGCTCCCTCTTCTCTATATTCATTTAAACAAGAGCTCTTGGGAAAGAGTTATTTTAATGTTTTTAGATATACATTTAAAGTTAAATATAACGAGGTGCCTGCACCTGTAGACTTATTTCTATATATATATTCAAACCTGACAGGTTTATTGTGCTCCTGGAAGTTAACTTCCAGAGCTCTGAATGCTGCTCACTGTGGTCTTAGTTCCTTCAAGAACAGAATCACTGGAACTGCTATGTCTGCCTCACCTCCTTATGCCCCACCTCCTTCTGCCCATTCACAGAAGCCTTTGTATTAAGTAAACTCATTCACAAAATACAAAAGTTTTTTGTGAATGGGCAGCAAAGGGGAGTAGTGGGCATAGTTGCTGTGTGTGCCTTTCTCCTCTCATCCCGGAAGTGACATGCACTTAACTGTGCCTGCACTTTTTGCAAAGTTGCTGAATTCCTAGAATCCAGTTTTTAATTTAAATAATCGTATTAAAGTATGGTAAACTCAAAAAGATAGGTTTTGTTAAATGATGTTTTGTACTTGTATGTACCGTGGTGCAGCCTTATTTATTACATACAGAGGCTATTATACCCAGTTTGCAGTGCAACACAGTAATTGTTCCTACTGCTCCCACTACTGTGTCTCAGCAGTTGCTACCTTATTGCTCCACCCCTAGACTTAACAAGCATTTTAACCCTTGTAGTGGGGAAAGATAGGGGGAGGGGTTGGAAAGGAGGCACTGCGAGCGTGGTTTTTATAACCATTCCAGAGTTCAGCTTTATTACAAAACTACAGGAAAACAAGAAGGTAAACACTGGTTTATACCAAACGCTGCAGTAATAACTTATAAATGTACTGTATGTAATAATAAAAAATAACTCAAAGCGTGTGCTTACTAGAGATATATCTATACTTTTTGTTTTTTATCTCATTTTTTTATTTTATTTTTCCAAGGGAGATTACAACATGACTCCAGATCGGCATTTAGGGTAAGCACCATGTAGTCTATATGTGTCTCATCAGAGAACACAGTTATGTTACTACATCAAAGGATCTGCCACAACTGTTTTAATATTTAAAATACATTGATTGTAGAACAGTGACTGTTTTGTATATGTCCTGACCAATATATAACATGGAACTTATGTTTGTTTTTTTCAGAGCTGCCTGGATTGACAAGTGTCGTCCTGACTTGCTTATTAGTGAATCCACATATGCTACAACTATCAGAGACTCAAAACGTTGTAGAGAGAGAGACTTTTTGAAGAAGGTCCATGAGTCTGTAGAGAAGGGTGGAAAGGTGATGCTAGTCATTTTATTTCCCATGACAACTACCTGACACTTTAGTTTACTTCGTACACTGTAGCTTTAAAATGTATTCAATTCACAAGTACTGTGTGACAAGGTCACAGCATAACAGTGCAGAGACAACAGGTTAACTTTAATGACAGCCTCCACGGCAGCTTATAGTCTCCTTCACTTCCCTGCTGCTCAGTTTGCCTAGAGATGCAGAGTAACAGACCTAGTACTTCAACATATGGGGTAGGATATGACTAACCCCTACTGATCTTTGTTCAGTGCCTGCTTGGGCACTCAGTCCTGTCACTTGGACATGACTTGGCACTTACACGGGGCTTCTTCTCCTGTGGTCAAGGGGAGTGAGAAGAAATGCAGAAGAATTCATTTTTCCACAATGTCTGCAGAAATAGGACAGTGAGGGCTTAATTTAAAGTGGTTGTAAAGGAAGAAGGTTTTATTTTTTTATTTTTTTTGCATTGATAAAAAGCCTGCTGTGTGCATCAGCCCCCCCCCCCCCCCAATACTTATCTGAGCCTCCTCTCTATCCAGCGATGTTGTAGGATTGCCTGGGATACCTCTTTGTCTCAAATGCCATTGGCTCCTGCCCTGCTGCTGCCGCCAATCAAAGTCAGTCAGCCAATGAGAGAAAGGGGATCAGGCCACAGCTCCGTGTCTGGATACACAGAGCTGCGGCTTGGCTCGGGTGCTCCTATAGCTTGCTGTGGGGGCACCCAACAGGAGGGAGAGGCCAGGAGAGCAGAAGCAGGAACAGAGAAGAAGAGGATCTGGGCTGCCTTGTGCAAATACACTGTACAGAGCAGGTAAGCATAACATGTTTATTTAAAAAAAAGAAAAAAAAAAAGACTTTACAATTACTTTAAAGGTTTTTTTTTTAAAGAACATTTTTGGAAACCATGTTACACCCTGAATATGGGTGTAACAAGTTATGAAAGGTGAACTTATCTTTTTAAAGCTCATTTTAGTGCTTTAGTGATAATATGTAAATATATGAATGCCCATAGCCCGGCCACAGTTGCATTTTCTTATGCTTGGGCTTTGTGACAGTGGTGTAATTAAGCAATAGGGCTGTCATTGGACTCACGGATCTATGTTTCTGTTTGTAGGTTCTCATTCCTGTGTTTGCTCTGGGGAGAGCTCAAGAACTCTGCATCTTGCTGGAGACCTTCTGGTAACATGTCTTTGTGATACTAGTAGAAACAATGTTAACCATTTTTCATGCAACGTGAATTACGAGTTCGATGCAGCCTTTTTAGGTTTGATTTCCATGGCGTATATTTGAAAAAAAATGCAATAACCATGTTGTAAGCTACACTGTATGGTTGGGGTTATATCATGTATATACTGTGGCCCAAACCCCTCTCTGACTTTGGGGTTTGTCTTGGAGATTCCATTTTATGATTCCATGCCAGGAGTTCCCCTCTCTGCCAAACACAAAGTCTAACCACTCCTGTTGTATGCTATAATAAAAATGTTTTAATGTTCTTAGATCTTGCTTAAAACAGGAGGTTTGTAATATCCCTAATATAACCTGTTACACAGACCTGTAACAGGATGCATTCACATGTGTAATCTCGCCAATGAAACTCCAGGCGAACTACTAAGTATGAAGTGAAATATTTATACTGTACATGTACCCTGTTACCTGCAAAGGATTTGTAAATTTGGTTGGCCAGTCTTGTGATGTGCACACTGCTAGATGGTAGGCTCCCTCTTCTATTTTCTGGGTTGCTGAACAGAAGTGATGATGCCAGTCCACTGTCCAATCACAAGGCTGGAGGTCGAGAAGTGGCAAAGGAAGTTTGAGTTGCTTAATCAGGACCTACAAGTGTCACTGGTCTACCTATTCAGTGTGGTAAATGTGTGTAAATCACAAGATTGGCTGTACATGGCATGTAAAACTATAAACATACTTTGCCAGGAAGTTCACTTAAAGATGTTACCATGGCCAAACTGCTGAGGCAGAATTGATTGTTCATAACCTTTGCATGAGTCCTAACCATATTTTCCCAAGTTCCTGTGCATTGTCTAAAACCATTTGACCAAGTGCCAGAATCCCCCTTTCCTTTTTAACCTCCCTGGCAGTATTCCGAGTCTGGCTCGGGGTAAGATTTCATTACCATAAGCGGTAACTCCGAGCCAGACTCGGGATTGCATCGCTGGATGGAGGGCGTTACTTACCTTGTCCCCCTGGATCCAGCAATGTCTCCCCGCACTGTGACCTGCGAGCCGCCGTGTCTCGCTGGGTCTGTGACCGTGCCGAGCTCCGTTCCCTGTGAGTGTTGCGACGCACGGGGACGGAGTTCGACGCCAAATTCAAAAACGTAAAAAACACAGAGATGCATATCTTATAGATTACAGTACTGTATCAAATAATTACACATCCCCTTTGTCCCTAGTGGTTTGTCCAGTGTCCTTCATGCAGTTTTATATTATAAATACTGTTCTTCATGCCAGGAAACTGGAGATTGTCCATAGCAACCAAAAAATGTCAGTTTACATCAAAAGTGGTTATAGACCAGCTAGAAAACAGCGATTTAATAAATTAGAATCACTCGCAGAATTGAGCGATAGTAATTTGTGGGGAAATTCATCATCAAACACTAAAAGTAATGACAGCGACAATTCTGCAACTGAGTAAATTTCAGTGTTTTTTGATTTGATTACATTATTGAATATTTTTTATTATTGATAGTTAGTTATTTTATTATATATAATATTTTTTTTATGATTTCATATTTCAGATTTTATCATACCTGGGATGTCTATTAGAGTCTTGTTTGGATCGATTTAAGTGAATTATTTCTAAGAATTACAGGCCTACAATATAAAACACCAAATTTCCGTGCAAAATAATTGTACCGCTTTCAACACCTAAAATCCGACATAATCATATCGCCAGTAAAGTTAAAGCTTTACTTTAGGCAAATACAGAAGAAATAAATAAATGCAGCTCCGATCTTTAAAACAGAATTAAATGCAAGCAGCATAAGTACCTGAATAAGTACCTAGTATAAGCTGCTAGTAGTCCTTGTATAGCAGCACTGGAGTAAAAGGGCAAGAAGCAATACAAGGTTAGGTGTCAGTCCGTTCATGTGCTGATAGGAGAATGTAGAGTGACAGAGGGATGAGCTAACCACAGCTCTGCTTCTCCTTTTACTGCCCAGAGCGGGGGATTTCAGTAGATTACATTTTTAATATTGCAGCAAAAGCTGGTTTTGTTAGTTCGTTTTTATCTTGTTGACTTCTGACTGGGGCGTTGCTTTAATAAGACAATCGTCTTCAGCTCTTTCATTTCAGTTTTATGTGGGGGATTCAGGATTGTTTAGGTGTTAAAATATTTTTGATGGTGGGACCACTTTATTTATTTTTTGCCTATCTTTTATGATTTGTTTTTTTATATAACCTGGTGTAGTATAATGATTACTCTTCTCTAGGGAGCGGATGAACTTGAAAGCCCCAATTTACTTCTCTACGGGTCTGACAGAGAAAGCCAACCATTATTATAAGCTCTTCATTACCTGGACCAATCAGAAGATCAGAAAGACTTTTGTACAGAGAAATATGTTTGAATTTAAACACATCAAGGCCTTTGACAGAGCATTTGCAGATAACCCGGGGCCAATGGTAAGGCAACACAATGTGACTTCAATCCTAATTTAAAGTTGTCCAGTGCACACTGCAAACCTAAAATGCACTGGAGTTTTCTTTTGCTGTAGACTGATGGCACCGGTATAATTTTTGGTCTTCATTTATAATGCAGGACAAAGTGCATTGGTGTACCTAAAACCATAACGGCTAATGAGTTATTATCCATAATGTTCTATTACTACTGCAAGCCAAATCATGGCATATGAAGACAGACCTTTCTGTGATTTTAAAACTCTAAATGTTCTTGTGATTTGATTGTTTCAGGTTGTTTTTGCAACTCCTGGAATGCTGCACGCCGGTCAGTCCTTGCAGATTTTCCGTAAATGGGCAGGCAATGAAAAGAACATGGTGAGCGCTAGTTATGTACATGGGTGTATTCAATCTACTGCCGTCTTGCTGACTTTGTATTTATGTGGTAAAAACTGTATATATGTTTGATAAATTAATATACTATAGCAGGTGTTTGTAAACCTCAGTCTTTGAATCTGAACAAAGCACCTATATCTGTAATGTTTGCTTATCTCTCTCCAAAGCTCTATGGCCAGTCCTACACGGTGCAAATGGTTTCAGGAAATAAATTTGTTCAATTCCGCAATAAACACAGACAGTGCTGACAGGGGAATCCCGTCTGCTATTGTCCTCTCCCGACAGGTGATGCCACCCCCGCAAGGAGAAG
The DNA here is from genome assembly GCF_037356315.1 of Lithobates pipiens. NCBI lineage: Eukaryota > Metazoa > Chordata > Amphibia > Anura > Ranidae > Lithobates > Lithobates pipiens. The sequence continues at coordinate 144,647,877 of NW_027507788.1, read as the reverse complement.
ACTATTATTTATCACTAGCAGCAGCTTGTAATATTCCTGCAGGCTGGTTTTACCCAAGTTGACTGATCATTTTATTTTATTTTTTTGATCAACTCTGTACATTCAGCCTGCCCATTAACAGTTTGAATCTCAATTCCGACCATGTATGGCCAGCCTAAGTGTCATTCCTCTCTGGTGCTTCGTTTCTCTGTTATCAACATGAGTCACTTCTGAGAAGTTTTCCTCGACACATGAGATAAATTTGTGTCGGGGAGGGAGATGAGCCCCGACCTTGTCTATTCACAACAGTTCTTTTGATGTGTGGAGGGGGGGTGTGTTCCTTTACTCCAATATGCTCACACACATGGTAACTGCAGCCTCCTCACCCCCTCCTCTCTGCTCCTGACAGATGAGAAAGATTTGAACACTTTTCTGCCCTTTTGAAGGGTTGAAGGAAAGAGACGACGCAGACAAACAAGTAAAATTTATGTAGGAGGTTTTGTTTTCATCTGTGTATAACCTGAGGCTGTTCAATTCACTGGGTATGTGAGGGTTTATAACCACTTAAAAAAAAAAAAAAATAGTGAGGAATTCTAATGGTTTGGTTATTAGAAGAGCTAAGCAATCTTCTTTGCTTGCAACTCTTTATTGTTTGCGTCAGCAACCCTTGGTGCACGTGCCAAGCCAGTTGTTTGGCCAAAATGTCAAACCTGGCAGAAAGTCGAACCCACATCTGTTCCTGTGACGTGGCATAAGCTGTTCTGCAAAGCTGCGCACATGCAGCACATCGTCAATTTGCTTTAGCTCTAATGGAAGTGCACTCAGGAATTTGCATTTCAAATTCCTCGATGGAAAATACAGCGCATGTGCACGTAAATACTCTAGCTACTGCGAAATTGACGTTGTTTTTAACATTAGTGTCTGGGAACTCTTGGTAAGCTTGACATGGCACTGCTCCCGAACCATAAGTGACAGGGACATCAAACTTGGGGAGCACGTTAAGGGGGCCCAGGATCACGGCATGGTAGATCATCTAGGTAAGTTGGCCGACCCCAAAACTGGATATGTCATAGTCCTGGGTCCCATTAATGTGCTCCCCCCAAATTTGGTGTCCCTGTCACTTATGGTTCAGGAGCAGTGCCATGTCAAGCTGACCAAGATTTACCCTAGACGCCGATTGTTAAATGACTCAGAACAGGAGCTCCAATTACTTGCATGGGGAAACGGTGTAAATTTGGATCACCGGTACGGTAGAACCATAGGTGGCAGCCACTCCAAATTTCTACCAAAGATGGTCCAGGGTCCCCTCTCAGAGATCCCCAAGTTTGGTGTCCCTGTCACCTATGGTTTGCGAACAGTGCCTTGCCAAGCTGACCAATTTTTCTTAGACACCAATGTTAAACGCCGGTGTCTTCACCGATCACTGGTGACTTTGGAGCCCTGCTACGGGCAAACTATGGGTCCTCGGGACCCAAAACTTGAGGCTTAAGTTTATTGGGGAGATACCTACAGCATCCAAGTGTTAGGTTATTTTTACCACCCTTGGCCAGCTAGGAATATGTGCAAGTGTTTGGGCGCGTCCGATCACCGGAATATCGGTCATAGAAACAAACTGAGGGTGTCCTTTTGTTGGAAACCCATTAAATATTCAAATGTGCCATCACCCGGGAGCTACGCCAGCTAACTTTTCCAGTTACTGGAACTTTCTGCTAGGGCCAGAGACCCCAAGCTCGGTGTGGAACTACCCTCAACTGTCCTCTCAGGCCCCCTGAAGCTTGGTATTTTTGTCACCTATTGGTTTGGGGTGCTGGGAAGGAGACCACCCCCACCAGACCGTTTACCAACCCTTAAAAATCGGGCAAAGGTCAGACGTGCCCTCAACTTTTATCATGGGTGGGTCAGCCCGACCCCCTAGGGCTGGTAAAAATTTGGGGTGGCTGGCATCCTTGGTCTGAAGGGGTCAGAATTGGGGATGGTCTTGGATCTGAATATAAACACGTTTTGTGTGTGCACCAGTTACCATGATGCTTGATTTTAACTTGATGTTAGAAGTAAAACTGAGTGCAAAAACTCAAAGCGAACTATATGACTTTAGTGTTCACTGGTACGCTAATTGTCTAATGATTATAAAAATGGCACTAAATGTGGAAAAGGTTGCTGACCCCTGGCCCATGTTATTGGGATTTAAGTGTTCAAACTGCTCTAGATCTGCAGAACTGGAGTTGCGGAGTGAATATAGTCATCAGCGCTCAGGAGGCAGGTGGAGAATTTTCCTGTTATGCCTACTGAGGAATGGGAAGGATTCAGCAGTGAAGGGACCAAGCAAGCTTGAAGTAAACTGGCTGGGCATTAGGAATGCCTTGCTTTTTACTCACTAAATTATTTGGAGTCTTTTACGTTGGACAGGGTAATTCTTCAGCATTGCAGTGTTTTGAATTGGGCGACAGTGGAGGATGATATGGTCGCTTTGGAATTAAGAATGAAACGATATGCAGCTAAAATGCATTTTTTGTGACCTGTCAAACCTGCCAAAAGATTTTTAATTCTTTGTTCGCTATCCTGAGTTCCAGGCAGTCAGAATATTCAGCTTGAATGTTGCACTACTTGAGTCCCCCCAGAATATAAGAAATGCTACTGCGTGATTAAATCCATGATTTGTTTTTCATAAAATGTGTGTGGGTGATCCTTTTTATTAATTTAGAATATTGTGTGATTAATGTATACATTAAAGAGAATTTAAACTTTCTGTAATTGCTCTCAATCTGCACAGTGCAACAGAGTACTTGTGACTTCCCAAGAGCTTGGCATGATCCTCATTGCTTGTCCTACTTCCTTTTGTTCCTGTATAGGTGATTATGCCAGGTTACTGTGTGCAGGGCACAGTGGGCCACAAGATCCTAAGTGGGCAACGCAAGCTGGAGATGGAAGGGAGACAGACAGTAAGTTTCCTATACAGCATTAAAGGCATTTGTAAAACAAATTACTTGGTCTCCTACAGCCTACACTAAAAGGGGCCATAGTGTTTTTATTTTAATGGACATTTGTTTGGATTTTGTTTTTAAATAAAATAGCTAAAATCTGGTTCCTAATTTTGCTTTATTATTCCCTGGCAGCTGGAGGTGAAGATGCAGGTAGAGTATATGTCATTTAGTGCCCATGCTGATGCTAAAGGAATCATGCAGCTGATCCGCCAGGCAGAGCCACGAAATGTGCTACTTGTGCATGGAGAGGCCAAAAAGATGGAGTTTCTCAAGCAGAAAATTGAACAAGAGTTTTGTAAGTTGATTATAGACTCATTCTTTAAAAAAAAATATATATATATATATTTTTTTTTAACTGTCTTTTACTGTAGCAATATTCCAACCATAAACACATTTTACTTTCAATTCAACATAGTTCTTGTAGACTCCATTTTTTTATTTATTTTTTATTCCTTTTTACCCTATTCTCTCCATTTCTATGTGTCTTCAGATATCCAGTGCTATATGCCCTTTAATGGAGAGACAGCCACTATTGCTACCAACCCCAACATTCCCGTTGACATTTCCCTGGGATTACTGAAGAAAGAGACTGCTCTAAGTAAGTCAGTCTAACATTTTTCCCTTTTGTATTTGGAACGGAGCTCCATGCAAATGACTAAATACACTGTTGAAATACATATGTGTACTAAACTTTATATAACCATTCTGCAACTATTCTTGTGATCTAGAAACCCCTGTCAGATAGTACTGCATGAGTTGGTGTAAGTAAAGTCAAAACCTTATTTTGACTTTTGAATAAGGTAGGGAAGGGTTTAACTAGAGGTCCCTAAACATAGGGCCAGCTTGCTGACCTTCAGAGTTTAGAGGAGCCTAATTCTGACCAGTAAGTGAAAAATGGCATGGTGCATGTGGTCAGCGCGATAAATAGTAGCCCATAATTGGTGTCAGTTGGTGGAATGAGGGGCCCCATTGTTTGTCCTTGGGATGAATAGTCCTCCATATTCCCATTGCACACTTTCCTAGAAAAGTCTCTAGGATGCTGGAGAATAGATCCTAAATAACATAGTGTAAATGTTTGCCAGCCCACCATGGATCTTCAAACTAAGTCCAAATGGCTTTATTGAAGTATGATCACATCACAAACAAGAGTGCAATGTTTCAGAGTTACACAGGAACCCTTCATCAGGCATGTGATGACATCACATGCCTGACAAAGGGGTCCTGCATGACTGGTGTGCTGGCAAATACCTACACTTGGAATGAATGGTGCACCATCAAGGGGATGAGTCGTGGCCCAAGGGCTGGCTAGAGCGAAACAAAGGGAAACATCTGGCCATGAGCTGCAGTTTGGGAACCATGTTAGAGCCTTTGTCAAATGTGTATTGTCTGTGTCCTCACTGGGAATATTTACCTCCTGTAGTAAGTGTGAGGGGAAATCCAAATTGTTGGTTGTCACCCTCTTATATCCTGCTATAGCTTCAGTACAGGCTTGCCCAATAGTAAGGCTTGGGAGGCAGCTGACCAGATCACAGGTCCTGGTCACTCTGTGCTTCTGCCAGTTAGGACCAAAATCTATATACTAAAACTTTCTGATGGATGTCCCACGAGTACCTGTATGGTTAACTAAAATGACAACAGAGGCAGGACAGGCCTCATGCCTGCTGTAGGAACGATTTAGCATAGCTTTCAGAACATTTTATTGGAATAACAATAAGTTCATACCCATGTGCTGATTATTATTATTTTTTTTATATAAATATACACGGACATGTCTTTTATAATTGTAGGTCTTGTGCCAGAGTGTAAGAAGCCCAGACTGATGCATGGAACCCTTATCATGAAAGATAATGTAAGTAAAGCTGAAGCAGCAATTTTAAATATCTTCCCATGGTATACTGCTATGAAATGGTATAATTTAAAGCGATAGTATTGCATACTAGCACATTATGAAAGAATTGCCTTAAAATGAAGCCCTCTAGTGGCACGCTTTTATCACCGACAGGGCTTTCATTTTCACCTGATCTTCCTTCCAGGTCCGTGAGCCCCAGCCATTTGAATGGCCGAGCCGCGATGACGTCACTCCCTTGTGTGGGAGTCACGGCTGCAGCACTCTATGGGGACGGCTTAGCGTTCATTGAGAGTGCAGTGACTTCACCGGACAACTAAGCAGATAGTAAAATGGAGTAGATAAGCGCAAATAAAAATAAACTGGTCAAATGGATCATTAACTGCAAAAAAGCTGTGCAAAATTGCAAAGATTCTGTGAGGAATAACAGTGTTGTGCCAAACGAGATGGTTTTGCACAACAAACTACTGATATATTCCCATAAGGTAAATAGCAGTTCCAAATACTGTGCACTCTTTTGCACAGTATTTGGAACTGCCATTTACCTTATGGGAATATATCAGTGGTTTGTTGTGCAAAACCGTCACGTTTGGCACAAAACTGTTATTCCTCAGATTTGTTTTTTTGCACTGTTAGTGATCCATTTGACCACTTTATTTTTAGTTGTGCTTATCTACATTTTACTATTTATTCACATGAGTACACACTCCAGATATAGCTGCAATTACCTAGTTTATCATTTTTTATATAGACAGCGCGAGGGACCCTCACTATTCTTTACATGTTTAGAAGATATTTACTGTACCTACAGGTAAGTCTTATTATAGGCTTACCTGTAGGTTAACCGAGCAAAGTTTACTACCGCTTTAAAGTGTTTGTTACCTCAGAATTTCCTGACATGTGCCTGTTGCCAGGGCCCCCAATAAGGGGATACTTTTTCTCTGGTATGGGGGTCAGTGCCTCATCAGTTCAGCAGGGGGGGGCCTGGGCAGCATGAGAAATAGGAGAATGTGATTAGCGTGGGAGAGCAGTTACAGAAACTGATCCCCTGTATGTCTCTCTCCGCAGCAGCTGAAAGACAGCTTCTCCTCCTCTCCCTTCTGCCAGCTTTCACTTGCTGGGGAGACAGCCATACAAGGAATACGTTTCTGTAATTGCTTCCCCACCGCACTGATCATTTCCCCCCTGTAAGAAGGGGGGGGGGGGGGGACAACAAAAAAGGGCTTGTTTACACAAGTTCTCTGCCCCATACAGTGTAAATAAGTTGTTCATGTGGCTAGCCCTCTCAAGTAGGCTGTACAGGGCCCCATGATTTCTAACAGCATATCTGCCAGTTGTACCATGTACTTTGTGTTAAAAAGTATCCTTTTTTGTATTGCTTCCTTTATGTGAAATACCTAGTGTTCCTGCCAGTACCTCTGCTTTCCTATTTCAAACTGACCACACTATACATGAGAGCACTTCCATCCCGCTGTGCTAGCAGTACAGCCTGCCTAACCTTCAACGATCAGACTTGTGCTGACTTGCCTCCCTGCACAGCTCTTCACTGGGAAGATTAGTGTACTGCTGTTTCTCCAGCCCACCTCTCCGAGGCCATTATGCATCACTTCTATATAAAAAAGCATTTGTTTTTCTTTATACACACACATTTTGCCTTTTATTTCAATGTTAAACTGAATGGGTTGTTCAAATAAAGGTCCGCATATACTTTAAATAGCCCAGATCCCCCTGCAGTGCAAGATGTTTTATTCCAGTAAATTTGATATTTGGATTTGGAATGTAATCTTGGTTTGTGAAGAAAATTTTTGTAGACATTGTAATATTCCTTCGGTCTGGAGCTGTACTTTGCAGTACTACTTTTTTGCCACAAGATGTCCTCAGTGTTTCATGGTGAATGTTGCCCAGTATCACTCAACATTGCAGACTGGGGACATGTTGTGAATGGGGGACGTCATAGGCGGGCCCAGTGCTGGGGTGAGCCTAATGCGCCCTTCATTAACATTTTATGAAGCAGAGAACAGCACTGATGACACCCAGAGTTGGGCTTTAAGTATATTGTTTGATTAGCCTAGGAAAATTCAGTTCCTGTATCATAGGCTACTTATTACAGCTTGTCTATGGAATTGTATTTTGGAAACAAGAGACTCTCACAATTTGTAGTAGAGTCATGGTATATCTTTATTTTAGTAATATTTATTATCCTTTGTATTTTAATAAGGATATGTTGTTCTGTAACAATTACTTTGTACCAATCAGCAATATTTGCAGTGACGTGTTTTATGCCTTTTATTTTATAAGCAAAGGGACCATTACTTCAAATTCTATGATTATAAATAAAATGCACGTTGCCATTGACTCTTCTCTCTGTGACAGAGCCTTCGTCTGGTGTCCCCAGAACAAGCACTGAAGGAGATTGGCCTTAGTGAACACCAGCTCAGGTTCACTTGTAGAATTCATATTCAGGATCCACATAAGGAGCCGGAGACTGTGCTGCGGATATACAACCACCTGAAAAGGCAAGTGGGGTGCACAAAATACAATGAATAACTAATAGCATGTGATTAGATAAGGACACTACAGAAGAGACATGGTGTGCTCCACCACTAGAAGTCACTGATTACTGGTATAGTGTCATAGCTGTGTATATATCATAGTTTATAGATTCTATAGCTTTCACACAAACCAATATATACTTTTTATTGAGATTTTTCTTTTTACCGAAAACATGTAGCAGAATACATTTTTATTTTTTGAAACTTTTGGTCTCTTATTTATATCACAAAAACTAAACCCAGTGGTGATCAAATATCACCAAAAGAAGGTTCTATGTATGTGAAAAAATGTAATTTGCGTACAGTGTTGCATGACTGTGTAACTGGCAGTTAAAGTAGCACAGTGCTAAATGGCAAAAAAATTCCTGGTCACGAAGGGGGGTAAAATCTCCCATAGAGCAAGCAGTTAAAGAATATATCAAAGTATTGATGTGTATACAGTTGTAAGTGAGCATTGTCCAATTGTTTTGTTTATTTTTTATCATATGGTTTGTGTTGCTGCATCAAAGTTCAATGGGGGAATTTTCTTGTTCTTTGTACTGTTAAGGGAAGTAACAGGATCAATCAAACCATTTAATACTGACAGGGCTGCTTGCAATGCTCAGCTTTTTTTTTATTTATGTAAAACCTTTATCCCAAAATGGGGGGGGGGGGGGAGCTGTTGCTGTAACTACTTAAAATGTCAAGACGTGTGTTGCTGTCCAGATCATCAGATAATAATAATAATAAAGGGGGGGGAGTAAAAATAAAAACCAAATGCAGCAATCACATTTTAAGGATTGGTAAGCTGCAATGTATTCAATTTTATCACCAGGGGAGTTATTTACTAAAGGAAAATCCACTTTGCACTTCAAGTGCACTTACTGTAGACTCGAGGGGGACATGCAAGGAAAATAAATCTTTACTTTGGGAATGACACAAAAACACCTTTTAGTAACGCTAAGCTATTGCATGTTCCTCCTGCAGTGTACTGAAGGATCGTCTGGTACAGCACCTCCCTGATGGCTCCATTATGGTGGAATCAATCCTTCTTCAAGTCTCCACCAATACTGATGACCCTGGCACAAAGGTGCTACTTGTATCGTGGACCTACCAGGTTAGTACTGATGTGTACTTGAATGGGAAGTATTTTTAGCTGAACATTTACCATTGAGATTTTTGTAGAATAATCTGCAATGTGTGACTGGATAAAAATAGGATTTTTGTACTAACCGTAAAATCCTTTTCTCTGCAATTCACCAACCGACACAGCTCCTCTCTGTAACTAAATGGGTTGTATAGCCTGCCATTAGGAGAACTAGGCAAAATTGTTACACAATACACAGAACTTTAATCCCGCCCCTGGTGGGCGGACACTGTGCTATCAACCCTCCTCACTGCTCCCAGCAGCTTCAGTATGTCAACAAGCAGTATAACGTAGAAAAAAAAAGGAGGGGGTGGGTGCTGTGTTGGTCAGTGAATTACAGAGAACAGGGCCTCCTGGCGAACCAGGGACACGGGTATGTTGGAGGGGAAGAATCTGTTTGGCGGCCAAGAGAGAAACTCTATCTTGTAGCCTGTGGAAATCAGATCGCAGACCTATTGGTCGGATAACCGGGAGGTCCTCCGGGCTGCAAACTCCCGAAGACGACCCCCCCCCACCCGAAAAGTGGGTGGGGGCAAACCTTCATGCGGTAGCACTTTTGTTCGCAGGCTTGTGATTCCAGGGACGCCTCTGACCGCCCGTGGGCGTCCTGTCGGGCTGCGGGTGTTTTGCCAAAGCACCGGGCGGACGAAAAAGCCGCTTGTGAGCAGAAAAAGATGGCCCTTGCCTGCAGCGTGGCTCCTTAGCCTTCCTGGTCTGTGGGAGTAGTGTACTCTTGCCACCCGTGGCATTCTTAATGTCATCCCACGAGGCTCCAAAGAGCCGGTTGCCAAGGAAGGGAAGATCCATCAGTGCTTTCTTGAATGCCTGGTCAGCAGACCAGCATTTCGGCCAAATGAGGCGCCTCAGCACCACAGCTGACACTGAAGCCTTGGATAACAGAGGGAGAGTATCCAGGGCCGTGTCACAAACATACTTAAGGCCATGCACTAGTTGGTCTGCTAGTTCCACGCAGACAGAAGAGGCGTTGCAAAAGTTTTGCCCACTCAGTCAGTGTCTGCGACACCAGTGCAGATGCCAGTACAGGTCACACGGCTGACCCCACGACCATAAACAAGGAACGAGCCACTGCCTCGGCCTTCCTGTCCGTGGGATCGTGGTTACTTTATTTTACCCCATTCCCTGTAGATGAATTTGTCAAACTAAGTCAAATACGGGAACACCTTAGGTGAACGCGCTGGCTTGCGGGACCCAAAAGGGACCCGTACATCAGCAGAGGAAGCCGCTGGCTCCTGAATCTTCAGCTGTGATAAGTGCTCCAACAAGCGTCTTGTCGCACCTGGACGGGGAATCATCCTCACTGTCCTGGTCAGCCACGTCTGATAGGTCAGAGCAGGGGTCTCCAGCTGCAGCAGGGCTCTCCCCAGAGGACGGGGGCACAGGGGCCTCTTACGTGCACCGACTCTATCTTAGCAACATAGGGGTTAAGGACCGGCGGCAGGGTGTCCATGCACACCGCGCTAACCTGTAGTCCCTAGGAGGTTCCCAGTTGCAGAGAGGAGAGAAGGCAACAGCAGCAGCTATAAACAGCGGTGCAAGGTTCTGCAGAGCTAGCTTCAGCATTCAGCAAAGAGCCATCCAGTGTCCTGCACACACAGTGGACACAGGAAACGGCAAGTGAGAGCACATGTAATGCTGCCACAAGAGAACAGCAGCGAAAAAAGCGCTCAGGCTTCAAGAAAATGGCCGCTAATGAAACTAATAGGAAATCCTAAAGAAAATGGCTGCTGAAGCTCACCAGGGGAATATCAGCTTTCCCACATCCAAGATGGCTGCCGGACAGCGCCATGCGGTGACAGAATAAAAACGTGCTGCCTGCTTACAGTCGGAACAACCTCCACAAAAACCTTTTAGGGACCCCCCCGGACCAGGACCAATGCCAGCCGCACAGAGCCCCCACAGGTGAGAAAACGGCGAACCCACACACACCGCCTGCAGCCACCCCCCTCAGAGGGGGGGAAGGAGGGGTGATAGGGACTTGGGAGAGAAGATAGGGAGGTGAGGTGGCACCCGAATCAACCCGCCCCCCCCCCCCCAGGGAATACCCAGCTGCTCACCCCACCGAGGCAGGGAGAGCCGTACTTGCCAGTCCTGAAGAGCTGGGAGACATTCCATCACAGACCTACTCCTGCGCAGTTACAGGGTAGTTGTTGGCCTGGTATACTGTGATCCAGACAGCAGTAGCCCAGTCATATGTATACCCCGGAGCATTGAAGCTCACGACCACCTCTGGAGCTGTGGCCTGCTCACGCTCGATGGCCGGACTGGGGAGACTACAAGGATATCATTAAGCAGCCTGCCACCCAGCCGACAGTTGATAGAAGATCTCAGGATCTTTCATCTTGTGCAAAAAGCAGCAAACCTGCAGCAAAAACATGGACCGAGAGGGCCTGCAGGGTTCCTAGGTTATTCTCCTTACTAGGCAAAATAAAAACTGAAGCTGCTGGGAGCAGTGAGGAGGGTTGATAGCACAGGGTCCGCCCACCAGGGGCGGGATTAAAGTTCTGTGTATTGTGTAACAATTTTGCCTAGTTCTCCTAATGGCAGGCTATACAACCCATTTAGTTACAGAGAGGAGTTGTCGGTCCGTGAATATAAGAGAAAACTAAATGGCTTGTGTAGCTCTTGGTTAATCTTTTGTTCCAACCAAATCTTAAAGTCTTGTGCACATTAGCAGGAATTGGCCCATGTGTACAGCTTTCTGACAAATGAGCATGCTGGAAAACCAACATCCAATCGGGATGTTCTGGCGGGGTGGGGTATTCTGTGCACTAACATTGCTTGTGTTAGTACAGTGATTTCTCAGAATTTTTTATTTTTTTTGGTTCAGCCCGCTGAAAACTTTGTGCACCAGGCCTAACTATTAGAACCCATTACTATAAATAGTAGTCCTAGAAAAACACTAATGCCTAATAAATTGCTTAAAGCTCTTCTCAAATTATAACCTGTATATTTCCTTTTAGTTTTACCCAGAAAGAACTATGTAGCGTGCAAGGGGCTGCCTGGCTGCAATTTTTGAGCAAAGTATAACTAAAGTGCGAATTTATTTCAGTTTCGAAGAGCATGAAGTTGGATTGCAATACTGGTCAGGTTTTTATTGCTACCTCTGCTAGGGAGATTCATCTTCTCTATATGTCCTGTGTACCTATATTTGAAAATAAAAAAAAATCTCACATTTTGGATTGATCCCAGCACAGTAATAGAAGTGAAAACCTTCCACTGGGGACACAAGTTCTGGTGACCTGGGAGCACCAAGAGATTCACTTAACCACTTCCAAATTACCGAACGCCGATATACGTCCTTGCTTTGAGGACAGATATCGTTGTTATGGCAGCTAGCTGCCATAACCCCGCTATCCTCGTGTTCAGCTACAAGATAAAAGTGGTCTCTGTGGTGGATTCGCCGCAAGATTACTTTTATTGGCGGCGGGAGAGAGGGCCCCCCCCCCGCACTGCCCTCCATCGATTACCGGAGCCGTCGGCAGTGGTGGCGCCCTCTCCCACTGAGCTTGTGTGCAGGTGATCGGTAGAGCGAGAGTAATAATTCTAGCCCTAGACCTCCTCTGCAACTCAAAACATGCAACCTGGAAAAAATTTTTTAATGTGGCCTATGGAGATTAAGGGTAAAAGTTTGTCGCCATTCCATGAGCGGGCACAATTTTTAATGTTATAACCCTACTTTAGCTCTCACACTGCATCGCTAAATAGAAAGGAGATTGTAAAATTTTTGGCCTTGTAAAGCTAAAGATTAGTGCAGGGATATGCAATTAGTGGACCTCCCAGCTGTTGCAAAACTACAAGTCCCATCATGCCTCTGCCTCTGGGTGTCATGCTTGTGGCTGTCAGTCTTGCTATGCCGCATGGGACTTGTAGTTCTGCAACAGCTGGAGGTCCGCTAATTGCATATCCCTGGATTAGCGCCTTATCCATACAGGAATGGAGCATAGTGTATACACCAAGAGAGATTTTCCTGTCCTACTAGCCCCAGCACCTGCCATGGTTCTTGACTGCCACTGCTAGTGACATGTGGTACTTTTTTAGGTTTTAAATATGCTACGTATTTGATGTAAAACAAAAGATATTTTCAAGGCTCTGTCTGTGAGGTACCATGCAGGCCAATCCTGTATACTGGTTGATTGACTTCTAGGATGTCTTGGATCTATTAATGTTCATTTTTACTGGATTTCTGTAAGTGTTTAGCCTTTCTTTTAATAAACTGTCAAGCAGTTTTGCACTATGTGGCCATTTTTATCTTTCCTTCATGGACCCTACTATGGAGTAAACTTTACCATCAGCTATGACCGCACCACCACCTGCAATATAATAGGGAAAGCCGATTGAATCTTCTATACTTGCATATCATGCTTGTCTAGACTCTAATTTTTTTTTTTTTTTAAATGCTCCACTAACAGTGAAATTTGAAGTCTTTATTTAATGGGAACAGAAACTGTCAATGTCTAATAAAAAGACAGAGCCCTGGAATACAGTGAAAGGCGTTTGCATTTCTCTAATGTATCTATTTTTTCTTGTCTACTCAGGATGAAGAACTAGGAAGCTTTTTGACATCTCTGTTAAAGAAAGGCTTACCACAAGGCACAACCTAGGCGACTGGAACCCTGACCCGGAGATGTAGGGACTATTAGCCTCCTTCATACCTGGCAGAAGATACCTGTGGATACAACAGAGCAGAGGAGGAAATATTACTGTGGCTTTCTGTGAACTGTCTTAACACAAACCCGAGCATGGGCTCCGTATTGAATATGGACAGTGCAGGATTTATGTGCTTAGCACTACCTTTTTTAATAAAAATAAAACCTTTGTACCTGACTTAAACTGCTTACGAGATAACTCTTTAGAAAATTTCTACCGGGGGGGGGGGGGGGGGGGCAGATCTACCTTATTTATTTTGGTGACTATTGTTACCAAGTTGGAGAGTAAGGAAAACCAGGTATAAAAGGGCAGTCTACTAATAGGTACACAAGAGAAGAGCAAATTCATGTTTCTTTCAGTTGTGTCTAAAAGACAGACAGTGAGGGAACACTATGCATAGTAGTATTGTGTACATCCTATACTGAGTGTACCTCAACTCTGCGGAGCCAATTCTCCACATGGTGATAAAAGTGATGCCAAAGAACAGAGCAACGACCTGTACAGCATATGAATTGGTGTGATCAGCAGTAAGTAATCTACAGTACAGGGAACAAAGTGAGGAGGTCAGAGTATGTAATGTACGTTATATATGCAAACCTCTTTACTGTATCAAAAGGGGGTACGTTTATTCTCTATGGCTTCCTTATTTTACCTGCTGTATTTCTGCAAAGAATTTATAAATAAAAGGGGGTACATACAAGCAGCGAAGATCTCTAATGTGTTTCAAGCTAAACAGTGCTTACTCAGAATGCTCTCCTAAGATCTAAATTTCCAGTAAACGCAACACCCATCCCCACCAATCCACTCTTGGGGACAAACTGAAACCAGCTATAATCAATCCAGAGATCAATTTCCACACCACGTTTTATATATTTAAAAAAAAAAAAAGTGTTGCAAAGCATTGGGGTTAATGTACTAACAACTGGAGAGTACGACATCTAGCGCAGCTCTGCATGATAACCAATTGGCTTGTTCAATTAAAGTGGTTGTAAACCCTAGGACAAAAAAAAAAAAAAAACTTGCAAGACAAAGGCATAATGAGCTAGTATGCACGCACGTGGGAGCCCCTGTAACAGCACACTCACTGAAGCAACGGCACGTACGCAAGGGACAGAATACGGAAGTGTGTGTGTAAACACACAAATCCCTGTTCTAAAAGCAGTGACAGATGTTCTGTACCTATTGGCTAGGAACCACGAGCCATCACTTGCTCTAGTCAGTCACCTCCCAGGGAACAGAGTTAACCCCTTGAGCGCCCCCTAGTGTTAACCCCTTCACTGCCAGTGACATTTTTACAGTAATCAATGCATTTGTATAGCACTGATCAGAGGCGATCAAATACCACCAAAAGAAAGCTCTATTTGTGGGGAAAAAGGGACGTCAATTTTGTTTGGTTACAACACCGCACGACCGTGCAATTGTCAGTTAAAGCGACGCAGTGCCGAACCGCAAAAAATTACTTGGTCATTGAGCAGCCAAACCCTCCGGGGCTGAAGTGGTTAAACTTAAACTGGAAGCTGATTGGTTCTAGGCAGAGCTACACCAGATTTTGCACTCTTCAGTTTTAGTAAATGAACCCCAATATGTGAAGAACATGACATTAGAACCTGAAAAACTAAACTTGTTTACCCCGCTTGATATAAAAAAAAAAAAAAAAAACAATCTCTACAAGTGCTTTATAAAGATGTAATTTATTATAAAATGTTGAAGAAAGAGGTTAAATGGTTGTGAGACGAACACTTGCATTGGGAAGGTATTTGTCTCCAAGTTACTTTGAAACAGGAAAAACATCTAGAGAGATTTGGTTAAGTTTAAAGTCATTATTTACAGCAAGGACAAGTTTAAAGCGTTTGTTACCCCAACACCTCATATTCCTGATCTGTGTCTGCTGTACCATGTACTTGTATGAGAAAGTATCCTGTTCTTTGTATTGCTTCCTTTATGGGGTGGGAGAATTAAACTATTCAGCCAGTGTGGGTGCACCCTAAGACCACATTCACACCTGAGCGTTTTCAGCTTGTAAAACTCATCTCAAAACGCCCAACAAGCAAAAATCCCATTAATTTCAATGGCACCTGTTCACATATAAGCGTTTTTTTGCCTGAAGCTCAAAAAAGTACATGAGCTTTTTTTTTTTTGACAGATTACAAGTGTTTTTGGCCCCATAGACTTCAAAAGAAACGCCTGACTTAAGTAGGAAAACCCTGAAATAGTATCTCTCTGCCCCTAATTTCCTCTCCCTCTCTTCTCCCTAGTATTTAAATTGACTAAACAAAAACGCCTGAAGCTGTAAAACGATTGTAATACACTTTAAAAAAAAGCTACAAAAAAAAAATGCCTGAAAATGATACGCTCAGGTGTGAATGCAGCCTAAAAGATCAATCAGAGTGTAAAGAAGAAAAAAAAAAATGTCATACCTGCTCTGTGCAATGGTTTTGCACAGAGCAGCCCTTATCCTACTATCATGCCCCCCCTCCCCCCGCCAACACTCTTGGCCCTTTCCCCCCTTACAGAATTCCCCCCCATAGAAAGCCATTTGATTGAACAGGCTCCCAAACTGACTGACTCTGTGTCCATAAGACTAAGCTACGAGTGTGGCCCAGCCCCCTGCTCTTGCCTTACTGGCTGTGATTGACAGCAGTAGGAGCCAACGCCTCCTGCTGCTGCATCTCAGCCAATGAGGAAGCAGAGACTCATGAGAGCCTTGGCTCTCGTGCACATTGCTGGATCAGTCTCGGGTAAATATTAGGGTGGGGGGCTGTGGCAGGAGCTGCACACTGACGTTTTTTTACTTTCATGCATAGAATGCATGAAGGTTAAAAAATCTTCACAACCACTTCCTGCCCAGCCTACTGTCAAATGACGGCTGGGCGGGACCTTTGTTGTTCTAAGTGGGTGTCCTCCCAGAATGTGCCACGTTCACCAGCCACAGCCGATGAGTGATCAATGGACCAGATCGCTGTGATCACATGACAACTGTAAACAATGAATGGCTTTGATTCATGCCATTCGTTGTATACAATTGTGGGGCTAGCTGTGATTGGCCTAAGTAATCACATGATACAGACAGGGCCAAACACAGCCCATCCGTACCATGTGATTAGCTGGTGCTAACCAATAGTAAACACTGAATTAATCAATTTCATTCAGTAAAAATGGTTGCTTATACTAGTGATATAACTCATGAATCAATGTGTAAAAAAACGATAGTAACACTGCATTGCTCTGGTCACAGTATAATTACAAAATATATATTTAAAATACTGTCACCGCCACACCAGTTATTTAATGCTGCTGTACTGTATTGATGACAAAAAAAAAATCCACTTTTTTTATTATTGAATTTTCCAAAAAATTGTGGCAACTTCAAAAACCTTGCCATGCCTCTTACCATATACCTTGGACTGTCTACTTTCCAAAAAGAAAAAAAAAAGTTCATCTGTACTGTCCTTACATCCGTACACCAGGATTCATCAATTTTTAGATATATCCCATAGTTTGTGTATTCTATTCTAACTACAGACTAAATGAAAATGATTTGGGTTATTTTCACCCACAAAATGTAACGGTATGCATTTTGGGCTAAATTTATGAAGAACAATTTATTTATTTGTAAAAGGATAACAGAAACAAAGAAACCCCAGCCCCCCCCCCCCCCCCCAAATGTTCTGCCTTTTTTCGTTTATTTAGCAAAAAAAAAAAACTCAAAAGAAAGCTCTATTTGAGTGGGAAAAAAAAAGAAAATGTAATCGAGTACAATGTTTCATGGCCACGCAACTTCCATTCAGAGTGTGAGAGCGCTGGAAATTGGCCTGGGCAGGAAGGGGGTGAAAGTGCCGCTATTGGAGAGGTAAAAGAGAAGTGATGTATTTTTGCAATTGTACAAAAGATGTGTCATACTGGATATCTAACCATGTGTACTAGGATCCCTCATGGTTTGAAGCATATTATACCTCTGTACATGTCTTGATTTTACAAAGCTGCAGAAACAAACGTAAA
Source organism: Lithobates pipiens (assembly GCF_037356315.1). NCBI lineage: Eukaryota > Metazoa > Chordata > Amphibia > Anura > Ranidae > Lithobates > Lithobates pipiens. Next base: position 144,630,726 of record NW_027507788.1, on the reverse strand, counting down.
ACAATCATTTATATGTGAATGTTAGATTAGTGTTGTGCCTTTACTCTTAATTACTCACTGTATTTTTGGGGTCAATCTTCCACTGTCTACTAAAGAGTAACTCCACTTCTGTGGGAAAAATAAATAAAAAATTAATATAGCATATACCTTACAAGTGCTACACAATTTTCAGATTTTCCCAGAAGTCTGCACTAAGGTACACATCAGATTTTAGGCATCCTCTGCAATGAAAACTACATTTTCGGTGAGCTACTTCAAAGGGGTTAAAAGAGAAGTTTTGGAATCAAAAATAAGTCTTTCTCCCCTAGATGGCTACAGCACCAATCTCAGCTGCATCTGTCCCCCACTGCCTCTACACTGAGAACCGAGTGATCAAAAACTGCTGATCGCTCAGTTCTCTGTCTTCAGTGAGCAGATAGCAGTGACTGTCAGTCATCGATTCTCTGCCCCGCCAGCACTCAATGCACTGTGGAGGGGGCGGGAGCGGCTGGTTCAGTCTCCCAATGACTCGCTGAGAGGCTGATATAGATGGCAGTAGACTGGGCCGGCTGAGTGACATCAGCCAACAGTGGACTTTAGGCCGCTGCCGACTGAAAACTGCAGAATGAAGTGCACTCCTGAGATTCACAGGAGAGATTAGATAGGATTGAAAGAGCTTTGGTTAATCACTTGTAAAGGGATGCAGACCCTGCATTTTCCTCATTAGAACACTGCAAGTGCATCAGATTGATAATTAAAGTCACTCAGATTCACTTTGCACATAAATTAACTTTTTTTCGTGTTCTTTTTCAGAGCAGACGCAGGTAGGAATTTGCAAAAAATGTCTAAAATGCTTGCTATGTACATTGATCATCCAGTGGGGATTGATTTTTTTTTTTGTCAATAAAAGTGGAGGTCCTCTTAACAATATATTTGTACATGTGATTTTCTTTTTTTTTTTTTTTTTTCAAATCTGTTATTTATATATAAGGCAGAGACACACATAATACAGCATCCAAGTATAGTAAATACAGAGAGTATGGTAAAACGACATGCATTGAAATATATTACATAACATAACTGGAGAATACATGCATAAGAAGGAGGGGAGCAAAAAGTCCCCAAGTTCCATTTGTATCCATCTACACCCTTCAGACTCTCCTAATTGTAGAGAGTCCACAGATGTAGGCAAACATTTCTCCAACAGAGGCTGTCTGCATCCCTCTACTGAGACTGATCTATAAACTCCAGGACGGTTCTATGAGTCCTGCCCCTGTTTTCATATTTCATTATAGTAGAACTGTATGGGCACCCAGAGACACCTCGAGTCCCCAAATGCCCCAGTAGGAAACCAGAAAGGGGGGGGGGAGAGACAGAGCAGAGTTTCAGGGTCAAATGGGAAGGGGGGGTAGGGGAAGATAAGGGGAAGGGGGTCCGATGGAAGCAGTGGCGCGAGCCTGAGTAGGGTCTCTGGCAATATCCTAGTCCTCTGTCCATCCGATGAGGAGCAGTCCTAGACTGCAATACCACTCGCCAATAGAGCTCTTCCTTCATCTGAGAAAATGAACATATTCCATAGGGACCATGTTCGGGAAAATTGTTAGTTTTGGTGACGGGCCGTGAGTACTAGGTCTTCCATTTTTTTGATCTCCTTCACTCTTTGGAGCCACATGCCTACAGTTGGGGGCTGTGTGGACTTCCAACGTAGTGGAGTACAAGCCTTTGCGGCATTCAATAAGTGACGGATCAGAGATTTTTTTTTTTTATATAGGTCTAACATGACATGTCAGTAGCATGAAGTAGGAAAAAGGCTGGATCAGCTGGGATGGGGAGTTAAGTGAACTTTTGTATCGAATGTTGTATGGTTCTCCAGAATTGCTCCAAAGTGGGGCAACTCCAGAACATATGGAGGATCATTCCTCAATCTCCCTGACATATCCAGCAACGATCTGAAGAGGATGGGTAAAACATTTTTTTAATTTCGCAGGAGTATTGTACCATCTGGTGACCAGTTTGTAATTGGGCTCCTGCATTTTTGTGCATATTGATGATCTATAAAATGGAGGATGTTTTGTTCTTGTGGCTTCGTAAGCGTACGTTGCAGATCCCTCATTTGCCATTTATGATAAAGTGAGACGCTTGATAATAGCCTGAGTTCCTCAGGGAGCAGAAAATGGGGTCTGTGTTACCCAGGGGGGGACTCTGGGGTCCCTAAAATCAGACGGAGTGGGGAATCAAGTGACAAAAGTCAGGCTTGCAAAAGGAGAACATATTCTCATAGTTGTTCCTATTAGGGGATGATTTTTAATGTCCCTTGGTAGTAAGTTATGGCACCAAGATGCTCTACCCAGGGGTACGGAACATTGGGTCTTCTCCAACTGGGTCCATAGTTTAGTGGACTGGTGACGGTTCCAATCAATAAGTCTAGTCAGGTGGGTTGCCTGGTGGTATTTGCAGAGGTCTGGCACCGCTAGCCCCCCATGCAGTTTGGGTAGTGTGAGTTGTCTTTTGTTGAGTCTAGGTCAGTGATGGCGAACCTTGGCACCCCAGATGTTTTGGAACTACATTTCCCATGATGCTCGTGCACTCTGCAGTATAGTTGAGCATCATGGCAAATGTAGTTCCAAAACATCTGGGGTGCCAAGGTTTGCCATCACTGGTCTAGGTCTTTTATGAGCTCATATGAAGTCAAAGAAGAGGGCAACGGTCTGGTCAAAATGGCAGGAGGGGATTGAGATCGGCAAAGCTTGTAATAAGTAGAGAAATTTAAGGAGTATGCACATCTTAAGGATGTTGCATCTACCAAACCAGAAATGGAACCCCTCGTGCCATGTATTAAGCAAAGCGCATACAGATGTCAGAAGAGGGGGGAAATTCGGGGGAAATATCTGCAAAATTTTGGATGGATATATGTACCTAGATATTTTAGGGCCGTGTTTGTCCATTTCAATTTAAAACTGTTTTTGAGAGTCGTGAGAAGGCGTGGAGGTACTCCTATACCCACCGTCTCAAATTTGTTGAAATGAATTTTCATGTTGGAGATACTGCCATATATCCTAAATTCTCGTAAAAGGTTTGGGAGAGAGATCGCTGGATTAGTGAGCGAAAATAGCATATTGTCCGCATATGCGGCGATCTTCTGCTGTGAATCTCCCATAACCCCAGTAATATCCGGATTGGCGCGTACGGTACGCAAGAAGGGTTCCAGTGACAGGGCAAAGAGGAGTGGGGATAATGGGCCTCCCTGACGTGTCCCGTTCTTGATCACAAATGGTTCTGATAAAACACAGTTGGCGCGGACTCGAGCTGAAGGGTCTGTATATAATGAATTTATCCAATTCAGCATTGTACTGCCCAGGCCTATGTGTTCCAATACGGATGTCAAAGTCCCAGTTCACCCTGTCAAAAGCCTTCTCCACGTCCGCTTAGAAAGACGCAGGAAGTCTCAGTCTTATTTACCACATGTACAAGGTTGAGGATTTTAATGGTGTTATCCCATGCCTCTCTAGTAGGGACAAATCCAACCTGGTCCAGGTGGATAAGGGATGGTAGATACAGTTGGATCCTTGTGGAAAAAAAAATTGGGAAAATTTTCAGGTCTGCATTGAGTAGGGAGATTGGCCTATAGTTCCCCCACGCAGTAGGGTCCTTTCCTTCCTTGGGGATCACAGTGATATGTGTTGATAAGGTTTCTCATGCGAGCATTCTAGTGTTATGGGGTCTTCAAGCAACTTACTTGATTCCACGGGTAGTTTGGGCATTCCTGATTTGAGCAGGTAGTCTTTGATTTGGAGTTGTGAGGGGGGTGTTATCTGTAAATTGTAGAGGGATGCATAAAATTCTATTCTATGCTATGCTTCGTGGAAGTGTGACCTTCTGACTGGAGGGGGTCAAGATGTGTGGTATGTAGTTTGCGAGTGTCTGTTCCCTCAGTGATTTGGCCAGAAGTTTACCACATTTGTTCCCAGATTCATATGACATCTGTCGACATACCTGAATGGCTGCTTTAGCGCAGAACTGCATTAGTTCAGTGATTTGGTTACGTAAGAGTATAATTTCTGCCTCAACAGAGGGGGTTTGGGCAGGTTTGTGTCTAGCTTCCGCAAGGTGTAGGACTCAAGGAGTGATGTCAACTGTGCCGTACGTTGTCTCTTAACGCGCACCCCATGCTCGATTAGCACTCTGCGAATCACCGCCTTATGGGCTTCCCAGACTATTCTGGGTTTGCTGTCAGGGGTGTTATTGGTCTTAAAAAGAAAAGAAAGAAACACAGTGTTTAGATCGCACTTAAGTGGCGTGATAAGCGTGTTCTTAAAGAGTAGCACAATGGTGCTAAGACGCTCTCCAGTACAATACTGGTAATTTAGCGCAGGCCCAATTGGGGATGCGGAAGGAGACAGCTAGTAGAAAACTTGCCGGCCGCCACCCCCCCACCTCAAGCTGTAATAGAAACAAATATAACAGAAACTGATAACGGCTATTCAACCAATAGTGATTAGTAAAAGATCTAAGAAAGAGAGGTGTCACAACATTCCAGATTAGCAACATTCCACCCACACAGCATGCATACAATACTCAGTCCATTTTAGGCAAGATTCTTAGGCGTAACCACCCTTTGTAACTGAACAACTGGGTACAGAATGAACTTTGTATCCACATTACCAGCTCAATTAGTTCCCGTTGCCCACTCCTTAGTGCAGGGGGAGATAGCCATCAGTACAATTTCTGAGGATTCCTCAGAAGTTATGACACTCATGTCCTAGGACCCGTCCCCCACCTCTCGCCAGCACAGAACGGATAGGCCCACCCACTCCGGAGCAGCGTGTCCCCCCATCTGCGATAGGCCCACAGTAGAGGAGAACCCCCCCAATCAAGACTGGATTCCCCAGTGTGGTTTCCACCCCCCCCCCCCCCCCACGCGGCCTGCGGACCAACTTGTCACCTGATATGGGTACATGACATACTGTGTCACCAGTTTTAGTGCCTCTACAGTGGTAATCCGACCGCGTGATGCTGGGATGGAGTCTACTCACCACAGTGGACCATGCGATGTGAAATAAATGTAATGACTTCACTCCACCTACTAATAAACCCATCCCATGAGCTTCTCGGCTCGGGTGACACAATCAGGGCCCCCCTACCATGACTATTCCAGGGTCGATGACATTAGTTCCTGCTACCGTATTGGTCTTATGTACATCTTTGCAATTATGACTCACGTGTCGCCTCATCCGAGGGTACCCGAGACCACCTCCTGGATCGCTGCTGCTGCGGTTGTTGAAAGTTGCGTCTTGCAGAAGGTCCCAAGAAGCAAGGAATGATGTTGAGCCAGTTAGGGACCGTGACTGGTTCCAGCCCTAGGAAAAAAAAAAAAAAAAGGCTGGTAGATCCACCAGGGTATTCAGGGCAAAGGAGGTAGATCCATTGCAGAATGTCACTGCCAAGGAGTATCGCCAGCGGTACGTACAGTCCTGTCTCCTGGCCAGCTCCAGTGCTGGACGCAGCAAAGCTCTTCTTTGTAGTGTGGCTCTCGAGAGATCTGGCAGGATTTTGATTGCAGCGCCGTCTAATTCTACCTCCTCATGATCCCATGCCTTGCGGAGGATGAGCTATTTTTGGGTATAGCGGTGCAATCTGCAGAGGACATCTTGGGGGTCTGTCAGGGTCTGACGGCCTAGGTCCGAGAGTCTGATGAACACGGTCCAGTGCCACAGATGGTGGGGGGGTGTAATCCAAAACTTTCTGAAAATGGCCACAACGGTCGCCACAAGGTCCTCGGACCCAGTAGCCTCTGGGAGTCCCCGCAGCCATAAGTTGTAGTGATGGCTGCTGTCCTTCAGGTGAAGTTGCAAGTCTATCGCTGTGGCCGCCTGAGATTCCCGGGAGTGCTCCAGCGTCAACACTCTGTGTGAGTAAGGACACCGATGCCTCCCGAGTCCACCCTATCCGTGAGGGACTCAATATCTGACTTGGTAGGAAGAGCTTCAAGGTCAGATTTAGTGGGGGGGGGGGGGGGGGCCTGTAAAATGGCAGGCCAGTCCACTGTGGATTGCGATGACCCCGCCATGTCTGTGCAGAAGATAGCTGGGGTTTCCACGGAGAGGTCCGAGGTGGTGGATGATGCTGGGGAAACAGGTAGATTTGACGTGGCAGCAGCGGTAACGTTGAATACACATGGCGCCCGGTGATGTCTCTTGTGAGCCCCCGAGGAAACGATGGATACCACTCTGCCTCACCTGTGATCGGTTGCCGCTGGCTGACGATCTCGTCCTGTACCTTCTGGAGGTTATCATACCTCGTTGTTGCTGCGGAAAGTAAGCCGTCTGTTTTGTGAGGCTAAGGAGGTAAAGGCCGGGAGCCCTCATAAAACACTTCCTCACTCAGCCATTGCTAAACCACGCCCCCACCACATGTGATTTTCTTAATCCAACTATGACTCCCTATATATGCTATTTTTTAATTGATAGGAATGAATTTAAAGCATTTGTTACGCCAGTGCTTCATATTCCTGAGATGAGCCTGTTGTATCATGTATTTATATGGGAAAACATCCTGTTCTCTTTACATGACGCCTTTATGTGAAATCCGTGGCGTTTCTGCCAGTCCCCCCCGGTTTCCTAATAAAAACTGACCACACTAAGCAGGAGAACACACTGTGGTCAGTTCTCTAGCTATACTGAGAACTCAGTATGCTCTCCTCCAATGATCAGACTTGTCCTGACAAGCTCCTACTGCACAGCCATTCTCTCTGAAGCTCAGTATGCTGCTTCTCCTCCCGGCACTTCTTATGCAGCTGAGAACAGAGGGAATGTGATCACTTATAAAAAAAAAAAATTAAAAAAAAGTATTTAGAATGTATTTTTATATCTATACACAAATGTTTTGCCTTTCATTTCTATTTTTAAACAGAGTGGATTCTTTTACAAGGTGATTGTTTACAATCATTTTAAGTTCTCAGGTTTTAATAGCATTTTGTAATATATATATATATATATATATATATTTATTAAAAGCAGACCTTCAGCCAAAAAAAAAAAAAAAAAATGAATAAATACCTTAATTAAAGATTAAAATACAACCAGCTTTTGCTACAATATTCAGCTTCGCTCTAGAGATTACCCCTACAGTGCTTTTTGTCTACAGCTCAGTCAGATGGGCAGCATCATTCAATGGCGGTTTCTGTAAGCCCAGCCCCAGCCTGTTGACTAGACTGGAAAAGGGGAAGCAGCACAGCAATGAGCTCATCTCTCTGTCCCTCTGCTCTCTCCTCCTAGCAGCATTCTTCTAGTTAGCCCACAAATTGATCTGCTCTTTGTGCTGCTTCTTTCTCTTACACTCCAGCCCCGCTGTACATGGACAGCCTGTACAGCATAGAGTAGGGTAGTAGGTAATGCAACCCATCATTATATATGTAAAACTAAAATCTCAACTTGGTTAACCTGCAATTGATTTATAGTAAACCTGTCATACAAGCAATTTGTGGGTCATCATTTCTGACCTTGATCTAAAAATTCAGGCTGCTTCTGAAAGCCAAAGAGTGAAAATGACAGCCAGGTAACTGGCAGTTTCTAAGCAGTCCTCAGCATAGGCAGCCATATTTTTCTAATGATAGTCTTAGTTTTTACATTTTCTGGAATAAAAATGTCCTTGATGGGTCAGACACTTTCACTGCACTCGGGGGGGTTTCCAGTAATGAAATGATCGCGGCTTTATGTCATGAATACACAGATGAGTGTAGCTGTAGCTATACAGAGCTTCCTGTGGGGGTTAGGTAAACTTTCCAGCTGCGGAGGATGTATTCTGTCACTACACCACTTCATCCTTACAGTACAAGAGACTAGAATACATCACATTCACCAGACTCAACAGTGTGAGGGAGGAAGAGAAAAACATCCATCTTTCAGATTTAGCATATACTGTATTATCAAAGGTTCAGTCCATCCAAAAATTAGCCACTTGCTTACTGGGCACCTAAACCCCCTTTCTGCCCAGACCAATTTTCAGCTCTCAGCGCTGTCGCATTTTGAATGACAATTGAGCAATCGCACAACACTCTACCCATATGACATTTTTATCATTTTTTTCACACAAATAGAGCTTTCTTTTGGTGGTATTTAATCACCACTGGGGGTTTTACTTTTTGATAAACAAAAAAAAGACACATTTTGAAAAATAAATAAATTGAAAAACTGTTTTCATATTTTGTTATAAAATTTAGCAAACTGGTAATTTTTCTCCTTCATTGATGTACTCTGGTGAGGCTGCACTGATGAATACTTATAGCTGACACTGATGTGCCAGCACTGATAGGTGGCACTGCTTAGCAGCACTGTGTTTGGAGTGTGCGGAATCGATGTCCTGTTTACTTGATGGTAATATGCTTCTTTTTTTTTTTCTCCTCACACGGTCAGCGTGAGGGGGAAAAAAAAACTCTGTTTACATCACATGATCAGCTGTCGTTGCCTGACAGCTGATCACGTGGTGAGGGGCTGGGATCACCCCTTGCTCCTATCTGGAATTAGCCAAGTCTCAGTGGGCTCGCTGATCACAGAGCGAGCTGGTGTTCTGTCTAAAAACGTCAGGCGCAGCGCTTGCGCAGTATGGAGCACAAGGAGATTCGGAAAATCTCCGAAGCTGAACGGCGCCTGTGCCGTGAGTCCAGGTGCAAGCCCCACCATCCAAGTGAACGGGGGACACTATTTGACATGACACCGGCATCACATGCACGCTCTCCGACAATTTAGGCCCGTGCTGTAGCAGTCTTTTGACTATAGCGCGGGCGGCAAGTGGTCAAAAGCTTAGTTATAGCCTTACATCCCGTTAATTAATGCGGCCTCGAAATCATGCTACTTCAGTAGGATTTCTTGTGTGGCCTGCATAAAGTCACACAGATGTCTATGCAAAAATAATGCAGGAGACTTTTTCAAATCGGTTACCACTTCCATTTTCTGGAGAATACAGCTTTTTTTTTTTTTTCGAATTATATACAGTACCTGCCAATATTCCACAAGGGAGCTAATGATGTCTTCAAACGTACCACTTTTAACATCCTGCAAACAACAAGTAAAAATCAAAATTACTTTCCAATCAATAATTTTTATTTTTTGGATAGAGTAGGGAAGGATGCACAATAGGGAATGAGGGGAAATCTTTCCAAATGAGGGGTACTACCCTCCTGGATCCTTGTCTCTAGGTGTCCCCACTGGAAGATTTCGTCTCATATGTTCTGCCAACAGATCCTGAACACCACTTTTCAGACCATAATTCACGTTACACCCATATTTAGGGTGTATCATGAAACATGGTCTATACATGTGATCAAGGTTACAATGCTTTGTAGGTTTCAAATGCAAAAATTAGAAATAAACAAAGGAACATTTTCCTTTCTTACAAAATGGGTGTATTTAGTAATTTTTGCAAAAGGCAGAGTTTTTCTTTAACCACTTGCCGACCGCCGCACGACGATATACGTCGGCAGAATGGCACGGGCAGGCATATGGGCGTATATATAAGTCCCTGCCTTCCCGCGGGTGGGGGGCCCGATCGGGCCCCCCCCCCGGTGCCTGCGGCGGTCGGTATTCGTTCGGGAGCGATCCGGGATGAGGGGGCGGCCATTCATTCATGGCCACCCCCTCGCGATCGCTCCCGACGAATAGAAATGCTCCGTGACATCACTTCCTCTCCTGTAATGTAAACACAGGAGAGGAAGTGATGTATTCTCTCCTCCGTGTCGGTATTTTTCGTTCCGGCACCGAGGAGAGAGGATCGGTGAGTTGCACCAACACACCACACGTACAGTAGAACATGCCAGGCACACTCACACCCCCCCTTTACCCCCCGATCACCCCCCCAATTACCCCTGCCCCCCCCCAGTCACAGTGACACCAATTGCATTTATTTATTTTTTTTGCATTGGTGTCATTTGTGACTGTAATAACTGTTAGGGCAGTTAGGGTTAGCCCCCTTTAGTTCTAATGTGCCCCCCTAACCCCCCCAATAAAGGTTTAACCCCGTGATCACCCCCCGTCGCCAGTGTCACTAAGGCTGGGTTCACATTGCAGCGGTTTATGAGAACGAATGTGATTCGCACCGCACTGCAGTGCAAATTACATCCGATCTCTGTGCGATTCGAGTTCAGCCATACAGATAGTATGGCTGAATTCGCGCGGCACCCGCCGCACCCGCCGCAAATTCGCACGGGACCCTTTTTTTGGTCCGCAGCAGAATCGGATCGCATGGGTGTTCACACCATGCGATCCGAGTTTGCAGATAGCACTGCGATATGCGAATTGATCCGGGGGTGTCATTAACATTTCACTGACACTCCCAGCAGTTCGCATAGGGCAGTGTGAACTGCCGCCGGGAGGCATGCGATGCGGGAACCCGCCGCGGATTCATGGCGTTCCCGCATCGCTCCAGTGTGAACCCAGCCTAATAAGCGATCGTTTTTCTGATCACTGTATTAGTGTCACAGGTGACGCTAGTTAGGCAGGTAGGTATTTAGGTTCGCCGCAACTTTTTATAGCGCCAGGGACCCCCATATACTACCGCATAAAGCCCCCTGATTGCCCCCTAGTTAACCCTTTCACCAGTGATCACCATATAACTGTTACAGGTGACGCTGGTTGGTTAGTTATTTTTTTATAGTTTCAGGGCACCCGCCATTTATTACCTAATAAAGGTTTAACCCCCTGATCACCCGGCGGGTGTCATTTGTGACTGTAATAACTGTTAGGGCAGTTAGGGTTAGCCCCCTTTAGTTCTAAGGTACCCCCCTAACCCCCCCAATAAAGGTTTAACCCCGTGATCACCCCCCGTCGCCAGTGTCACTAAGGCTGGGTTCACATTGCAGCGGTTTGAGAACGGATGTGATTCGCACCGCACTGCAGTGCAAATCACATCCGATCTCTGTGCGATTCGAGTTCAGCCATACAGATAGTATGGCTGAATTCGTGTCGCACCCGCCGCACCCGCCGCAAACTCGCACGGGACCCTTTTTTTGGTCCGCAGCAGAATCGGATCGCATGGGTGTTCACACCATGCGATCCGAGTTTGCAGATCGCACTGCGATATGCGAACTGATCTGGGGGTGTCATTAACATTTCACTGACACTCCCAGCAGTTCGCATAGGGCAGTGTGAACTGCCGCCGGGAGGCATGCGATGCGGGAACCCGCCGCGGATTTGTGGCGTTCCCGCATCGCTCCAGTGTGAACCCAGCCTAATAAGCGATCGTTTTTCTGATCACTGTATTAGTGTCACAGGTGACGCTAGTTAGGCAGGTAGGTATTTAGGTTCGCCGCAGCTTTTTATAGCGCCAGGGACCCCCATATACTACCGCATAAAGCCCCCTAATTGCCCCCTAGTTAACCCTTTCACCAGTGATCACCATATAACGGTTACAGGGGACGCTGGTTGGTTAGTTATTTTTTTATAGTTTCAGGGCACCCGCCATTTATTACCTAGTCTCACTAGTGTACCCCTAAATTTAGGGGTGTCTACTTTCCAAAATGGGGTCATTTGGGGGGCGTTTGTGCCATCTTGGCATTTTATGGCCTTCAAAACTGTAACGCCCTTAGAAAGCCTGAAGGCGGTGCTTGGTTTTCGGGGCACCGTACGCGGCTAGGCTCCCAAAAAGTCCCACATATGTGGTATCCCCGTACTCAGGAGAAGCAGCAGAATTTATTTCGGGGTGTCATTTCACATATGCCCATGGCATGCGTGAGCAATATATCATTTAGTGACAACTTTGTGAAAAAAATAAATAAAAAAAAAGTTTGTAATTTTCCCGCAACTTGTGGCAAAATATAAAATATTCCATGGACTCAACATGCCTCTCAGCAAATAGCTTGGGGTGTCTACTTTCTAAAATTGGGTCATTTGTGGGGGTTTTGTGCCATCTTGGCATTTTATGGCCTTCAAAACTGTAATAGGTAGTGAGGAGTGAAGTCAAATATTTACGCCCTTAGAAAACCTGAAGGCGGTTCTTGGCTTTCGGGGCCCCGTACGCGGCTAGGCTCCCAAAAAATCCCACACATGTGGTATCCCCGTACTCAGGAGAAGCAGCAGAATTTATTTTGGGGTGTCATTTCACATATGCCCATAGCATGTGTGAGCAATATATCATTTAGTGACAACTTTGTGTAAAAAAAAAAAAAAAAATTTTTTTTTTTGTCATTATTCAATCGCTTGAGGCAAAAAAATAAAATATTTAATGGGCTCAACATGCCACTTATCAATTTCCTTAGGGGGTCTACTTTCCAAAATGGGGTCATTTGGGGGGGTTTTGTACTGCCCTGCCATTTTAGCACCTCAAGAAATGAGATAGGCAGTCGTAAACTAAAAGCTGCGTAAATTCCAGAAAACGTACCTTAGTTTGTAGATGTGACAACTTTTGCGCAAACCAATAAATATACAGTTATTGACTTTTTTTTTACCAAAGACATGTGGCTGAATACATTTTGGCCTAAATGTATGACTAAAATTGAGTTTATTGGATTTTTCTAATAACAAAAAGTAGAAAATATCATTTTTTTTCAAAATTTGCGGTCTTTTTCCATTTATATCGCAAAAAATAAAAATCGCAGAGGCAATCAAATACCATCAAAAGAAAGCTCTATTTGTGGGAAGAAAAGGACGTAAATTTTGTTTGGGTACAACATTGCATGACCGCGCAATTACCAGTTAAAGCAGCGCAGTGCCAAATTGTAAAAAGACCTCTGGTCATTTACCAGCAAAATGGTCCGGTCTGAAAGTGGTTAAATTATTGAATTCCCCTAGTTTTCTCTCTTGGTACCAATGTTTATTGATTTGGAGACAGCAACAGAAGCTTGGCTGAGAGTTTAACACTTTCCTTACTCAAAAAAAAAGCACACTTTAACCACTTCAATACCTGGGCACTTTTATCCTCTTCCTGCCCAGGCCAATTTTCAGCGTTGTCCCACTTTGAATGACAAAGGCACGGTCATGCAACACTGTACCCAAACAAAATTTTTTTGCCTTTTGTGCACACAATTATAGCTTTGTTTTGGTGCTATTTATTCACCACTGGGGTTTTTAATTTTAGCTAAACAAGAAAAGACCCAAAATTTGGAAAACAAAAAGTTTCTTTGTTTCTGTTTATAAAATTTTGCAAATAAAATATTATTCTTCATAGATTTAGGCCAAATATATTCTACTACATTTCTTTGGTGAAAATAACCCAAATCAGTGTATTTAGTCTAAGGAAGTTATAGTCCACAAACTATGGTATATATCTGAAAATTGATCAATCCTGGTGTACGGATGTCAGGACAGTACAGATAACCCCTAAATGACCCTTTTAGACAGTCTAAGGTGATTAGTAAGAGGCACGGCAAGATTTTTGAAGTTGCAATTTTTGTAATTTTCTTGCAAAATGAAAAAATATTTCACATACTATCACCAGTGAAGTACAGCGTCATCATATAACTGGTGTGGCGGCGATCAGGGATACTGACTGGTGATAGTATAAAAAATATAATAATTTTTATTTTCATTATTTATTACTTTTTTTTTACATTTTTTTTTTTTAAAACACTGTGACCAGAGGAATATTATGTTACCATAGTAACATTGTACTACTCAGGGGAAGTGATAAGGATTTTTTTTTTTTTTGCTTTTACACATTTTACTGAATTAAATCCTTTCAGTTTATTTTGTTGTGATTAGCGGTGATTGGCCACAGCTAATCACATGGTACAGATGGGCTGCGATTGGCCTCGTCTGTATCACGTGATCACTGTGACCAAAAACAGCTAACACAACAATTATAACAATAAATGGCATGAAAGGAAGCCATTTGTTGTGTACAACTGTCATGTGATCTGCTACGATTGGACACAGCGATCACATGGTAGAGGCAGTTGGCTGTTACACTGATCAGTCATCGACGGTTTCCAGTAGACACAGCTGACATATCGCGCCCACAGCACGGCTCATTCCGGGACGATGTCATATGGCTGTCAAATTGCTGTAGGCCGGGTGGGAAATTGTAAATTTGTCATTACTATTGCCTCTTTCCCCTGATGCTGAAATAGCCGGGATGTAAACTGTATCCAGTCAGAATTAGGACTTTCAATATGTGGGCAATCATTCAAAATTACTGGCAACCAATGAGAAATTATATATAGGAAGTGGAATATGGTATGTGGGCAACAAATGGTTAATTGTTACAATATGGGGGAACAAATAGACAATTGTTACAACACTTGGGCGACAAACTGTCACTCCTATTAAAACATGGGCAATTACAGTAACAATTACTGGAGCCCTGTCCCTCTCCTTTATACTCCAGGTCTCCAGTCCAATAGAATGCTTTGGTTTCTAAATCCCTCTGGCCAAACACATCATATGCTCAGTGGCTGGAGGAGAGCAGGAGGTGAACAGTACCAACGCCTCCTCCCAGGTCTCTCCTGTTTAGGGTCAGCTCACCGTTACTAACCGATGTATCATTGGAGTAGTAAAGCAAACGATATTACTCCAGTCATGACTGACTTATGGAATAGTTACTCGCTGAAATCTTAAAGGGGTTGTAAAGGTAAATGTTTTTTCACCTTAATGCATTCTATGCATTAAGGTGAAAAAACATCTGACAGTGCCTGCGCCCGAGCCCCCTGTTTTACTTACCTCACCCCTCGAAAGTCCTGCGCTCGTCCCGCGCTCGTCCCCCAACATCCTTTTCATCGTTCCGCCTGGCCGCTGATTGGCTGGAGTGGATGGATGGAAAGCAGCGCAGCCATTGGCTCGCGCTGCTGTCAATCACATCCACTGACGCGGAGCGGCGGGGGGCGGGGCCATGTGATACAGCAAGCGGCTATAGCCGCCGGCTGTATCGCGGGAGCGCGCCCGCAGATGCTTCTCACCATGCGAGGGAGCTCGCATGAACGTGAGAAGCACCTGCGGGAGGAAGCCGAGACAGCCGCTGAGGGAGCCCAGAAGAGAAGGTTCGGGGCCACTCTGTGCAAAACGAGCTGCACAGTGGAGGTAAGTATAACATGTTATTTAAAAAAAAATAAAAAATTCACTTTACAATCCCTTTAAGAGTTCCAATCAATAGTCATCTGAAAGGCCTTGCTATGAGTGGCCATACATTGCTAATATCGCACCATGAATGAGGTACTGAGAAATGTATGCTTATTTTCATACAAGTCACCTAAGAATTGATATCCGCAACCACCTTTCCTGACACTACTATGATCTCTTCTTCTGCTCTGAGTTATAAACAAGGATTGGGCCTTCTCCATGGAATTTTTTCAACAATATTGAAAATCTTGCTGTGTGAAAAATGCCTACAACATTCTGTGGTGCTTGTTGTTACTCCTATCCCAGAAATTCAGAGACAGCTGGATATTAGTGATGCTTGAAATTTGGAGTATTGCACTGCACTGGAAAATACTAAAATGGGAACAGGGCTGCATAACAACCAATCAACTTCAATCTTTAATTTTCAGAGCTCATCAGAACAAGCTGATATAAGCCAATTGGTTACTATGCACAGCTGCCCCAGATTTCTGGCATAGTTGTATAGTCGGGTTCAAAAAGACACAAGTCTATCTACTTCAACCAAGAGAAAAATGTAAAAAATAGAATAAATAAAAAAAACCTCTATATACAGAATCCTATAATCTGTGCCCTCATTAGGGAGATCCACCCTCTCGATTTGTATGGTTTACAATTAGCCTTGAAAGTATAAGTAAAAGAAAAAATCGCAAATTATGGGTTGTCTCCAGAAAAGTAATAGACCGAAATCTTCAAATGGGGACACTAGTTCTGGTTACCTGGGGGGCGCATATAATTTCCTTATTTTGCAGGCATTTACTCTCACTTCTTTTGGCTATGGTATAGGAAGTAAAGGTAACTCTCCCCAATGGGAGACAGATGGCAAAAAAATAAAAAAAAATAAAACACACTGACAGAGGTTGTAACCCTCCCGTATTCTATCCAAAGGTATAAAAAAAATAGTTTTGCCTTTAACTCTACTGTAAATATCCAGTTATATTTTGTGCATTTAGGAATACATCCAGCATTTTTTTTAAAAACAATCTGAGCTGGCCAGTTTAACCTCCTCGCGCCCGCCCTATAGCCGAATGACGGCCGTAGAGCAGGCGCGTTCGTCCGGGCGGTCGTCCCTGGACGGCTTGATGTTTACTTCCGCAATGCGCGCCGCCGCGGGCGCGCATCGCGGAAGTTCTGTGTTCGCCGTGTCCCCCGGGGACAGGCAAACACAGATCGCTGTAAACGGCCAATCACAGCGGCCGTTTACAGCGTGATCGGCGTGTCCAATGGGAGATGATCTCATATGTAAACATATGAGATCATCTCGCAGCGCCGCTCTCCTTCCTCGCACAGACAGTGCGAGAGGGGAGAGATGAACGGCTGCAGCGGCAGCCGTTCTGATTGTGGAAAAAAAATTAATTAAAAAAATGAAATAAAAAGTGCCATCCGCCCCCAGCAGTGCCATCCGCCCCCAGCAGTGCCATCTGCCCCAGTGCCATCCACCCCAGTGCTACCTGCCCCCAGTGCCATCCACCCCAGTGCTACCTGCCCCCAGTGCCATCCACCCCAGTGCTACCTGCCCCTAGTGCCATCCACCCCAGTGCTACCTGCCCCTAGTGCCATCCACCCCAGTGCTACCTGCCCCCAGTGCCATCCACCCCAGTGCTACCTGCCCCCAGTGCCATCCACCCCAGTGCCACCTGCCGTCAGTGCCACCTGCCCCCAGTGCCACCTGCCGTCAGTGCCACCTGCCGTCAGTGCCACGTGTCATCAGTGCCACATAGTGCCATCTGTCATCAGTGCCACGTATCAGTGCCATTTGTCATCAGTGCCACCTGTCAGTGTCACGTGCCATCTGTTGTCAGTGTCACGTGTCATCAATGCCACTTATCAGTGCCATCTGTCATCAGTGTCACGCGTCATCGGTGCCATGTATTAGTGCCATCTGTCATCGGTGGCACATATTAGTGCCACGTATTAGTGCCATCTGTCATCGGTGCCACGTATCAGTGCCACGTATTAGTGCCACGTGTCATCAGTGCCACGTATAAGTGCCACGCGTCATCAGTGCCACATATTAGTGCCATCTGTCATCAGTGCCACATATTAGTGCCATCTGTCATCAGTGCCACCTGTCATCATTGCCACGTATCAGTGCCATCTGTCATCAGTGTCACGTGTCATTGTCCTGGTGCTTCAAAAGTGTAATAAATAGTCAACAAGTTAGATGTGTAACTTATGTTCCTAGAACACATGATGGCGCTACCTGCATGTTGGGCCTCTCTATGTGGCCAGGCTGTGAAAAAGTCCCACACATGTGGTATTGTAATACTCAGGAGGAGTAGCAGAATTTTTTGGGGGGTGTCATTCGTGGTATACACATGCCACGTGAGAGAAATAACCTATTACAATGACAATTTTGTGGAGAAAAAAAAAAAATGAAAAATCTTAATTTTGCAAAGAATTGTGGGAAAAAAATGACAACATCAAAAAGCTCACTATACCTCTTACTAAATACCTTGGAATGTCTACTTTCCAAAAAGGGGTCATTTGGGGGGTATTTGTACTTTCCTGGCTTGTTCGGGTCACAAGAAGCGAGATAGGCCACCAGTACATCAGATGTGATCAATTTTGTGTGATTCGCACCACAGCTTGTAGACTCTCTAACTTTCACAAAGACCAAATAATATCCACTAATTTGGGTTATTTTTACCAAAGACATGTAGCAGTATAAATTGTGACCAAAATTTATGAAGAAAAATTAATAATTTGCATAATTCTGTCACAGAAACAAAGAAATATGCGTTTTTTTTTCAAAATTTTCGGTCTTTTTTCATTTATAGCGCAAAAAATAAAAACCCCAGAGGTGATCAAATACCACCAAAAGAAAGCTCTATTTGCGGGAAAAAAAGGACAAAAAATTCATTTGGGTACAGTGTTGCATGACTGAGTAATTGTCATTCAAATTGTGAGAGCACCGAAAGCTGAAAATTGGTCTGGGCAGGAAGGTGTTTAAGTGCCCTGTAAGCAAGTGGTTAAGTAAACTCCCCGAATATTTTTAATGACAATTTTATAAAGGCAATAAGTTCTGTCTCCAGAGGCTCTCAAAATATTAGGTAGGAATGTAGAAAGAAAATAAGAAATGAAAAGGGGGAAAAAAAATAGAAACAATGAAAAAGAGGAATTTTGACTTACCTGTAAATTTCATATGTTGGAATACAGTACAGGACACAGGCAAGTATTCATACACAATAGCTTATAGGCTCACATTATCTGGCGATTTGACAATGGCAAGCTTAACCCTACCCACTCTGTTGTGGTTGTGGAATGGGTATGTACAGGTAAGTCAAAAGTTCTCTTGTACAGTACAGGACACAGACAAGTTATTCATAAACCATGGGATGTCCCAAGGCGTTGAATGCAAGGATGGAAAACAGCTAGGCAACAGAACTGTGCCAACGGGCCTAAAAACAACAGGAGTAAAAAGCCCAAGTTCAGAGTGCTGCGGCAAGAACCTTGCAGCTATCAGAATAAGATTGAACATGCACCTGGTAAAACTTAAAAAAAATAAAAATACAGAAGACTAGGTGGCTGAGGTGGTGCTGTCTGATACGAGAAACACCTTGAATAAAAGGTTTTTAAGATGAAATTCAAAGCTAGAGGCCTTTGGAAAAGGATGGTAAAGGCCAAAACTTGCCCTTTTAGGGTGCTGAGAGCTAAATGGTAGTCAAGACCTGATCAAAATAATCTCTGCGCTTACATTGACTGTGCTCACACCTGGCAAAGCAAGATTTTCAGGTATGACAATAAATCTTCCTGCATGTGGCTTTTCTTGCCTTCAGCAAGGTAGCAATCACAGGCTCGGAGACCGTTGTAAGACCTGGGTTTCAACAGCCATGCCATTAAAGCCAGAGACAGTGAAGCAGGGTGGAATAGAGGGCCTTGGGTAGATCTGGTCTGTTGGGAGTCCAGGGTTCTGCAAAATGTTTGAATATGTCTGTGTACCAGGTTATTCTGGGCCAGTTTAGTGCCAGAAGTATTACGGTTTTCCTCTTTTGCTGTATTTTGTGGAGCAGGCAAGGTAGAATGCTTAGTGGTAGGAAAGCATAAATTAGCCTGAACTGGGACCAGCTAGCGCTAGAGAACACAAAACGAAGGCAGTTTGTATTTGGAGGCTAGGATGTCCACATCCTCAGTCCTTCACTTTTGGCACATCAGATTGAACACATCTGAACAAAGAGACCAATAGCCTTGGTCAAAGCCGTGCCGGCTGAGATAATCCACCTGCTGATTGTTCATTGCTGGGATGTGGATTGAAGAAATCGGTGGACAGGGAGTTTATGTCCACAAGAGAATCCTGGTTTTCTTCCTTCATGGCAGCCAGGCTCCATGTGCCACCCGGATGGTTGATATATGCCACAGTGGTGGGATTGTCTGACTACACCCGAATTGGGTGTCCCTTTAGATGTTGATGGGGAGTTTTGCCTCCTCCCTTGACCATGTTCCTTGGACTGTCACGGAGTGGAAGATTCCTCCCCAACCTGATAGACTTGTGTCTGTTGTAAGAACCCTCCAATTGTAGGGAAGGATGGATTTTACCACTTTTAAGCTGGCTATAGAGAGATCAAAATTTGGCCGATTTAGCCAGGACCAGATGAATTTTCGAACCATCTATTGTCATTCTTATTCACGAGAGGTTGTTCTAATGGCGACTTCTCACGAATGCACTTTTTGGGACAAGAATTTAGATCAGCACTGCAACCAATTAACCACTTAAACCTCTCTTGCTGTGGTACTGGTACAATGACTCTCTGGGACAAGAGGTGGTTCAGGGCCTTTTGCAAATCCGACTGTCCTTTGACAGTTTTTGGTTGATTGGAAAGAAAAAAAAAAAAAACTGTGAGATGGTAGAGTTTTGAATTCTATCTTGTAACCTTTGGAAACCAACCACTGAACCCACAGGTCTGGGATGTCTGTGACCTAAAGAGATGCAAACTGCAATGGACACTCCCCCACCCTTAGGAGTGAGGGTGCTGCTAATCATTCTGAAGAGGGCTTTGGAGAGGGCTTGGTGGTGTTTGTAATTCAAGTCTCGTGCTGAAAGGAAGAACTGAAATTAGAAATTGAAGCCTTGGAAGAGTGTGGAGGTGCTCCGTATTTAGAGGAGTTAGGAGCTCCTGAACAGGTTGGTTTTGTGACATTTCTCTGAGGAAGTAAAACTTCCACCTGTGACCTCTTTAATAAATTTGGTCAAGTACACAGGGGATGCGAGCACAAATTTACCAAGGTTTGGGAAAGATGGGTGAGAGATGGGGAAACATGCACTTAGTTATTGACAAGCGCAGGTGCTCAGGAGAGATGCTTCACATATCAGTTCGGAGATGTAGGAGGAATATAAAAGGGCAGATTACAGGAGGGTAAGGGAAGTTGGGGACGAACAGGTGTATGTAATAAATGTGTCTGTATCAATCTGTATCAATCTGTAAACCATACCCTTGTTGAGCTGATGTTGTGGTGCCTATGTCTGTCATTGGAAATGTTTGTAATTGCCACTATCATTGCAAAATAAAATTTGGTTTTCCCGAAAAAAAAAAATTTGGTCAAGTTGATGTATTTCTTGGAAAGGTTGGGTAACACCCCTTCCCCTGCTCTACTCCACAGGCATCACAGCGGCTTCCGTCACCTCCCTCCTCAGCAGCCAATTGGGAAACAGGTCTCAGACCCGCTTCCCGATTGCCCGAGAGGAGAATCATTGTAAAAATAGCCCGCCCTTTTTTTTTTAGGTCTATTAGAGCCTTTGGCTCTAATTACGTGCTTCAAAAAAAAAAAAACACCCCTCCTATTGGAATCCATGCATCCAGCGTCCTGTATGTAGATCAGATTCATGTTGACTGTTCATTGTTCTAGCCTAGTTAGCTGTGGTTTGACAAATAGCAGCAAGAGCTGGTTGGGCAACTGGGCCTGTTAGGTTAACTAAGGTTGCCCCTTATTATGGTACAGTGGGATTGCTCATTCCTCTTAGTCTGCTGGGGAATCAATACCTTGACTACTGCCCCTATTGCTCTATGGCGGCCCTAGTAGCGGGGAGTTAGGGGTTACTAGAGCCCCCCCTGCACTCCTCTCTCTGAAGGACTGATGGGGCAGCAGCGATATTGTTTTTAATGTGATTTTAACTTGCGGCTGTATATGACTCTTTTAATTGCGCATTTAGTTACTCTGAGTCTGTACATGGCACTCCTGAGGGGGAATGTTACTTCAAAACGCGTCGCCTGCCTTACCTTTTGACTATCCATGTGATTTAAAGACTTAGAGACCTTAGATGGCATGCTGTTATGCTGCAAGCCATATGTGTAATACTTCATACATAGCCGCATCCATTTTTACTGTTTTGTATCAATAAAATTGTAACTTATTATATACTTTTCTTTGTGTCTACATGTAGCTCACAATAGCCCCATTTGGGTAGAGGTAATCTTTTGTTTTAGAAGTGTTCTAGGGATGATGGATACATATTAGCACCATATTTTACCACTTTCTCGAAAAGTGTCATTATTTGTCGGGATTCATATCATGGGACAGAGAGCCTCCATTTCCATCTGCGTGATTACACACTCAGACAGGCTTACACATGAAAATAGTGCACAGATGTTATAGTCAGCCTTTCCTGAAAGCAGTATGTGGGCTGATGTTGCCGACCTCCTTCTGAAAGTAAAAAAAAAGGAACTTTGCAAAGTGAAGTTTCGTTAGCTTAGTGAATGAGGTTAAGCTGTGCAATCAGCTAATCAATCATATGCGAGTAAAAATCCTTTTCTTTTCCATTTGCCTTGCACATGTTAAGGAATTCTTTGCAAAGAAATTTTCATTTTTGTTTACCTCATTTCCAAAAATAAAACTACTTTTACTTTTTAATACTTATTTAGCATAATAATTCCACTGAATATAATACTTGTCTAGGGTCCAGATGCATTAAAGACAAAGAAAAATAAATGATACAGGCCTTTTTTGTTTATCGACTCATTTGTGGTCCTACTTAGCCCTTTCAAGCCAGAGGCATAGCATGGGCTTCCTGACTATGTGATCACTGTAATTGGCTGTCCAAGTAATCAGGAATCTGTCTCCCCAGCTTTCCATGACAGTGCAGTCACAGTACTGGGGGCCATTTACAATTTTTTTTTATACAGCTTTGTCTCCACCTCTTGTCATAACATGAATAGTACGGTACTGCTTAACCTTAAAGCTCCATTCATACCTGAGCGTATCGATTTACTGGCCATTTTGCAGCTTTTTACAAGCATTTTTTGGAGGTCTATTAAAAGTGTTTTACAGCTTCAGGTGTTTTTGTTTAGCCAATAGAAAGCACTAAGGGAGGAGGGAGAGAGGTAATTATGGGTGGAGAGCTGCTGTTTCAGCAGATAAGTGACAAAAGGCTCCAAAAATGCTCAAGTCAGACATTTCAATGGAAGTCTATAGGGCCAAAACCTCTTGTAATATGCCAAAAAGAAGCTTGTGTACTTTGAGTGATATGCGTTTTGCTTCAGGCGACAGAATGCTCATATGGAAACAGGGACAATTGTTAAAAACCACTCAGGTGTAAACGGAGCCTAAAATCATAAACTGTGAAGAATTGAATTGAACAGTCCTTAGATGAACATGAAAATTCCCAACCATACAACAAAGTTCTTTTGGTGACGTCACTTCCAGGGAGCACGCAGCAGCGGCACTTCCAAGTCACATGTTGTTTCTTGTTCTATTAATTTGAGTGCAATGGCAATATGGTTTATTGAATAAAGTGTTACTACACTATGGTGGTTTCGCCTTCTGTGCCCCTCTCATGTGTTTGAGAGATCCAAGCTTCCACGTGGACCGAATACACTGTGTGGGAGACTTACAGCAGGAGTCGAGAAGAGGTTGATAACCAATGTCATTACCCGGGAGTGTGAAAGCCACAAGTGAATTTACTGAAAGGCAAGAGGGCAATGTCTTCTGGTAAGTGTGAGGAGAGCACAAGTCTTGCATGAAGCACAAAGAAGTGTGTTACCAAAAATAGGACTGCACTGTTGCATTACTAGCTATGAGTAAGCACTGATTTCAGTGCGAAACACGTCAGTATTTTTTGTTCCATATTCTCTTTTTTGCTGTGGTTCGTGTGATGTGATTTTTACTTGAAAAATAAAGGCAAAAGTTACTTCAGATTCTATCCGGAGTGCGGCTGTCCAGAGTTTCTTTTCTCCCTATCTATTTGCTTGTGCAATTAGCCAGCACCTGGGACTCCCTTTGCCTGGAAATTAAGCCGTCTTTCTGGTGGATTGGCCTGGAGCGGTGGCTCTCTCTTTTCACTGTTGCATTACTGTTGGAAGAGCACTTTATGCTGGACGGTTGGGACTTTTTATATTCATCTAAGGACTGTTTAATTTACACAGGTGATCCAATAAGATAAACCTGTTAATTTTTCAGTTGGATCTGAACAAACATTCATCCATTTACATCCAATTACCTCCAATCCATCTAGGTCCAAATAAAAAAAATGGAAAAAGTCTGTATCCTCAGACTTAAAGTGATACTAAAGTCTTGTTTTTTTTTCTTTAAAAAATAACAAACATGTTATACTTCCCTGTTGTGTACAATGGTTTTGCACAGAGCACAGACGGCGGCTCTCTTGGCCCCTCCCTCCTGTTGAGTGCCCCCACAGCAAGGAGCTTGCTATGGGGGCACCCGAGCCACAGCTCCGTGTCCATTCAGACATGGAAACGTGGTTTGGCCCCGCCCCTCCTTCTCCTGATTGGCTAATGCCGCGTACACACGATCAAACAATCCGGTGGAAAAGTCCGGCGGAGTTGAGTCCGTGTGTAGGCTCCGGCGGACTTTTTTTTTACCCAAAAGTCCGGCGGACTAAGATTGGAGTTTTGCACATCAATCTGTCCACCGGACTCGCATTTTGGCGGACAGTACAGTCGTGTGTGTGCCAGTCGGCCGTACTTTTGAAATGAACTGACTTTTCCCGCCTGGAGAAAAGTCTGCTCATTTTGAGCGCGGCTCCAGGTAGCCGGGACCAGCAAAGGAAGCGTCGCTGGCCCCGTCACCTGGTATGGACTTAAAGGGGAATCCCTACACCCGCAAAAACGGTGTGGGGGTCCTCCCCTAGGTCTATATCAGACCCTTATCTGAGCACGCTACCCGGCCGACCAGGAAAGGGGGGGGGCGAGCGAGCACCCCCCCCACCCCAAAGCACCTTGTCCCCATGTTGATGAGGACAAGGGCCTCTTCCCGACAACCCTGGCCGTTGGTTGTCGGGGTCTGCAGGCGGGGGGCTTATCGGAATCTGGGAGCCCCCTTTAATAAGGGGGCCCCCGAATCCCGGCCCCCCACCCTATGTGAATGAGTATGGGGTGCAATGTACCCCTACCGATTCACCTGTGAAAAAAATGTAAAAAAAAAAAAACAACACACAAGTGTTAAAATAGTTTATTGCACAGCTCCGGGGTCTTCTTCCGTCTTCGGGGGTCTTCTCGCCGGACTCCTCTGCTATCTTCTGCTAGCGGAGGAGCCCGGCTTTCTTCTTCGCCGCCGCCCTCTTCTTCCGACTTCGGGGGTCTTGTCCCCCTCTTCGGTTCTTCTTGCCGGGCCACCGCACCTTCTTCTAGCTCTTTTACAAGCGGTGGCCTGGTCTTCTGTTCTTCTCTTCTGGAGATGTTGCCTCGTCGCTTTCTCCGGTCACTATGAAAGGACACGCGGCGACCTATATAGAGACATCGCCGGATGTCCCCGCCCATTATGATGTCACAGTCCCAGCATCCTCTGGGACTGTGACATCATAATGGGCGGGGACATCATCCGCCGATGTCCCTATATAAGTCGCCCCACGCTGCGTGTCCTGTCATAGTGACCAGAGACAGCGACGAGGCAACATCTCCAGAAGAGAAGAACAGAAGACAGCGGCAGCAGCGACAGAAGACCGGGCCACCGTTTGTAAAAGAGCTAGAAGAAGGCGCGGTGGCCCGGCAAGAAGAACCGAAGAGGGGGACAAGACCCCCGAATTTGGAAGAAGAGGGCGGAGGCGAAGAAGAAAGCCGGGCTCCTCCGCTAGTAAAAGAGCTAGCAGAAGATAGAGGAGGAGTCCGGCGAGAAGACCCCCGAAGACAGAAGAAGACCCCCGGAGCTGTGCAATAAACTATTTTAACCCTTGTGTGTTGTGTTTTTTTTTTTTTACATTTTTTTCACAGGTGAATGGGTAGGGGTACATAGTACCCCATACTCATTCACATAGGGTGGGGGGCCGGGATCCGGGGGCCCCCTTATTAAAGGGGGCTCCCGGATTCCGATAAGCCCCCTGCCCGCAGACCCCGACAACCAATGGCCAGGGTTGTCGGGAAGAGGCCCTTGTCCTCATCAACATAGGGACAAGGTGCTTTGGGGTGGGGGGCCCCCCTTCCCCAAGGCACCCCCCATGTTGAGGGCACACGGCCTGGTACGGCTCAGGAGGAGGGCACTCGCTCGTCCCCCCCCTTTCCTGGCCGGCCGGGTAGCGTGCTCGGATAAGGGTCTGATATGGACCTAGGGGGGGACCCCCACGCAGTTTTTCCAGCGTAGGGATTCCCCTTTAAGTCCATACCAGGTACCTGGAGCCGTGCTAAAAATGAACGGACTTAGTCCACCGTACCTAGTCCGCCGCAAAAGTACCGTGTGTGGGCAGGTAGCTCTTTCGGAAAGTTCGGCGGACAGTCAGCCAGACTTAGGCCACCGGATAGTCTGATGCGTGTGTACGCGGCATAACGGACTTTAATTGACAGCAGCGGGAGTCAATGGTGACGCTGCTGTGTATCAGCCAACCTGGGCGATTGAGGCACTCGTGGATTGAGATGGGGCGCAGGTAAATATTAGAGGGGCTGAGAGGGGGTGCTGCACACTGAAGGTTTATTTTATCTTAATGCATATATTATATATGCATGTATTAGGATAAATAAACCTTCTACCTTTAAATGTGATTGATCAGTGGTAAAAGGATGTCCATTTCCATATGCCTGCTTATAGACCCAACATGGGACATTCAGGCTCCATCAGGAAAAACTGAATGAACACGGATATCAGAAAAGTGACATGCGGGGGGTGTAAATACAGAGATCGCAATTGCGACCCAGCCCCATGCCCCAGGGGACCACGCAGCTCCCCTGTACACCTAAACAGGAGGGATAGTATATAAAGGCCACTGATACCCTCTATTTTCCTCCTGCAGCCGCTAAAAGCATGCTTCTCCTCCTCTCCCTACAGCAAGCATTCAGTGGCAGCAGGAAGAAATGGGAGGGAATTGGTTCCTCTGTATGTCATTCCCACCGCCCCTCGTGTCCAGATTCCTTTTCTTTATATTGCCCCCAGGCTCCTGTGTACTCCCCTGCAACTCTGCTGGCTTCCCCCCTCCCCTCTCCTGCTGGCTACTGCCGGAGATGTCAGGATCAAGAGCGGGGAAGAGGTCGGTAAATATGTAATTCACTAGCCCCTTCCTTTTCTGAATGGACAGAGTCAGTGATCGGTACCGATCACTATCTTTGTCCATTCATAACTGAAGCAAAGTAACCTGTGCTTACTATACTTTAGTTTGAAAATGAATGGGAAGCTCTGTACAGAGCTATTCCTGTCCACTCATTCTGTGCAGCTGAGGCTGCAGAGATGAGATTAAAGGCTGTGTCCTCAATCTCCTTTCTCTGTCTCAAATGTGAAACATCAGAGACCTATTTAGACCTAATAAAAATAAAATTGTAAAAATAAATAAAATGGTAAAAAATTATATAAAAATAAAATAAAAAAATGACTGGCACCAGTGGCGGAACTGGGTCGCAACAGGGCCCTAGCGTTCTGCTACCAGGCTCATCAGAGAGAAGATCCCCAGGTTCAGGTGTAAGGTCCCAGGGAAAGGGTCAGGGGGGCCCTTCATGATTTCTTGCCCTGAAGGTCCCAGTTGTGCCTCTGGTGACATCCATCATTCGGCTCCAATTCAGTAGGGGGGCTGATCATGGATCCCCTACTGTTTGGGACACTGCCTGTGGGGGGGCTTACAGATCTTTAGTGAAAGTTGATGCAGTTTGTTTTCTTTTTATATAAGTTGTTACAAGCTTACTCTGCAATTAGCGCAGATCTTATTCTGCACTCTGGAAAAAAAAAAACTTAAAGTTAGCAGCTATTCTGCATGCCATACATGATAATGTGGGCACTAGAACGGTTGCCTCCTTTGATATCGAAAAGGCATTCGATTCAATCGAGTGGCCTTATCTTTGGGAAATTCTGCGGAGGATGGGATTTCCGTTGGTTTTTATTGGGTGGCTACAAACCCTATACAAGTCCCCGAAGGCGGCCATCAGACTGGCGGGGGATTTTTCTGCTCCCTTCACATTGTCCGGGGGTAACAGGCAGGGCTGCCCTCTCTCTCCAGCACTATTCGCCATTGCTATGGAACCGGTGGCGGAGGCAATGTGGGTCTCGCCCCACATAAAAGGACTAAAAATAGCGTGGCTGGAGGAGAGGGTAGCGCTGTATGCTGACGACCTCCTACTCTTTCTGAATGACGCGGACCCCTCTCAGAGGAGCGCTGCGAGTACTGACTGACTTCTCCAGAATAACAGGACTGCGGGTGAACTGGACGAAGTCCCAGTTACTTGCTATTGACCGAGGCAAAACGACTAGCCCCGCTAGATCTCCAACTGCAATGGGTAGAAGACATGGTGTACCTGGGGGTGAGGGTCTCAAGAGCTGCATCCAGCTTTATCCCCCTTAACCTAGATCCGGTGGTCCAAGGAGTCAAGGCCAAGTTGAAAGCCTGGGGAAACCTTCCTCTATCCCTATTAGGCCGCATTAACCTAATTAAGATGAAGATAATCCCTAAATTTAACCTACCTATTCCGTAACTCCCCACAATGGATACCTTCCTCATTTTTTACGAAATTGAACCGTATGTTCTCCTCCTTCCTCTGGGGCCCCGGCCCCCATAGATTTAAACTATCCACGCTGATGCGTCCGGTGCTGCGCGGGGGGGGGGGGGGGGGGTTGGCGTTTCCTGACTGCCAGAAATATTTTCTGGCAGCGCAGTTAGTCACCATAGTCTGGTGGATGGTACCAGACACGTCCAACCCTGCGGCGGTTTTGGAGGCTGCAGTGGTCTGCTCCGTGGAAGCCTTAACACATTTACCCCTGCGGGGTCCCAAAGCCCCCTACGACCTGACACCCTCCATGCACACGACTCTAAGGGCCTGGAGGGCGGGACTGGGACTGGAGGGGTTTCCACGGACTGCTATCTCCCCACACGCCCCCCTATGGAACAATCCTACCTTACCCCATCTTTACTCACTACCAGACCCCAAAATTTGGGCCAGATGTGGTATAAAACTCATATCTGACCTCACAACTGGCACAACTATACACCCCTTCAATCACCTGGTATCTCGCAATAATGTACCCCCCTCGCATGTATTCCGATATATGCAGCTATCCCATGCTTTCAAAGCCCAAGTGTTACCCAATGCCACGCAAATAGTGCAGTCCGCCCTGGAAAAGGTTACAAGGTCTGAATGCGCCAGGAAGCCAACTTCGGTCCTTTATGCGCACCTCCTTAGGGTCTCCTCTCCAGATCTGTCAAAGCTCCGTCAAAGATGGACTCAAGACATTGCGGATCTGGATTTCGAGGACTGGGAGGACATGTGGGACTTTCCCTTCACAATCCTGGTCTCACTTCGAGACCGTCTCATACAATACAAAATACTACACCGGGCATATATTACCCCGTATAGATTACATAAAATGAGAACGTCCCTGTCCTCGGAATGTTGGAGATGTACTGGGGATCCGGGTGACTTTATACACATCTTCTGGTCCTGCCCGGCAATTAAACGCTACTGGTCACAGGTGCTATCTGTAATTCAAGAAGTGGTGGGAATAGATGCAGCCCAAACCCCGCGGATATGCCTTCTAGGATTAGTGGAGGGGTTGGCCCCCAGGATAGCGGACAGAACTCTAATAGGACTCCTACTTTTTTATGCCAGGAAAATGATCACTTTATGCTGGAAAAAGCAGGCCCCGCCGTCAATGCTGTTGTGGAAAACTCATGTCAATAAAGTATTACCACATTATAAGGAAACATACCATAACAGGGGATGTCCCAAAAAATACATGAGAGTGTGGGCCAGGTGGCTGGCTGAGGCCTCCACGGCGACCACAGATTGACATGTACGTGTTGCCATTCTACGGGTGGATGGGAGTTTTGTTGTTGTGGGTGCCTATTATTGCTTTACTTCTTTGTTTACTTTTATATAGTGTAGCCACTACTATGAGTCTAGTTCACTTCTTCTATTGTCCCTTGCGGCCCGACTGAAGAATTTGGTCCTTAGTTATCTCCATAGAGTGGGAGCCAACCTAGCACTAAGTTAGTTGTTGTTTGTTTGTGGACGTGCTATAGCTGTAGATTTATAATGTTGAAGCAACTTGCTGGCCCCTGCGTGGGTCTAACCCTAATAATGTGGCATGTCACTGTTACCTGTTGAATGTCTGTCTGTCTAAAAATCAATAAAAATATTTTCAAAAAAAACAAAACAAAGTTAGCAGCTATAACTAATGTAGCTTCTGACTTTTAATAAACATGCACATACCAGTCTAGGGATCTAGCGCTATCCTCACCTGGGCCGGTTCTGTGCCAGTCTTTGGGCTCCTGGTACTGATATCTTGGATGATGGAAGCCAGCTGTGATTTCCTGTTCCTTCTCAATAGACCTACAGCCTCCTGGCACCTGGTGCGTTGGGGGGAGTGGGTTGAACTTTTGATTAGATAGCCTAGGCCAGGGGTGTCGAAACTTTTTTCAACGAGTGCCAGATTTGATGAAGTGAACATGCGTGAAGGCCGACCATTTTGCCTGACATTCTTTGAACTATTAAAATTTGGTCTAAGTGTGTTCGTCCAAGCAGTAATACACTGCCCAATGAGAATTTTCTTGCCTTTGTGGCGGTGTGTGGTGAAGAGATGAGCTTGGCCATGTTATTTGGATATATATATATATACTGTTAATATATCTTTTGTGGCCCCCAATGAATCCCAGAGAGCCACTCAGGACGAAGGATGAGCTTGGGCATGTTATTTGGATATATCGTATTTATCGGCATATAACACGCACCTTCACATTAAGAGGGAGGTTTCAGGAAAAAACTTACATTTTAAATAAAGAACTGTGAAGCAAAATAAGGGTCAGTACCCATCAATGTAGCCTAATCAGTGCCCATCTGCAGCCTTACGACTGCCATGAATGCAGGCTCACATGTGCCATGAATGCAGGCTCACATGTGCCATGAATGCAGGCTCACATGTGCCATGAATGCAGGCTCACATGTGCCATGAATGCAGACTTGCCATCAGTGCAGGCTGATCGATGCCCATCTGCAGTCTCAGAGAGGACAGGAAGGGGTGCAGGACGAGAACCAACAGATTAGATACAGGGAAATCTCCTGTTTACTAGGCGGCCTCTTTAATACAAAGTCCCGCCTCCTATGATATTGCATCCAAATAACCAGAGGGGCCGTATTAAACCGAAACACGGGCCAGACTTTGAACATGCCTGGCCTAGGCAATCTGAGAAGAAGTGGAAGCAGGTACTTGTCAAAACTAGGTACCTGCTCTCTGAGAAAAAATTTGAAACCCAAAGGTGGAAGGGGGAGGTGGTAAGAGGAGGAACAGTGAAAATTCAGAACCTCCTTTTTAGGAGAAGTTCCGCTTTAAACTATTTTCCAAAATTTTTATTACTGGACTCTTACCACCCTTATTCTCAATTGTGTACTTAGACCAGCAGGGCTTTACCCCAAACAGAGAAGCCAAAAGACAACACAAGGATGATCAATGGCATACATCTTGCACAACTCCATAATAAACCATTTTGTCTACTATCCAGAGATGCAGAAGCAGCCTTTGACATTGCTGATTTCTTCAAAATCACCTTAGAACATATAGGCCTTAGCAGTAACATGAAACAGTAGATAAATGCCGTCTATTCTGACCATACGGCAGAGTTAATGAATCCCTTTTAACTTTTTTAATGATAAAGGAAGGAATGAGACATTGTTGTCCTTTTTAACCATTTACTTTTATATCTAGAGCCCTTCCTTAGACATATCAGGCAAAACAAACATCACTGGACTATCAACCAAAGTAGCCCATCACAAGTGGTGGAATATCCCTATAAATGGGCCAAATACAGTCGGCTGTCCAAATTTAAAATGACCCTATGGAAGTCGTAGGCTCTATATTCCAAGTAACTGTCTGCTTAACCCCAAATTATTATTTGCCTTCAGATGGGCTGACAAATGTATCACTTACCTTGATACAATTATCAGTCCATTTACCTCACATCACTTTGAAGTTAACACACCCTCCGCGAGCCATAAAAATAGAATTAGAGAAATAGACCAAAGATACCTTCACTTGGTTTTGGAGATTTGCCATTCTTAAAATGTCTATTCTCTTGTGCCTAATGTACCTTTTCCAGAAATTACCAATAAGATCCCAGCTCTATTTCTTAACACTGTTCGTACAGAATTTACAAAATTGTGAGGGAGCATAAACCAGGATGAATTACAGGCTTCTCTCTTACCTTAAACTACATGGAACTATAGGCTTCCCAGACCCCATTAAATACTACCACATAAGACACCTAGCGAAGACTGTAGACACCAAAAACACAAATAGTGGGTGACAATGGAACAAACAGCTCCATCATCTTTATGCAATGTATCCCATTGTGGCAAGACTTCACAACAGACAATTGAGTTAAGA
Source organism: Lithobates pipiens (assembly GCF_037356315.1). NCBI lineage: Eukaryota > Metazoa > Chordata > Amphibia > Anura > Ranidae > Lithobates > Lithobates pipiens. Next base: position 144,598,939 of record NW_027507788.1, on the reverse strand, counting down.
CCCCTCCATAGAACCAGCCTTACAGGTAGCGATTATTATAAACGAATTCCTCCACTACCAAAACCACCACTGGCAGGACTGACCCCAGTACTTAGCAAACCAGACTTTAAAAAAATATTTTCCTTGCTTGGAATGACTTGCAAGATAAATTAAGAGGTTGCTAAACCAGACAGTCATAGGATGCTGCAAATGATTAAAGTCCAATGAAATGGTAGAACCTCTGCTATCGTTCTTATACATCAAGAATTCTAGATCTCCTTTTCTTTTGAATTTTTTCTTTTATAATCCTTCATTTTATTTTTACGTTTTATTTTCTCCCTTATTATTGGGTTGACTGCTCGTTATATTATCTTGTTTGTAGCCAATGTGAGAGATGTACATGTCAGTAGACTTACGTACAACCTTACATACAACCATACAGAATGTTCTTCTGATGCTTGTACACTCTGTTTTTTCCATGTTTAACCCTAATAAAAATGATTATAAACAAAAAAATATTTTCCTACCCAGTTTCACATTATCCTCATTTACTCCAAGTCACTCCCATTTGTATCAGTACATCATCTCATCTAAAGCCTCTGTTATAAATATATACCAACTGTGCCCTTATTGCAATGTGCCATATAGTTAAATAAAGAATTGACAAATAACAAAAAAATTTAATCTGCCTCCACTAAACTAAAATCTGACCAGTTGCTGCAGGTCATTCTGTTCAGTTCTTAGTGAATGAGCCTCCCAAAACTGTTCAAGATATTGCTTCTATTCTCTAAAGGCTTAAATAGACAGATATAAACATTTCTAGTCACCCAGCACTCTAAAAAGACAGGTCAATAGTCTGAATTTGGCTGTAACACTTTTCTAATGTACCTGTGTAGTGTGGTGTGGTGGTGGTCAGCATGCTGCCTTCAACGTCTTGATGTTCTGCGACCATGGAGGAAAGAGTATTTTGTCATTAATGTTTCTTATTCCCTTCTTCATCAGCTATAAAGTTGAATAAATATACTCCAAATTTTTCTTAACAAAACCCATTTACAACCCCTGAAGTGGAAATCTACACACATGTTAACAAAAGTCCATGTTAACAGACCCGCCAAGAGGTTTAAATAAAAAGTAACAGAAGGGAAAAAAATTCTTACCTTTCCTGAAAAAAAATATTTCCCAGGATCCCCCCAGTGCTGGCCATGTGAACACAAGCCTAAACCAAATGGTCTTTACCTTTGTTGGAAGAAGAGTCTGAGTTCAATTAAGCTGGTAATCACCATCAGCAGAGATAAGCTGACTAAAAACCTAGGCATTAAGTCATTTAACCAGCACTGGAGGGCCATTGTTTCTAGGAAAGATAGCTATCCTTTAGTCTCTCAATTACTCCCTAATGATCCATAGCATTAAAATATATAATTGCTTCAAGTAAACATCTGAGAATTGGTCTCCGTTTGAAAACGAGTAAAGAGCTGCATTTCAGGTCCAAGAAATGTCACTGGTTGTCCAAATATTGGTGACTGGATTTGAAACCAATGGTATAGGCAGGCATTTTAGGTTGAATGAGGACCCAGGCAGTTCTATAGCTCATAATGCCTTTGTGACCATATACAAATTTGCAGTTAGACACTTCAGATAATGTTTTCTGTCATAAATAACATATTGTGGGGTATATTGTAGTTGAGACATTTACTATTATTAACAAAGTATAAGGATGTGCCTTTTTACAACCCCCCTTCACCATTCCCTAGTTAGTAACAGTATAGCAACAGGCTTTTGGTGGAATCAATGGAGTTTCAGCCACTCACGCAGAGGGGATACAAGGCAGGACTGGAAGATCTCCCCAGTCCTGCAGTTTAGCAAATTATGCTTGCTGGGGTAGCAGGGGTGACCCGAAAGGGTAAGGTGCCCCCCAAAAAAAACAAAAAAAAACGAAGGGCTTTAATATTTCATCCAGACTTTGATGTTTTTCACCTAGTCCACCACAGCCTTTTTTTTGTCAGCTGAGAATCCTGCAAGCAAGATAGAAATTCCTACAAAATACCCTTCATGCTCCATGTGGTGCCCCTTCTACAATATAGAAAGCCTAATGTTTTTAAACTGCCACCAGTCAAACTGAAACCTGTCTTAAAGTGGCAAAATAGAAAAGAAAGAAAAACGGTTACACAGCACATCCGCCAACTCACAGTGCCTCATATGTAAAATGACTCACTGGATTCGATTCTTATTGTCATGGATTAAACAATACTCATATTAAAAGGTAAATTATCTCCCATTGGGCTCTCTGTTTTATTTGAGCTCAACACGCCTTCTCTAAGAGTACATTTTACAAGTTCAGGGGGCATGTCTGCCCTTTAAAGTAAACTCCAAACAGTTTGACCTTTTGTTTAAAAAAAAAAAAAAAATTATATTTTAGATTAACAAAATATACATATGATTGGCAAAAAATTATGCATATTTAGACCATTATTTGTAAAAAATAATCATCCTGAAAGAAGATAAAACATGCCAGGAATTATTAGACAAAATATGTCTGTTATAAAAGTGCAGGTCATTTAACAGGGCTATAAAAATACACAGCTGTAGGCTAAAACACTAGATCCCTATAGGTTCCCATACAGTACAAAAGTGTTATTGTTATATGTAGTTGCATGAAATTGTCTGGGCACCCAGGTGAAATTACAGAACACCCTGTTTGCATGAGCTCTGCGGGAATGGGGAACACAATAAACATAACGTATTTCTAGAACTCTTGAAGTCCAACTCCAACGTTTTTAACTGAGTGATAAAGGATTACAGTCTATGTCAGGTGTTTTTTTTTTTACTGTGTTTCTGTTGGGGAGATTTTTCTTCATATCCTACCAAGACAGGAAGTGATCAGAAATCGCCCAACAGGGGTATTACCAATAACATAATTTAATGAGTTGCGTTCTGGTGTTGATTTTAGTGTGTCTGTGACTTCTTGTCCTAGTGACAACCAGTCTCCTGATCTAGAGTCCAGCCATCAAAGAGACAGGAAGTGAAAGAAAAATCACAGAACAGAAAATGTACCTCTATCCAAAAGTAAAAAAATTCTGGGGTATGGTTACTCAGATCTGCCAGCATAAACTATTGCAGTGAGAGTTAGAAGCAGTATTTCACAGAAAGAGTTGAACTGCTAAAATAAAAAGTTCTCTCTAAACTGAGGATGACTTACTGTACGGTGTCTGCAGCTAGAGAGATCAATGAAGGCTCATTTTAACACTCATTTAATGCTTAAGACTTTTTATATACTTTTATATGTATAGCCTGTTTACAGTTCTACTTTAGTTGCATTCCTTACAGAGGTTGTGGTTAGCTTTGACTTAATAAAATAACAGTTGACTGAGGTGCACAATGTGTGCATATGAATGTAAAAAACAAAAAAAGAGGTTCATTTACTAAGACTAGAGAATGCTAAATCTGGTGCAGCTCTGCATAGTAACCAATCAGCTTCCAGATTATCTGGTCAAAGCATAAATTGTACAATCTGAAGTTATAAGCTGATTGGCTACCATCAGACTCCCAAATTGTTGTAAATCAATCTAAAATTGTCTAATCACAATTAATTTATTAATTGTAAAGAGCAATGGTGATTTGCAAAGTGCTGCAGCCCATTAAAATCAATTTACATTCCATTTACTGTAGCCACATCAGTGAAAGTTAAATTTTTCTTGGCTGCCAAGGGTAATTGCACTTTGTCCTATTAAATAACCTATATAAATAAAATAACATAACCAATAAAGGTAATAGTATCACAGATAATTTAAAATAACAGGACAAGAAATGAAAGGAAATCAATAGAGTGGGATATACACCACGCACAAATAAAACATACAAAAGAACAATATATTGTTTCTTGATTATAGATGGGCTTATACCAAAACATATAGGCAAACACACACGTGCTCTTAGTCCCAGTGAGTCCAATCTTAAAGGCATAATGTTGGAAATGAATTGCAAGTTTACAGTACTGACCACTCGACCTTTGCATCCAAGATGGTGACACTAGACTGCCTGTGGTTTGGAAAACGAGTGGGTGAAGAGACCACAGGGAGAGTTTTGTGCTTGGCTGTCACATCATTAGGGACGTATTCCTTTCTAGCAACAGGTAAGGTTGGCAAATTAACTCTACGGCTTAAGTATGGAATTAAGTAGAGAATGGGGTTCAAGCAGCTGTTGAGGCTTACTAAGGCCAAAGTGATTCTTCGTACCTTATAGATATATTGGCTGAAAGCGCAAGTCTTAATGATGCCCATTCTCATGAGGAAATGCAGGAGGTGGGTGACATTGTAGGGCAGGAAGCAAAGTAAAGAGATGACAAAAACAAATCCTATGATCCTCATTGCCACTTTTCGATGAATGCTTGATTTGATTTGGCACACTTTTCGTGCCATTGCTGGGAAGACCACTCCGATAACTGTAAAAGGTACCAGAAATCCAAAGATTAAGGCACAGACATTGTAGGAAACAAACCGATCCTGCCAAAATGTTAGGGAGAAGCCTTCAAAACAAGAAGTCCGTGTGCTGTTTTCTGGCACGCTGTCCAGCGGACCTTCCAAGATTAATGGCAGTACAATGGCACTGCAGACCATCCAAATGATAATGGTCAGTACTAACGGATAGCAACTAGATCTGAGTCTTAGGAATATCACTGGGTGAACAACTGCAAGATACCTGTCCAGGCATATACAAGTAAAGAAGCCAATGCTCAAGTAGATGTTGGCGTAGAAAAGAGTGCCCATAATTCGGCAAGCTATGTCACCTAAAACCCAGTTGTTTCCAGCATTGTGGTAATAAATCCGAAAAGGCAGTAGGCATATAAAAACAAAGTCCACTGCAGACAGGTTAACAAAATAGACGTTGGAGCTTCGTGCCCTCTGACGACTTCGAGTCAGGAAGTACAAAGCAAGGATATTGCTCGGTAAGCCCAATATAAACACCAGGCTGTATGTAACTGTGAAAAACCCATACTGAAAATCAGCCTGAAAGTTGCAAACATTGTGGCTGGCTTCTTGCACAAATTGATTCTCATCCATCCCAACATAGGACAAGTCAGGAGAACCTCAAGTGGTGCCTGGTGCTGCAAAGTTGATGAAATATGCTAAAGATGCAGCTGCAGCAAACAGCACATCTCAGCCTAAAGCAGCCGTGCACGCTCCCGTGTCAGTTCAAGACTAACCACCTCTATTAAAGCAGTGTTTAGAACAATTAACCACAGGAAGTCATAGGTCTGCAAAAGCTGCAATTGTGAAAGAAAAAAAATGTAAAACTTATGAATATCACACGTGACAAAGTAACATTTTGACATATATCACATAAGACATATGTTTCGATTGGCGAGCTTAAGGCAAACACAATAATCAGAAATGTTTGAGGCTCTGTTCACACCTAGGCGTTATTGTGTGTTTTTCTGCTGTAAGCCACAGCTCTTAAAATGCCCAACAAGGCAAATCCCATTCATTTCAATGGCACCTGTTCATATCCGAGTGTTCTGTCACCTGTAGCAAAACACCTGTAGCTCAAAAAATGTACCGGAGCTTCTTTTTTTGGCAGATTACAGTTTTACTGCTTTTACATTGGTGACCTTTTAACATTGAAAAAGCCTGTACAAAAACGCTGCAAAAATTCTGCAAAAACACCTGAAAAAACGCCCGTAAACTAGCAACACCTAGATGTGAACAGAGCCTAAATGCAAGGCCAAACGTTATCTTTTGGTTTTGAATAGAATGTGGCCATTTTTTGTTATTCTCTGTGTCTCTGATAGGGAAGAATCAAAGCTTAATTAACCACTTCAATACCGGACACTTTTACTCCCTTCCTGCCCAGGCCAATTTTTAGCTTTCAGCACTTTCACACTTTAAATAACAATTGCACGGTCATGCTACACTCCACCCATATGAAATTTGTATAATTTATTTCACAAAAATAGAGCTTTCTTTCAGTAGCATTTAATCACTGCTGGGTTGTTGTTTTTTTGCTAAATAAATGAAAAAGACAGAAAATCTTGAAAAAAAACAGCGTTTTTCTTTGTTTCTGTTACAACATTTTGTAAATAATCTTTCTTCATACATGTTGGCCAAAATTTATACTGCTACATTACTTTGGTGAAAATAACCCAAATCTGTGTATATTATTTAGTCTGTAGGAAAGTTAGAGTCCACAAACTATGGTATATATCTAAAAATCAATTCATTCTGATGTACTGACAGCCAATCTCATAACAATGCCCAAAAATGCCAGAACAGTACAAATACCCCCCAAATTACCCCTTTTTGGAAAGTAGACAGTCCAAGGTATTTAACCACTTCAATACAGAGCACTTTCCCCCCTTTCTGCCCATTACAATTTTCAGCATTGTCACATTTTAAAAGACAACTGTGTGGTCAGGCAACATTGTAACCAAACAAAATGTTTATCCTTTTGTTCTCACAAATAGAGCTTTCTTTTGGTGGTATTTGATGTAAACTGGATTTTAATTTTTTTGCTAAATAAAAAAAGACCGATTTTTGAAAAAAACAAACAAAACTGTTTTCTTTGTTTCTGTTATTACATTTTGTAACTGAGTACCCTTTCTGCTTCATTGATGAGGCTGCACTGATAAGAGGGCACTGATGATGAGGCACGAATATGCAGCATTGATGGGCATTGATAGGCAGCAGCGATGGGCACTGTTTGATGACACCGATGGGCACCGATAGGCAGGGCTGGTGCAAAGATTTTTCACACCCTAGGCGAAACCTCCTTTTGATGCCCCTGGCTCCACCCCCTTTGCCCTGCCCATGTTATCCCCAACTTTTTAATGAAGCACCCATCAATGCAGCCTCACCAGTGGCCATCAATGCAGCCTCACCAGCGCCCATCAAATGCAGCCTTATCAGGGCCCATCAAATGCAGCATCACCAGCGCCCATCAAATGCAGCATCACCAATGTCCATCAAATGTAGCCTACCAGTGCCCATCAATGAATGTTTGCTTGCTTCCATTCATTCAGGAGGCGGGGCATAGTTGCTTGCTGCAGAGAAGAGAGTAGGAACACCAGTGGCCAGGCGCCTGCCTAGTTTGCCTAGTGGTAGCACCGGCCCTGCTGATAGGTGACACTGATAGATAGCTCTGTTAGGCAGAACTGACAAAGAGGCACTGGCAAGCATTACTAGTGGGCACTGATTGATACGTCTAATGGGCACCGATTGGCAACCAGGTGGGAAATCTCAGGGGGGCTGCGGTGATTATCAACACAGACCACCCCTGTCGGGAGAGCAGCCGATCAGCTCTCCTCTACTCGCGTCTGTCAGCATGAGTGGAGGAAAAGCCGATACACGGCTCTTCTTGTTTACGCTGTGATTGGACACAGCTGATCACATGGTAAAGTGCCTACCTCAGAGGCTCTTTACCGAGATCGGTGATGCAGTGTGTCAGACTGACACACCACACCAACGATCATGCAGGTGCGCAATTGCGGGTTATCATGCAGGATGTCATGTGACGTCCAGTCAGGATAACTTGACCACTTTGCGCACGCATTCTGTTATATGGTCGATAAGTGGCTAATAAAAGGTATGGCGAGTTTTTTGAATTTGTAATTTTCTGTCACAATTTTGGGGAACATTAAGAAATTTAAAAAAAGTTTTACAATTTTTGATTGACCCTGTCTTTACCATGCGATTACTGTGACCAATCACAGAACTCATCACAATAGTAAACAATGAAACAACTGATGATACTGTCATGTGATCTGTTATGATTAGTCACAGCGATCGCATGATAACAGACGCAGGCTGGTGCAGTGATCTGTCAGTTGTGCATGGTTGACAGCGGGCAACAGATCACGCTGGAGCTTGGCTGTGGGGTGCGCACAAGGTGTGATTCTGGGAAGATGTCATATGATGTCCCCCCAGGATAACAGAGCTCCTGCTCAGCCATCATATTACAACAGACCAGGCTGGAGATCAGGAGACATGCATACTGGTTTTCCAGCATGTCTGATAGAATACGGTCGTAGACCGACGTACACAGAGGCACAGAATGTCAGCCGTGTTTGTTTTTGTTTTTTTTGAACCGACAAATGTCTCCCGACATTCTGTCCATGTGTATGGGGCTTTACTGGCTGAATCACCAGATAAAAAATAGAAGTGTAAAAAGGAAAATGAATGCAGCTATCACACCAAAGAAATGGTAAGCTGCAATAAAATAAATATTTCCTTATGCGTTTAATACCTCTTTAACCGCCTGAGGACCACCTCCTGCACAATTACGCCAGCAGAATGGCACGGCTGGGCACATCAACGTACAGGTACGTTGCTCTTTAAGTGCCCAACCGTGGGTCACGCTAGCAAGCCAGTCCTGAGCTCCGTGACCGTGGCTGCGAGACCTGCGGACCCGATCACCGCTGGTGTCCCGCGATCGGGTTAGAGAGCTGAAGAATGAGGAGAGGTCTGTGTAAACAAACCTCTCCCCGTGCTTCCTAGTGTGGCTGTCACCAATCGCCTGTTCCTTGTTATAGGGAAAGACGATCAGTGAGATTACATGGCAAGCCACGCCCCCAAAAGTAAAAAAAAAAAAAAAACGTCACACATAACCCCTCCTCGCCCCCTAGTGGTTAACTCCTTCACTGCCAGTGTCAGTTTCACAGGAATGAGTGCATTTAAATAGCACTGATTGCTGTATAAATGACAATTGTCCCAAAAATGTGTCAAAATTGTCTGACGTGTCCGCCATAATGTCGCAGTCACAATAAAAATCGCTGATCGCCGCCATTAATAGTAAAAAAAAAAAAATATTAAGAAAAATGCTATAAAACTATCCCCTATTTTGTAAACGCTATAACTTTTGTGCAAACCAATCAATAATCGCTAATTGCGTTTTTTTTTACCAAAAATATGTAGAATACGTTTCGGCCTAAACTGAGGAAAACTTTTTTATATATATATATTTTTTGGGGCTATTTATTATAGCAAAAAGTAAAAAATATTGAATTTTTTTTCAAAATTGTTGTTTTGTTTATAGCGCAAAAAATAAAAACCGCTAAGGTGATCAAATACCATCAAAAGAAAGCTCTATTTGTGGGAAATAAAGGACGCCAATTTTGTTTGGGAGCCAAGTCGCACGACCGCGCATTTGTGAGTTAAAGCTATGCAGTGCCTAATCGTAAAAAGGGGCTTGGTCCTTTGGCTGCAAATTGGTCCGGGGCTTCAGTGGTTAACATCACTATTAAGCCACTTTACACAAGCGATATGGCAAGAGTTTAAAAACAGGCAGTTGGGATGCTGTTTTATCATCCCTGTCTTCCTAAAGGACTGTTCACATGCACTGACTGCACAGCTTTGCGTTGCAGCAAGTTTCACGTGGCATTTCTGGTTGGCAGGCAGCACCACCTGTCAGACTCAACAATTCAAATCAATAGGGTCATGCCACAAGCGTGAGCTAAACACTTGACTTGGGGTTGCAGCACATTAGTCCCATTGAAAAGTTAGCTTTAGCCCTGGTGAGAAAGTACAGAAAGTGATTGAAAATCCAAAAAAATAAACAGATGAGGCAACTAAAGCTTATCTGGTGACAGCTAAGAGGGGAGTTCTGCCCGCTTTGGAAAGATCTCCACTTACTTCCTGTTGCGCTTCTGAAACAGGAAGTGAAAGGATATCTCCCTGGTAGACCACAAACAACAAAAGCAAAACTAGACAGGCCACACAATAAAGCAACTAAAGTATCCAATCCCCTGCTACGAGGAAACGTGTGATTTTCAGCACATGAATTGCTGCAGCTCACAACTTCATAAAACCTGTGAGGCATTGCTATCCTCCGTCTGAATGCTTATTACTTAGTTAATGCTGACCTAATAGAGTAAACACATTCTGAGTCACTGAGCTAGAATAAGTAAGTAGATGGTGTTCCAATGTCATTCAGATTTCACTTGTTGCATAGAATGTGCAGTTTAGAATGACAGCCAGGCAACCATCATTTTCAGAAAGGTTTCAGCAATCTCAGGCTTCATGCGTCTATAACTTGCCCTTAACACTTTCCCGCTGGAAATTGGAGGAAGCCTCCACCTGCTTAAAAAGGGGGGCCGCGAACTACGGCTCTGTGACTGGCCGGAGTCACATGATGTCACTCCTGGGCATGCGTGTGGGAGCCGCTGGTCACAGCACAAACCCTTTAGAAGTGGCACGATCATGCCCTTTCTTCAGTGCACATGTGTATATGGTAAATATCTCCTAAACCATGTTTAGGAGATATTTCCAGTACCTACAGGTAAACCTTATTATAGGCTTACCTGTAGGTAAAAGTGGTGTAACTAGGTTTAAAGGCAAATCAGAGTGCAGCAAGACAGGGACTAGTTAAAGCTAAATAGAAAGATTAAAGCACATCTAAACCCCCAAAATACTTAATATATATTGCAGCTTACCAGTCTGTGTATGAGGTGGATTACATTGTTTTTTTTTCAAGCTTTCTCCTCTTTATTTTCACCTGGTAATTCTGCAAATACCATTTCTTGTTACTGAGTAGCTATGCTGTTTCAATGTGTCTATGGAAAGGCTGGACTTCAATCATTTGTCCTTGGGTTGAAGCACAGGCACCACAAGTTCACCTTTACATTTTTCCAGGGTGCCCACATGCAACCTTATCTCAGTGTCACAATCAAATGATGACACTTAAAGTGGGGTGCCCCCTATAAAAAAAATTAAAAGTCAGCAGCTATAAATACTGCAGCTGCTGACTTTTAATAATCAGACACTTACCTGTCCCAGGGTCCAGCGAAGCGGGGGAACGAAGCCCCCCCCTCGTTCCCCGCTCCGCTTGCGGCGCCGTCATTCTTACTGTGGGCACCCAGCTGTGGCTTCATGTGACAGGTCCCAGATGACTGTGCGGCGCTAGGGGAAGTGATGTCACCAGCCCGGGCAATGAAGAAGGCAGACTACGAGGGACCCCCTTGCAACAGGCATTTAGAGGTGAATAAAAAAAATGTTTTTTTCCAATTATTATTTTTTACATTTTTTTTTTAAAGAATTTTAAACTATTTTTTATTTTTTGGTGGCAACACCACTTTAAGTAAACCTAAAATGTATTAAATATTGGAGGTTTAGGCTCTTAAACTGCCATACCATGTACATACATAGTATGTATTTTGTATAACTATATAATAAAAATTAGCTCTCGATCCTACCAGTTACTGATGCATCTACAGGACTTTCATTAGTATGGTGAAAACACTCACTCGAAGCTGCCTTTAATGCACCAGTGTTGTTGTCACTTTAGAAGATACGTTCACATTCGTAAACATGTCACACGTTCCACCCGTTTTAGGGTGGAACATGTCACAATGTTACTGATTCTGCAGCTGCTCGACAATCCGTACACTCTCTGTGACAGCAGTAAGGGGAGAAGTTCTCCTTACTAGCTGTCACTTTTTGAAATTAGCGCAGCCGTGTGGGGCGGCAGAGTTCTGTGAATGGATGGACTACAACTACCAACGTCCTTTTTGGCTGTCGACTTGTAGTTCCCAATGAGCTACCACAGCACTGTGGGAGTTCACAGAGTCTTCCTGTCAGTGTGAAACTGCTTTTCCGTAAAATGTACAGACTGCAGGAGACCTGCATGGCTCCAGCGATCTGCTGGTCGCTTTTGCAATGCTTTACAGGCGCCTACAAAAAAATTAAAATAAATTGTAAATGCACATTTTTTTTTTTACCTGGAAAAAAATGTGCATTTATTTATTTTTTTAAAGGTGAACTTATCCTTTAAGTGTAGCTAATGTTACTGCTACTATGATATAGGCAGCCATTCTCTGATAAGATTTGTGGGGAGGAGGGTTTAATAGCTGTGCTGTGCTGAATTGAAACAATGTTTTCATAATGGCACCTCTTTCTGTTCTTCTCCAAAAGCATATATTGATTTCTTTCTTACTAAATGAACAAGGTAAAAGGCAAAAAATTGGAGATGGAAATTTGAGTGCAAGTGTAAGTCACGTCTATACCTTTAAAAGCATTATAAACCTTCTTACCAGCAACTGGTGTGCAATGATCATGTAGTTTCATGGTCTCATTTGTTATCCCGTATGCATATCCTGTAGTAGAGTAAATCCTTACATTCCTGTATCAGAAGTTCCTGTTCGTGTTTAAACATGAGGCATGTGACATGGCATTGCAGATGTTAATGCATGACCTCTGTCTGTAGTCTGAGAACTAACATCCCACTGGGAAATAAATGTAAAAGAGTGAACAAAAGTCCTGGATGGCATAACACCGATGTAAAAATGCATATAAAAGCAAAGGAGAAGGCCTTCAAAAAAAATACAAGGCTGAGGGATCACTGTCAGCATTCAGACTTTACAAAGAATGCAACAAGATATGTCAGTGTGCAATTAGGGCAGCTAAGATAGAACACGAAAGATACATAGCGGAGGAGAGCAAAAAAAAATAAAAAATCCCAAGAAATTCTTTAAGTATATAAACAGTAAAAATAAGGGAGGACAGACCGTATTGGCCCTATAAAGAATGAGGAAGGACATCTGGTTACAAAGGATGGGGAGATGGTGAAGGTATTGAATTTATTCTTCTCCTCAGTTTTTATGACTGAATCGGGGGTTTCAGTAACCAAAACTGCAGTGTTTGTCCTCATGACACATCACAGGGAGCACCCTCATGGCTAACAGAGGACAGACTTAGAGATAGATTTGGGAAACTTAACATTAATAAATCACTGGGACCAGATGGCTTGCACCCAAGGGTACTTAGGGAACTCAGTCAAGTAATTACCAGACCATTGTTCCTAATTTTTCTGGCAGTCTACTGACTGGAACGGTACCAGCTGATTGGAGAAAAGCCAATGTAGCACCAATATTTAAAAGGGCCAATATACATCCCTGGGAATTACAGACCAGTCAGCCTAACATCAATAGTATGCAAGCTCTTGGAGGGGATGTTGAGGGACTATATACAAGATTTTAGTAATGAAAACTGTATCATTAGCAATAATCAGCATGGATTCATGAAGAATCGTTCTTTCCAAACCAATCTATTAACCTTCGATGAGGAGGTGAGCTGCCATCTAGATAAAGGAAGGCCCGTAGATGTGGGGTATCTGTATTTTGCAAAAGCACAGTTCCCCATAAACGTTTACTGTACAACGTAAGGTCCATTGGCATGGACCATAGGGTGAGTACATGGATTGAAAATTGGCGACAAGGGGAGAGTTCAGAGGGTGGTGATAAATGGGGAATACTCGGACTGGTCAGGGGTGGGAAGTGGGGTCCCCCCAAGGGTGGAGGGGGGCAACTATATGGAAAATGAGGTTTAATGTAGAAAAATTTTAAATAATGCATTCAGGTGGCAAAAATATGAATGCAATCTACTCACTAGGGGGTGAACCTCTGTGGGAATCTAGGATGTAAAAGGACCTGGGGGTCCTAGTAGACGATAGGTTCAGCAATGGCATGCAATGCCAGACTGCTGCTAACAAAGCAAACAAAATATTGGCATGCATTAAAAAGGGGATTAACTCCAGGGATAAAGTGATAATTCTCCCACTCTACAAGACTTTGGTCAGGCCTCACCTGGAGTATGCTGTCCAGTTCTGGGCACCAGTCCTCAGGATGGATGTACTGGAAATGGAGCGAGTACAAAGAAGGGCAACAAAGCTAATAAAGGGTCAGGAGGATATTAGTTATGAAGTTATGAAGAAAGGTTGCAAGCACTGAACGTACTCTCTCTGGAGAAGAGACGCTTGAGAGAGGAAATTATTTCAGTTTACAAATACCATACTGGTGACCCCACAATAGGGATAAAACTTTTTTTCGGAAGGGAGTTTAATTAGACACGTGGCACTAAAATTAGAACAAAAGAAGTTTAACCTTAAATTACTGTAAGAGCGGCAAAGATGTGGAATTTCCTTACACAGGTGGTGGTTTGAGCGGGGGGGGGCATCGATAGGTTAAAAAAAACTATTAGATAAGCATCTGAACGACCGCAACATACAGGGATGTACATTTTAATACTGACATATAATCACACATAGGTTGGAATCTTTTTTTTAACCTCACCTACTATGTAACATTCCCATGAAGAAACTACATATCCAATAATCCCTGTCTAGTGCACTGCAGGTGAGGGCTAAAAAGTAATTAGATCTTACACAGACACATACAGGCACGGGCATTAAAAGAGTTGTCACTATGCTAGTAGAGAAGTTTCATCACATTAGCGCTCCCACATTTGTGATGCAACACAGAGGAAATGAAAAGGCATGCCCTGGATGTTGTGTGACCCAGAATAATACGCTGTATGTATTTTTAACCAATATATGGGCATATGGGAATCAATCAGCCATGACACTGCAAACTGCAGCCACAATATATAAGCTCATCATTACAAGGTAAGGCAAACAAGAACCACAGTGAATAGAACTATACTGACACCTAGTTGAAAGTGCACAATACCTTTAAGCTTTGTGACAGCTTTCACCTATAGTTTTCATTTTTGCAGCACTAAAAAGTGACAGTAGTGATTTCTAATTAGGGATGACCTTAGACATGTTCAGGTCCTAGTCCAAACCTACCCGAGTTATCCTGCGAGGAAGCTGTCACTGCACACCGCCAATCATAAGTGGTCGATGCATTGCCCGCCCAAGTACACACTCCTGGCACACGAGTAGCTCTGAGGCGTGGCATACCTTGGCTGCTTATGATTGGCGGTATGCAGTGACAGCTTCTTGGTGGGATAGCTCAGGTGAGTTGGGACTGGGATATTTTTTTTTTTTTTTTTTTTTTGTGGTATGCGACATACCCAATGAAAAGATAACTTTCACAAAATAAGTTTAAAATACAAAATACATGTAGGCTAACAGTATCTGGATGCATCCTACCCACGATACAGTCACATCAGGTAATTACCAGAGGATAAATCCATAAATAATCAGCCAGACCTGATACCTATGAAACAGAAGTTTAAGGTTCCTTTTAGGCAGGTCACACACTCGCTCGCACTGCCATAGGGAAGGATGCCTATGTTCTTGAAGAACAGATATGAGAACATAGGGGAATTTTAATGTGGGGTGTCCCATTAGGGTCAAGGCATAACACATTTTTGAGAAAAAAAAGGGTGGGGATTTGGTGGGAGATAGGGGAGAGGGAAGTTCCACCTAGGGGGTAAGGAACATCTGTTTTCATCAAGCCGCAAGGGTGTCAGGTTTAACGCTGAAGCCCTTGACACTCATTAAAGCTAAGCTATGTATAGTGGAGGTATTCATCTGAGAAGCGGAAAAGGTCCCAATGAAACCACCTGGTCTTATGTTCCTACGATTTATCCCGAATGGTAGCAGTCAGGTCTTCCATCCGTTCAATATCATTAACCCTTGCAAACGATTGGGCTACTGTAGGGGCAGATTGTTGTTTCAATTGGCTCGGTATACATACCCGAGCTACGTTGAGAAGGTGTTTGAGGAGAGATTTGTGATAACGCTTTCTTGACATGGGAGTAAGGTTAAGTAGGACCACCGCAGGGTCATTAGGTAAAGAGATAACCGTAAATTTGTGGATGAGTTGAAGGACTGGTTGCAAAAGGTTTGGAGCTTGGGGCATTCCCAAAAAATATGGTTGTTGTTGCTCACAGCGCTAACAACATTCAGACTGATTGGGAAATAATTTAGCCAAAGGTGAAGGGGTGCAGTCCCATCTTGTGGTTAATTTGTATGAAATTTCCTGATATTTAATACAGAGCGAAGACTTTTGCGCAAAGAAAAGTACACGTTCCTTTTGTGGTTCAGTAAATGTAGTTTGCACTTTTCTTTCCCACTTTGCCAACAAAGGAGGGCAAGTAGTGGTGTGAAGGTCCAACAAAACTCTGTATGATATAGAAAGGGATCTACGGATCAGGCAGTCACTCAAACACATTTCTTCAAATGGGTGGAGTTGCCAGTGGAAGAGCGTATGTTAGGGCATGGAGCTAAGGAAATGAGAGAGCTGTATAGCTCTCCATAGATCTAGTGCAACAGGTGTTTGGCCAGTTACTATGGTCTTAGTGGGGGCGCAGCCTGTGTACTGTAGAAAGTGGGAGGTACGTAAGAGCCCTTTCGGAGCCTGCAAGGTAAAAGCCGGATCTGATAGGCCCGAAGGGAATCCTGGATGACCAACAATTGGTGTCATGGAGGAGGGAAAACGAATCAAGAAAGATAACCGAAAAAACCTTTTCATCTGGGAAAGAGTGGGGCCAACTAGCGGGAGAGTAGCCAAGTGGGAAGTCGATTGCTTGCCTACCTAGAGTATAGATTCGCCAGTGGAGCATGGGCAACCTCTTGTTCTAGTGCTACCCAGAGCTTCAAGTCCCCATGATGACACCAATCAGCTAAGCGCCTCATGTGTGTCGCCGTGTAGTATAGGGCAGGGTCTGGGAAGCCAATTCTTCCCCTGAGCTTTGGCCTAAACAGCAATGCCCTGCTGTTGCGCCAAAGAAACTTGGTAAAGGCTGAGGGACTAGGTTCCTAACATACCTGACATACTTATCTCTACTGCTTTTACATTAGATAATGAAGTACCATGTAAATTCCAGCAGGTGGTGCCAAGAAATTTTCAAATTTACTGACTAAGCCTTGAAAGAGCAAAGCGTTATGAGAGACATGGCTCTCATAATGTGGATGAAATTGGTACACAACTCTGCAACATCTGGGTTCTGCTGGAACCTGTAGCTCCTCAATAGCCAGAGAGCACCCACATTCCCTAATGCTACGTACACACAATCGGACTAGCCGCCGGACAATTCGACCGTGTGTGGGCTCCGGCTGAATTTTTCTTCCCAAAGGTCCGGAATCGGCTTTCCGGGGGACAATCCGCTGGTCTGTGTGCTAGTCCGCTAGACATTCCAAATGAACGGACTAGCCCACACACCGCTATGCCGAAAACGGCGTGGGGTCCCCCAAAGTCCATACCAGACCCTTATTCGAGCACGCAGCCCAGCCATTCAGGAAAGGGGATGGGACGAGCGAGCGCCCCCCCCCCCCCCCCCGAGCCGTACCAGGCCACATGCCCTCAACATGGGGGGGTGGGTGCTTTGGGGTAGGGGGCGCCCTGCGGGCCCCCCACCCCAAAGCACCTTGTCCCCATGTTGAGGACAAGGGCCTCTTCCCGACAACCCTGGCCATTGGTTGTCAGGGTCTGTGGGCGGGGGGCTTATCGTAATTCGAGAGCCCCATTTAATACGGGGGCCCCATGATTTCGGCCCGCACCATATGTGAATGAGTATGGGATACTCACCCAATCACCTGGGGAAAAAAGTGTAAATAAAAAACACACAACACAGGTTTTTAAAGTAGTTTATTAGGCAGCTCCGGGGTCTTCTTCCGACTTCGGGGGTCTTCTCGCCGGGCTCCTCCGCTATCTTCTGCTCTTTTGCCACTCTTTTGCTAGCGGAGGAGCCCGGCTTTATCCTTCAGACTTCGGAGGTCTTTCCGGCCTCTTCTCCTGCCGGGCTCCTCCACTATCTTCTTCCACCTCTTTTACTAGCGTTGGCCTGGTCTTCTTGTTCGCTGCCGCCGCCACCTTCATCTTCTCTTCTTCCGATGTTGACACAACGCTCTCTCCTGCTGTAATGCCAGGGATGTGTTGTGCCGCAACTTATATAGGCATTAGGGGCGGGGTAACCGGGTGATGTCACATGGTGACCCTGCCCCTTATTATGTCACAGTCCCGGGGGATGCTGGGAATGTGACATCATAAGTGGCAGGGTCACCATGTGACATCACCTAATGACCCTGCCCCTTATGCCTATACAAGTCGCCGCGCAACGTGTCCCCGGCATTACAGCCGGAGAGAGCGTCGTGTCAACATCGGAAGAATGAGATGAAGAAGAAGGCTGCGGCGAACGAGAAGACCAGGCCAACGCTAGTAAAAGAGCTGGAAGATAAAGGAGCCCGTCAGAAGAACCGAAGACTGGGAGAAGAGGCTGGAAAGACCCCCGAAGTCGGAAGAAGACCCCCGGATGGCGAGGACGAAGGAGAAAGCTGGGCTCCTCCACTAGCAAAAGAGAAGATGGCAAA
Organism: Lithobates pipiens; assembly: GCF_037356315.1. Classification (NCBI taxonomy): domain Eukaryota; kingdom Metazoa; phylum Chordata; class Amphibia; order Anura; family Ranidae; genus Lithobates; species Lithobates pipiens. Next base: position 144,580,921 of record NW_027507788.1, on the reverse strand, counting down.
AGGAGCCCGGCGAGAAGACCCCCGAAGTCAGAAGAAGACCCCTGGAGCTGCCTAATAAACTTCTTTAAAAACCTGTGTTATGTTTTTTTATTTACACGTTTTTCCCCCCAAGTGAATGGGTAGGGATACATCGTACCCCATACTCATTCACATAGGGTGGGGGGCCAGAATCTGGGGGGCCCCCTTATTAAAGGGGGCTCCTGAATTTCCGATAGGCCCCCGCCCGCAGCCCCCGACAACCAACAGGCAGGGTAGTCGGGAAGAGGCCCTTGTCCTCATCAACATGTGGACAAGGTGCTTTGGGGTGGGCGGCCCGCAGGGTGCCCCCCTTCCCCAAAGCAACCACCCCCCCATGTTGAGGGCACACGGCCTAGTACGGCTCAAGGGGGGGGGCGCTGGCTCGTCCCCATCCCCTTTCCTGACAGGCCAGGCTGCCTGCTCGGATAAGGGACTGGTATGGACTTTGGGGGGACCCCCACGCCCTTTTTCCGGCATAGGGGTTCCCCTTAAAATCCATACCAAGAGATGGGGCTAACAAGGTGTCAATCTCGCCGATGGAGGCAGCTACATTGACTTCCTTCGCTAGTCCAGTCGTACCTGAAGTCACGCTCAAAATGAACGGACTTTACTCCGTTTGTGGGCAAGGCCGCTCGTTTGGAAAGTCCAGCGGACCTCTACTGCAAAGACCGGCGGATTATCCGCCAGATAGTCTGATCGTGTGTTTGCTGCATAAGTCTGATATATGCAGATAAAATGATGTTTAGACTAGCTGGCTGCTGTTACTAAACATTGCCCTTTATCTTTTTCAATAAAAGTACTAATGTTTACTAATATTGATGAACAAAATCAAATATAAGCGTAAAAAAATATGAGATCCAGTAGGGGCTGGTTCACACCACAAAAACACATTCCAGATCAGTTTAGGATGCGTTTCCAAATCTACTTTTAACATGTTTTTGGCGCACTCCAGTGCATTTTTCATGCATTCCAGATGCTTTCCTCCTTTTTTCCCCCTGTTTTTTTTTCACTGTACTGGGGTCCGGTGCATTTTACTGCATTCCAGTGCAGTAGTGTTCTACTTTATTTTTTCTGGAACTGACTGCAGTGGTTTGAACTATGCCACTGGAAACCATATAACCTACTATTCATACGTTTCTGATGAAGAAAAAACACGCACTGGACTGCATACGGTGTGAACCAGCCTTGAAAGAAATTTGATAAAAATAGAGTTCTCTTCCCAACAACAGGCAGATGCCCTCACATAAGTTACACAGCAAATAATCAAACAAAAGAAACATTGGGCACCACAGTGATTATAAGCTTAATGTACAAGGGACGTTTTACAATCTCCCCTGACTGATTTCATTTTAATGATTTAAAAAAGTTTTTTATTTTTTTTTGCAAATAGTCAAAAATGAAAAATACCTGTAAACTAAACGCGGCTAAACATGAGTTACCGTGTTTACAGGCATCTGGCATTTCAAATGCCTTTGAACATCTGTTCTGAACGCATTTTATTGCTTTCCAAAAAATGCTTCTGAACTTAACTGCTTAGAAACTACTATAAACGACCCCGTGTACATGTACTTATAAGATAACAGAGGAGAGTTCAGGGGCAGCTGAAAAAAAACGGCCAACTGCTCTTAAACGCCCATTTACCAGCAGCAGTGTACATGAGGCCTACTTGTTTTTTTCAGCCAACACAATTTAAGGAAACTTTTAAATAACCTTCTAAATCAAGGGTGTCCAACCTGCGGCCCAGGTAAAAATGAGTTTACACTTCGCGAAAACACTTGCCGCTGAAGAAAAATTTGACAGAGTCTCTTTACTGGACATATACGTTTTATCTTCCCAAAGAAAAATGTCTCACTCTTCACAATCACGCCTTATTCATATAATCAGTTCTCGGCAGCACCTATATTTGTGTGCAACGATTTTCAAGGATGAAGAACACGCAGGGCAAAATTAGGACCAAAAATATCGGATGAGCAACTTGAGAATTCATTGAGCATTTTATTCCATCTATCGAACCAGATATAATACGGTATGCGTTAGTTTGTCAAATATCACACTAGTTTTATGTTGTTCCCTTTAACTTTTATAATTAAAAATATTACAAAAAAAAAAAAAAGTTACGTTTTTATTATTCATATAGATACATTACTTTTTCTGTTCATCAGCTATCCTTATTGTTAGTGTATTTTAGGTGTGGCCCACTTCCTCTTTTTCCAATGTAGCCCAGGAAGGTCAAAACATTAGATACCCCCTGTTCTAAGTGAAAGTTTATTTATTTTATTATTAATTTATTTTTGCATAAACTGTATGGACTGAAGAACTTGTTTTTCACACCATCCATAATGGATTTAAATGGATGATATAGTGCATCACTTTTTCCACATTTTATGTTACAGTCTTATTCCAAACTGGATTAAATTCATTATTTGCCTCAAAATTCTACAAATACTCCATAATGGCAACGTGAAAGAAGTTTGTTTGAAATCTATGCAAATGTATTAAAAATAAAAAACAAAAAAACGCATGCAGACATGACTCTTGCCATTCAGGCCAAAGAGTTCAATCTTTATTTCATAAGACCAGAGAATTTTGTTTCTCATGGTCCGAGAGTCCTTCAGGGTAAACTCCAGGCAGGCTTTCATGTGCTTTTTACTGAGGAGTGGCTTATGTCTGGCCATTCTACCATACAGGCCTGATTGATGGTGTGCTGCAGAGATGGTTGTTCTTCTGCATCAGGTCCTTCTCCTCTGAAAGTTTACTTTGGCCAGATGGCCTGCTCTAGGAAGAGTCCTGGTGGTTCCAAACTTCTTCCACTTACGGGTGATGGAGGCCACTGCGCTCATAGGGACCTTCAATGCTGCAGACATTTTTCTGTACCCTTCCCCAGATCTTTACCTCAATACAATCCTGTCTCGAAGGTCTACAGACAATTTCTTGGACTTCATGTTTTGGTTTGAGCTCTGACATGCACTGTTAACTGTGGGACCTTATATAGACAGGTGTGTACCCTTCAAAATCATGTCCAATCAGCTGAAATTACCACAGATGGACTCCAGTCAAGTTGTAGAAACATCTCAAGGATGATCAGCGGAAACAGGATGCCCCTGAGCTAAATTTTGAGTGTCATGGCAAAAGCTGTGAATACTTCTGTACATGTATTTTTTATTTTTAATAAAATTTCAAAGATTTCAAACTAATTTCTTTCACGTTGTCATTACGGGGTATTCTTTGTAGCATTTTGAGGAAAAAAAATAATTTAAAGTGGTTCTGCACCTAAAAAAAAAAAATATTAAAAGCCAGCAGCTGCTGACTTTTAATAAAATCCCACTTACCTGTCCCAGGGTCCAGCGATGTCGGCGGCAGATGACGAGCGATCGCTCGTCTCGCTGCTGCCCCCGCCGCCATCCTCTGTCAGGGAATCTGTTCCCTACTGCGCATGCGCGAGTCGCGCTGCGCGTCTCTTCTGGTCCCCCGCTGTGTCCTGGGAACTGTGTGTTTCCCAAAACACAACGGGGCGTCTGCGGGGGTCTGCGGTGGTCTGCCCGGAAGTGGGTGCAGATACCTGGATTATCCAGGTAACTGCACCCCCCCTCCCCCCTGAAAGGTGCCGATTGTGGCATCGGAGGGGGGGGGGGAGGGATCAGATTAGCGCAACTTCCCCTTTAGGGTGAAGAACCGCTTTAATACATATTGGAATAAGGCTGTAACATAACAAAATTAAAAAGTGAAGCACTGTGAATACTTTCTGGATGCACTGTACATGTTCTTCCCAACAGCCATCTCCCCTAGCAGGTGTTGCTAGATAGCCATTTCAGACAGCCAGAATGTGACTGGCCATATATTAGTATATTTTTGAGTGAACGCTCGTACAAACATTTGTACTAAAATGCTCATCGGTACATTTGATGACATGATGAATGTTTGAAAATTCTATTTTGAGACAAACAACCACTCTTCAATAAAATATGGTCTTCTTGGCTTGCATTTTTGCAGGTCCCCAATACACAGTGCTGACACATGGACCAGGTGGCGGTAGATCCCGGGACAGACTCACCTTTCCGTTTTTCCCCTCATCTCTTCTCTTTTTCCTTTCTGTTCCCAATGGGCCTGTGACTGGTCCCTCCCCCCCCCCCTTTTTTATAGCATAAGCTAAAAGTTTTATCTATCTAATTAGCCGCTGGATTGCTTTTACATGCAGCAGGAGGGGACATCCCCCTTCCTGCCAGCTTCCACAGCTTTACCACGATCTCCCATCCTGCCAGCGCTTCCACTGGCCGATTGGAAAGCCGAACAAAGACCAGGATGACTTTGTTTTGCTCTCAGCTATGGTAACCTGGAAGCAATGACCTGACATCAATGCCATTTTCAAAAATCAAAAGCATTAAAACACATCGATCTTGGCCAGAGCAAATGCTTTTAAGGGGAGAGGAAGGTTTTGGGGTCTTATAAATGATTACATTCCTTCTGACAGCAATAAAATAGATTTTTTTTTAAATTAACGTGTCAGTGTAAAATATAAATAATGGGAAAAAACATTTTTGCAAAGTGTCCCTTGCCGCAAAGGTCAGATCATGGGCAGTAATTCCAGCACTAGATAGCCTCTGTAAATCTAAAGTGGTAACCTGTAAAGGATTTTTTTCGAATAGTAACATTTATGTTGCTTGTCGCCGTTGCACAGGCGTGCACAGTTTTAAAGTGTGACATGTTTGCCATCTATTTACTCAGCGTAACATTATATTTTATATTTTACAAAAAATTGGGTTATGAATTGTGTTTTGCACTTAAGAAAATGCTGTGCAAATACCATGACACAAAAAATTGCAAAACCCCCATTTTATTCTCTAGTGCCTCTACTTTAAAAATGTATAATGCTTGGGGGTCCCAACTACATTTCTAGGAGAAAATACATATTTTTACATGTAAACAAGTGTCAGAAAAAGGCCTGGAGGTCAAATGGTCAACTTACGAATATCCAGTTTGCTTTTCTATGCCATAGCAAATAACATATATTATTCACCATATAAAAAATATAAAATTTTATTTGTACTGTACAAAGTTATAGTAAGCAGTTGGTAAAAGTCCCTACATGTTTCTACATGTATGTCCATCTTCTTAACTGGAGGCCTTGTCCATCTTTAAATCTAAAGGATGAAATAAAGTGTAGTTTAACAAACAGGACACGAGTGAATACAATTAAAAAGTAATCAAATTTCAGCTGTCAAATTATGGCAGATGTTTGAAGCATGACTCCCTCCAAGTACATCACCTTAAGCCCCCCCCCCCCCCCTGCCCTTAGCCTCCTGGGTCAGATATCCCAGGAGTATCCGGAACAGTCTTCACAGCTCAGTACTATCTTGCACATGTGCATTGAGGAGGCTGCTGCGAGGCATCAGAGGCACATCGGCAAGTCACAGCGGCTCCCACATCCAAGATGACAGCGTCAGAGATCTGAAGCAAAGAAAAGAATTGGCTCTAAGAAAAAACATTGCTGGACCATGGATTAGGAAGTACCCGTTTGTTAAAAATCGGCAGCTACGGTATTTGAAGCATCTGATTTTTAATTTTAGTTTTTAGGAGAACAAGTGAAGTTCCCCTTGAACCAGGAAATGTGTGTGTTGCCAGTCTGGCTGTGTTGCTTAACAGATGTGAATAAATAAAAAAAGACTTAGAGTTCCTCTTTAAATGAAAACTATCATGGTTTTGGCTCAGTTTTAATTTGGCGGGGCTTTCATTCCTGCAATGAGATAAATAGCCATAAGTAACTCATTAAAAGTAATAGAAGGGCAACTGTTGCTGCAATACTCAACTTCAATCCAGAGCTGCCAATTGTTACCAATTTTCAGCGTTAATTGACAGCTAGTTATTATTCAGACTACTTCCTTTGAGCCTAAGTTGCGTTTTAAGTTTATATGTTTTTAAACTGTTGTAGTCGTTACGATATATAAAAAAATTGCTATTTTATTAATAAGCATTTAATACATGACAAAGGAATCCCCAGTCACTAAGGGGTTGAATTACTAAAAGGTGAGAGGTCAATACCTTGGACTTCATGGTTTGGTTTGTGCTCCGACATGCACTGTTGCAACTGTGGGACCTTATACAGTCAAGTGTGTGCCTTTCCAAATCATGTCCAATCAACTTAATTTACCACAGGTGGACTCCAATCAATTTGGAGTGCCATGGCAAAGGCTGTGAATACTTATGTACATGTGATTTTTTTTATTTTTAATACATTTGCAAAGATTTCAAACAAACGTCTTTCACTTTGTTATTATGGGGTATGGTTTGTAGAATTTTGAGGAAAATAATTAATTTAATCGATTTTGGAATAAAGCTGTAACATAACAAAATATGGAATAAGTGAAGAGCTGTGAATAATTTCAGGATGTTGTTTGTGCATTCTGGAAAACCAGCAGCCGACAGACTCCCGATCAGCGCTCTCAGCCAATGGCAGAGTGTGCTGATCAAAGTGTTCTGGAGGGGGAGCTGTGGCCCTCTCAGAACATAACAGCTCAGTGGGGGAGATCGCTGAACTAACCTCGCATGGTTAGTACAGCGGATCTGACCAGAGCTGTAAGTTGTTTTTTTTAGGGTTGCATGAAAAAAAAAAACTGTAGGGTTATCTAAAACAAAATAGCAGAGCAGGAATCATCGTTCAGGTAGAATGGCTTTAAATCAGTCATTTAGATCTGTGTGTAATTTTTACCGTGAGCTGATCTTAAAGCGGGAGTCCGCCGTTTTTTGTTTTTTTTAAAAGCCAGCAGCTACAAATACTGCAGCTGCTGACTTTTAAAATAATGACACTTACCCGCCCAGCGCGCCCGCGATGTCGGCACCCGAAGCCGATCTCTCGATCGTCTCTCGGGTGCTGCCGCCGCCATCTTGGGTATGGGAATCAGGAAGTTGCGCCTTCCGGCTTCATTTCCCAGTTCCCTACTGCGCATGCGCGAGTCGCGCTGCGCAATAAGGATGGTCCCCACTGTCTCTGGGATCCGTGTGTTTCCCAGCAGGCAGCGGGGGACCTTCGGAAAGGGGCGTAGATTCTGCGGAAAGGGGCGTAGCTTCTGCAGAATCTACGCCGGAAGTGGGTGCAGATACCTGTACTGTACAGGTACCTGCACCCCCCTCCCCCCTGAAAGGTGCCAATTGTGGCGCCGGAGGGGGGGAGGGTTCCAATGAGCGGAAGCTCCACTTTAGTGTGGACCTCCGCTTTAATTGCTTAGGTTCCATGCACACTGGGCTTAAAAAAAAAAAAAAAAAAAAAAACTCCAGTTCTCCTGGCAGAAAACAAACAAACATTCAAATAGAAAAAAAAATGTGTACAAAGTTTAGACGATTTTAGGAGAGTTTTGCGTTTTTTTCTGCCAGAAACCTCCAATCAGGAATGCAAACCAGAAGGTTTTTTTTTTTCATGCCCCTAAACATTGAGCTCAAAATATGCCTATATATATATATATTTATTTTTTTAATTGCCCATAAAATCCAATTTTTTGAGGTTTGTTCTATGAACGCAAAGGATAACACAGATTTGCTTCTACAAGCAGAACACAAAACTCCTGTATAAGCAGCGATTTTCAAGCCAGTGTGCATGGAGCCTACAGCTTGGATAAAATACAAGGCATTCTGTGATTGGTGGTGCTGCTGAGTGAGTAAACCTCTGTGGTCAGTATGCAGTGGGTCAGCTAGTTTGCACAGGACCTGGAAGGTTGCGGTGATTGTCAGCTTACACAGCAACCCCTCATATATGAGACATGCCTTCTTACATTGGCCCAAGCTGCAACAATGTAAGCATTCAACCAAGATCATACGTGGAGTTTAGCCATGAGCAAAAGTTTTTTTTTTTCTGCACAGCAGTAAACAAAGATAAATATGTAAAAACTAGGGCTGTTATTGATTAAAATTTTCGTTTTCGAGTAATCGATTTTATTTATTTTTATCGACTAATTTTGATTAATTATAACGCACATACTGATCCAACTACTTTTAGCTGATCTCCTTGAATTGCAACTCTGCATTAGTCAGTGGTAAAGGTGGTATACACTATATACAATCACCCAACAGTAGTTCGTTTTCACAATCCATTAATTATATAATATATAAAATATTAGTGCGCTAAGATCAATAGTGGTCAAAAAATTATTATAAATGTACCTTCCAAGGGGTTTAACTAAACCCTTCATATGACCCTAGTCACATAAAGTGCTCTTATGCATAATGTGCAAAAACAAGTACAATTAAATAAGCTGAAAAAAAGTTCAATTAATTAAATATAAAAATGTGCATAATGTGCATAAAGGTGCAATCTTCATTAAACTTATGGAGACTTAGAAATAAAGTGCTGGAAAGATAATATGTATTCACATGCAGTGCTAATATATCAAAAATTGCTTCATAAAGTGCCTATGTGCATATGTAAACTTTGCACTAGCACCTTAGAACTTATACACCAAGGACTGTGAACAATATAATTCTAATATCCCACATAAGTTTTCTCCTTTATCATGCTCCACAATATTAAACAACTTCTCCTTCTGATTACTTATGGTAAGGTGCTGGTATATTTAACAAATCACTACAAAAAAGTCACTTATAATAAAGACTTGACTCCTTTTTCACCACTAGATCTTGCAATCAGCTTTAATTACATCCATTATACTGCAGCTGCTTTCAACTTCAAACTTAAGCCACACACTGGTCTTTCAATCACCCAATTTCATCCTCCCTTCGGCTTATGGTCAAACCATTTCAACAGGTGCGGACATATGGGGGAACAAAGAGATAGAGGCACACAATAGTGTGATACTGCAAGTGCAGATTGATACTGCTCTGTGCTCGGCGGTTCTACTCAGAAAACCTGAACTTGTATACAAGCTTCTTGATACAGCGTCAGTGTAATCACTCCTCCTCACAGCCTTCCTGCTGACCGAAGGCTCCACGCCACTTGGCTCCTCCTCCCAACGCGTTGCGTCACATGACATTCTCAATTGTGTCTCTCTCTCTTTGTTCCCCCATATGTCCGCACCTGTTGAAATGGTTTGACCATAAACCGAAGGGAGGATGAAATTGGGTAATTGAAAGACCAGTGTGTGGCTTAAGTTTGAAGTTGAAAGCAGCTGCAATATAATGGATGTAATCGAAGCTGATTGCAAGATCTAGTGGTGAAAAAGGAGTGAAGTCTTTATTATAAGTGATTTTTTTTGGCGTTTTTGTAGCTATTTGTTAAATATACCAGCACCTTATCATAAGTAATCAGAATGAGAAGTTTTTTTAATATTGTGGAGCATGATAAAGGAGAAAACGTATGTGGGATATTAGAATTATATTGTTCACAGTCCTTGGTGTATAAGTTCTAAGGTGCTAGTGCAAAGTTTACATTTACAATTTTTGATATATTAGCACTGCATGTGAATACATATTATCTTTCCAGCACTTTATTTCTAAGTCTCCATAAGTTTAATGAAGATTGCACCTTTATGCACATTTTTATATTTAATTAATTGAACTTTTTTTGAATTTATTTAATTGTACTTGTTTTTGCACATTATGCATAAGAGCACTTTATGTGACTAGGATTGGACTTGTTTTTGCACATTATGCATGAGAGCACTTTATATGACTAGGGCCATATGAAGGGTTTAGTTAAACCCCTTGGAAGGTACATTTATAATAACTTTTGGACCACTATTTATTTTAGCGCACTAATATTTTATATATTATATAGTACATATTGAGGGATCAATTTTTTGGTGCAGCTGTTTCAACACAGTAACTGGTGTGGTTTAGGGTCAACAATACCAATATTGTATACATATCAGCGCTTGAGTAAATCTTTAATATACAATCCATGAATTAACTTCACAGTTCACACAAATACGTTTTAAATTCAAATGGTAGCACTGACGAAAGTCATTTTTTTTTTTTTTTATTAAAAACTAAAAAAAAAAAAAAAAAAACGTAGAAAGTTAGTTTAACTTTAAAACTTATCTAGTATATTGACTATCAGTTTATAGTAGGCATCACTTTAGCCAGTCATGCAGACATACCAGAGTGTTTAGATGTTGTTTGTTTTTTTACAACAATGTTAAAAACGGAGGTTATCAAATTTGCCTACACTGAATGATCCCAGTTAACCACATCCATATTTAACATCACTGTCCAGGCTGTCCGATGACGTCACTGACATCAACGTCAATGGACTCTTCCCCCCTTCCTTTCGTTAGCTTACGTCCGTGACGTCACCAGATCTCCGACAGAACTCCTTGAAGACTCGGAAGGCGGGCGGAGAGGTGAGTACTGATCAAAAGAATTTTGATCGATCAAAAAAATGAATGATTAATCAAGGAATTAATCTTTAATTTTCCCAGCCCTAGTAAAAACTGGTCTAAGGCCTTATTCAAACAGGCGCATGTAAGCGTACATCTGTACAAGGGCAGTGTTTTGTCTGCCAGGGATGCACAGAGATTCCATGCAGCCGCGTGCATGAAGACATATTCATATCAATTGGCATGCAGCGGGTGCACAGACACAGCCGCTGCTCCCAGTTTGACATCCATGTAGTTGTGTATTCCTAAGCACAGACACTATGAGTTTGTAGGGCACACACCTGAACCCACACAGATATCAAATTAGAAGCATCAGCCACTGCATGCCAATTGACATGAATGGAACTGCCTGCATGTGGCTAGGTATGCTTAAGTATCGTGGCATAAAACACCACCCTCTGTCTGAATACAAAATAGTGTCATTTCATACTGTATTTACCTGACAAAATATTTTTCAAAATGTTATTTTTAGCTACTTGATTCCTCTAAGTGGGGCAATTAGGGCATTATTTAGGAGAACTAAACATCCCGGGCGTATAATGACTACTGTGGTGGCTCTATTATTTCAGCAGCTGTGCGTTTGTACAGCTTGGATGGAGAGAGACTTATAATGTGGACTTGGAGCTGAAATCTGCAGACACAATACAACAGAGCAGGCATTGTGTCCTCCAGGCAGCTCCTTTCACTGTTCTCTTCCTTACTGTCACTAATAAGTAAGAAGATAAAATAAGAGCGCTCTCTGAAATGATGCCAGATTCATAGGGAATTACCATAAGTAGCTTTCCCCTCCTTTGTCACTGAAACAGATTTCATTTTGTGAAGGACCGAACACAAGGCGTTATTCTGTGCTTTGCGTGTCAGAGTTACATTCTGTACTAGCTTTCACTTTTCTCAATGGGACATTTAGGTATTCCACCACAAATAGCTTTGTATTTTCATTATCTAACCTGTCCTATAAGTAAAAAAGAAAATGTTGAAGGGCCATGGGAGCCACAAGGGAAACAGAAAGATCTTCTTTCAGATGTCTGGTGTGGCTAAAAAATGAAGGGTGGATTGTGACTGGTTGCTGTGCACTTTCCTCCAGTTTTCAGAAATCAGGCACAGAGAATGTGGTTAGCACTGTTGTCTTGCAGTGTGGTCCTAGGTTTGAATGTCACCAGGGACCCTAGCAGAATGGACTTCTACCCATATGCTGTTTTTTTCCCACAGCTAAACAACATTCAGGTAGGTTAACTGTCTACTGAACAAACTGGTCTTAGAAGGGTGTATGTGTCTAATTACTGTCGCAATGGCGGCAGATTGGAAGATGTTCAGGGCAGCAACTGATTGGATATGAAAACTGCTGGGTCCTATGGAGTTGGTGGAGAAGAGTTATGCTTACACTGAGAAGGCAGCTCCTGTATACAGAAAGGTCTCAAAGAGCACATAAATTGGTTCCAAGGGGAACGTAAGAAAAGAAGAGCTACACTCAAAAGTTCAACAACATATTTGTTCCATTAAAATATTCCCCAAAAAATCCAAATGTGTGGGCAACGTATTTTAGGGGCTTAAAACTGCAGAGAATAAAAGTGCTTTACTTTCCCATGTGGTAAGGGACTGTCCCTCGGTGTCATGACATCCAGTCCAGTGGTATGAACTATGCACTGGTCTTGATGATGTCAGAGCTTTAGACCACTGGAGCATGGAAGATGCTACTGGGACCAGCCTAGCAGCACAGAACAACAGAGGATCAGGTAATTAAATCTCCTTTAACAAGTCCCCTAGACCTAAATGAGCAAATAATCCTTGCAGTGCAGGTGCAGCCCCACCGAAATGTTTTACATTTCCCTGAGTTAGGCTTTAATCTAAACTCTAAATAAAAACAGCTCTATTATATACTGTATATTAAAATAATTTTAGAAACTGGGTTCCAGGCGCAACTGACTGAAAAATACCCCCAATATTATGAAATTATTACAGCTAAACCATGCTGCTGTCCAGTGGCATAGCATAGGATTGGATGCTAAATACTTAAAACAACTAGACTGACAGCGCTCAGGAGCCAAGATGAGGAATAGTGAATGGTGGATGCAATACACCACAATGTCTCTTCTATAAGCTTGCTGGCATTTTATTCAAAGAAATGATAAAAAAAAAAAAAGAGTATATAGTTCATTAAGTATATTGTTGCAACGTTATCGCACTGGTTGTGAGGCAGGCTCGGGCACTAATGGATCACTGTAACCAGATGGGGAAAGCCAAGGGGAGGCGGCGGTGACCATCATCGCCGCAAATAGAATAGGCAGACAGTGTGTTCCATGTCAGACCCGCCAGCATGTATGGATGACATCACTGGAGCTTAGGGTGGAAGCACGGTACCTAGAAAAGAAAGCCCTCGTGGCTGGCGTGTGAGGGCCGGACTTACCATTGGGCTTGACTGGGCTCAAGCCCATGGGCCCCGCCGAGATACATAGCCGAGTGTACTTGGCTCCGCTGACACATTCACGCCCAGTCCCGCTCTATGATGGACATAACACAGGAATTTGGCGTGACTGTGAGATGAGCCAAGTACACTCTGCGAGAGGACAGGAGAGCTGCTGTAATGACATATTCGGCAACCCATCGCAGTTTGCTATGGAAGTGACGTTCCGTCGCCGCCATCTTGCTACACCTCACACTCATCCACAGTAAGGATACACTAAGAAGGGATAAAGTTGTTACACCCACCGGAGTTTTGCATTTTAAATGTATTTAGAACATTAAAGTTAGTATAGAGTGAAATACAGTACTTACAACTCCGTCTGTCTACTGAAAAGTTGAATTTTAAAAGCAGCAAACTTCTGTCAGATTAGTAAACCTGTGAGATGAGCAGGGTTGCCGCTGCTTTTAAAATTCAAGATCTAAGTAGTCAGACAGAGTTCTAAGTCCTGTATTTCACTATATAAACTGACTTTACTGTTATAAATACATGTAAAATGCAAAACTCCGGTAGGTGTAACAACATGTCTGCTTTACCCCTTCTTAGTGTAAGTGTGGGGTGTACCAAGATGGCGGCGACGGAACGTCACTTTCGTAGCAAACTGCGATGGGTCGCCAAATATGTCGTTACACCGCCGAGATACACAGGACTCTATCTCGGCGCCGCCATTTTTAAACTTCAAGTCTGCAACTGACAAGGCTATACTGACAAGGCTGCAAATGACACTGACAAGGCTGCAATGACACTGGACAAGGCTGCAGATGGATGGGCAAGGCTGCATTTATGGGCATTTAAGTGTAAGTTTTTTCCTTAAACTTCCCTCCTAAAAGTTTTTTTCCTTAAAATTCCCTCCTAAAGTTAGGGTGCCTTATGCGCCGATAAATACGGTAATGTATAGAAGGTAGGGCCGAAAGTGACTCGAGTCCAGGGGTCCCCACCACCCTAAGTCCTGCCCTGCATGTGAGGGTGGCATCACTGGAGCACTGGATGGAACTATGGTGTCTGGAAGAGGAAGCAGCCACGGCCAGCATGGAACGCATGCATCCCTGTTGCTGTGACAAAACGTTTTGCACGCATGTGCAGTATCAAGTCCTGTTGATAAAGCGCATTTGCGTGAAATGCGCTGTCACGGCCACAGGGACACGTGTTCCACACTGGCTGCGGCTGGTTCCTCTTTCAGACACCATAGTTAAATCCAGGGCTCCAGTGGGTACTGTCTCCCTGTTCCATTTGCAGCAATGATGGTCGTCGCCTCCCCTAGAATTTCCCCATCTGGATACAGTGATCCCTCAGTACCCGAGCCTGCCTCACAGTTTTTGAATAAGACGCTAGCAAGCTTATTGAAGAGACATTGCAGTTTGCAGCCACTATTCCTCACCTCAGCTCCTAAACGCTGTCAGCCTTGTTGTTTATTTAAATAATTTTAGCAACCTTTATTTCATAATTCTATTGCCCTATATTCTAGAAATCTCCCACACACCTTGTTCCTATAGGCTGGTGAAATTTTTAAGAACAATAGGTCTGTGCAGGGCATGTAAAAACCTACCATATATGTTCCCTCGGTGATGACTTACTAACTAGTGCAGGAAGGGATAAAGAAGTATCCAGAAGATGGAAGGAAGTTCTAAACTCACAAACTTTATAGAGCATTACCCACCTGTCTCTGCATATTTGACTTCTTTTAAAAACAATCCATCAGGTGGAGCCATTAGACTTCTTGAGTAACTCATTTGTTCACCCGTCTCCAAATGAAATTTAATTTGTTGTGGTGTGAGAAGGCCAAGTCCCACTGCAACTAAAGCACCAGTCATTCTTCGCACCTAAAAAAAAGAAATCAGATTTCTGCTTAATAACAAAGAAATTTAATAACTAAATTCACAAAAAATAAATATGCAATTAAAAATGTGTCAGAGCCTAAGAAATATATATTATATATTGCAGCTCACCAGTCCTTAGATGTTGTGGCTGCATTAGCCTTCTTTTTTCACTTTTATTCTTACGTTTCCCTGGTGATCTTGCCGGTAACACATTTTTTGTCCTGAGTTGACAACACTCATTTGCAGTACTGTATATATGGAGGAGCCACATGTCACCTTAGAACAAGACTACAGGACAAGCGGATACCTCCTTCACTCCCCTTCCTCATAACATAGGGGAAGGTGTTCTGGATTCCACAGACTGTCTAGAGATGGGACCAATTTTTCGCTCAATGACAAAAGATTGTGTTTTAGAGGTCTGGAGTGAAAGTGGACAAAGGGAACTGAGATAGATGGAGGCTACTATCTTCCCCAAGACATTTATACAGAAGAAGAGAGTCAAACAGCTTCTGGAGTGAAGCACTGGAAACTGAGAATGGGGAAAGTGATGTTTCTCTTGAGATTTGTCCAGGATCAAATCCAGATATTTCAATCGATGAGTTGGTTTTAGCCATGATTTCTGAGAGTTCAGGATCTACCTAAACCTCCGTAACATCTGACAGTCAGAGATATGTTGTGCTTCATTCTGACTATACCATCAATAAGTTGTCCAAGTACTCGACGATTGGGGATAGCCTAAGAGTGCCACAGAGCCAACACTGGATCCAGCACCTTGGTTAGCACCCAGGGCCATGAACTGGTAGTACAGCGGCCCTACAGAAAAACCCTGAAAGTGTTAGTAAACTGGGAAGCAGGCATATATGTAAATATTCAAGGCCTTGAGCCCCAAGGTGCCTCCTTTCAATTTTGGGAAAGTGACAAAATAAAACCCCTGAACTGTTCTAGTCTGCTAGCAGTAGAAGACAGCATAACATCAAGCTGCAGATGTTGGCACTATCTGTAGGAACTAGCAACACCCAACCTGTTTGTAGAGCGTGCTGGAAGCACTCTCCCCATTGCTAGAATCAGGCACAACTTAAAGGCTCAGGAGAAAAGGCAAGGCTCCATGTATTCATAAAACCTGGACAGCTGTAACAGGTGAGCCTCTGCGACTGGAGGGTCAGATGGCCAAAGGTAACCAAAAAATGACATAGGCGGGCAGCTGGAATGGATTGAAGATCAAAATTCCACATAGCTTATTACATAAACTGTTGCAAATAAATGCTTCTGTTATGCTGTATAGCAGTTAAAGAGATCATGGCGCATGCAAGTGAGTGTTCTGATCCACAGTGTTAGCCTCTTTCATGGAAAAGTTGGAGGAAGCAGGGTAATAATAGCACTTGGTGACCAATAAAAACAAGGGAGCTCCTGGTGCTTGATCCAACTGGCAAACTTATTGAGTTGACAGAAACAGGGCAAGTGCAGAGACAATGCCATTGTCTCAAGACCTGGAAAGTGCTGTGCTGCTAACTTAACCAAAACGCAGTGTAGAAAGCATTACACAAAGAATCCAATGACTGAAGATTACTTCCAGGCTCAGCCCACAACTTCCAGTCCAGCTGGGTCTGGATGCTGTATGGTTTAATTCCCAGGATGAGGATGACTGTCAGATAGCGGAAAATTATTGGGGGGGGGGGGGATTTAACAGCTGTGGTGCAGAGAAGAGTCCTAACTGGAAAAAAAATAAAAATAAAAGAAAAAGAAAATATTGCTAGAAAAATCATAGGTTCCTAGAAAGAAACTAAGGCAGGGTGGTAATAGGGGGGTTATTCCAAGCCTGGCTTTTTGTTTTCTGGTGTCCAGTCCTCTTTTAGACAGCAGCATTCACAAAAATTAAAGACATCCTGTGTTCCTCAATGTACAAGAACGAAACATACATTCAGTAGAATTATTATTATTTTTTTATTATTATACAGGTTTTATATGCTCCAACAGTAAGCATAGCACTTAACAAAATGAAGGCAGCCATTACAGTTACATTACAATTTGGTACAAGTGGAATCAGAGGGCCCTGCTCATTAGAGCTTACAATCTATAAAGGAAGGGTCAATTGATACAAAAGGTAATAGCTGTGGGAGTTGAGCTAATTTGGGAAGTAAAACAGTGTTAGTTAGAAGCAAGATAGACTTCTTTAAAGAGGAGGGTTTTCAGGGATCGTCTGAAGATGGATAGATTAGGGGACAGTCAGACAGATTGGGGTAGGTAGTTCCAAAGGATAAGAGAAGCTCTGGAGAAATCCTGGTAGCGAGCATGGGAGGAGGTGACAAGGGAGCTAGAGAGCAGAAGGTCTTGGGAGGACCGAAGAGAGCAGCTTGGTTGGTATTTTGGGGCTAGGTTAGTGTTGTAGCTGGGGGCAGAGTTATGGATGGCTTTGTAAATTATTGCTAGTACTTTGAATTTTTTCACTGGGTGAGTGGAAGCCAATGGAGGGATTGGCAGAGAAGGGTGGAGCACACTGAATGATTGGTAAGGTGGATGAGTCTTGCAGCGGCATTCATTATGGACTGAAGGGGGGATAGTCTATGAAAAGGTAATCCAATGAGGAGGCAGTTGTAGTAGTCGAGGCGAGAGATAACCAGGGAGTGAATTAGAAGCTTGGTGGTGTCATTAGTTAAAAAGGGCCATATTCTGGAAATGTTGCGGAGCCTAAGGTGGCATCATTTGGACAGGGTTTGTATGTGGGCCTGAAAGGACAGTTCAGAGTCTAAGGTTACCCCTAGCAACCTGGCCAGTGACGGCCGGTCCATAGGGCGCTGCTCCCTCCTCACAAAAAACAAACAAAAAACACAAATTCTTTAAAACTGGCTCTTTAAAAAAAATACAAAAAAAGTTGGATGCCGGAAAGCATCATATCTATGCAATCACAAGATTGCAAACGTGGCAAGGCAAGGAGGAGGCAGACAAGGAGAGAGTGAAACCTATAAGGTGGTGATCAGAGAGAGGAAAATTAATATTGGAGAGGTTGTGTGGAGTGCATAGGTAGGAGAATATGAGGTCAAGGCAGTAGGGTAGCTAGGCAGAGAAGTCATCAAGGAAGTTTGATACCGGTTCTGGGGGCCGATAGATCACAGCAATTCTCAATGAAACTGGAGAAAATAGACGAACACAGTGAGTTTCAAATGAGGAGATGGACAGAGATAGGGGTGGATGAAGAATCTGAAAAGTGCTTTGAGGGGATAAGAGGATTCCAACACCACCTCCTTTCCGTCCACTAGGCCTGGGAGAGAGAAGCAGGAGAAGGAAGGTCAGATTCCTGGATCCAGGTCTCAGTAAATGCAAGTAGGTTCAGGGAGTTTGTGATAAATAAGTCATGAATGGTGGTGAGTTTGTTACAGAGTGGGCATTCCAAAGGGCACAGGAGAAGGGGCGGCTGGTTCTTGGCTGAAGAGGAAAAGAAATGAGACTATGTGGATTGCAGCTGCTATCAGAGGATGGGGGGGTGCTGGGTATGTTGGCCAAAGGTAAATGATGGTGGTCCAGGATTTGGGGAAATATCTCCAGAAGTTAGAAGCAGAAAGGTGAGAGAGGTGGTATGGGCATGTGACTTGCAGGTTTTATTGGTATATGGGTTCAGATTTAGCAGGAGCTGATACGTGCAGTAATAAGGTGAAGACAGGTGTGTGGGTGATATATATATATATATATATATATATATATATATCTAAGCTGTGGGGTGGAGAAGATGTGTGAAGGAGAGAGGATGCAACTGTGAGAAGGAAAGGTAGGGCGTGCATGATACAGAGTGGTGAGATTGAGAGGAAGCCTGGATGAGAGATGAAAAAGTCTGATGGAGAATCAGGCCACCTATAGTCTGTTTAGTGTTCTGCAGAAGTCTTGTGGATTTTTGCTTTGTGCATTTGCTGAGCCTAAGTGTAATACTTAATCCAATATGAATACTTTATCCAAGATGATAGTTGTCAGTGCAATCCCTGCCTGTGCATCCCCTAGAGGAGGACTACATTTATACTGAGTTTGGGTAGGGGTATTGCCAAGTAGTCAGGATTGCATAGGAGGAACACCTGGCTAACAGATTGAACTTCTCACAGCAGAGGCTGACTACAGCAGGAGAGCAGAAGGATCATAGCCATAAAGATAACAGCACATCATAATTTAGGTATAGACAATAAGAAAGCAAAATAAACATCACAGTGATATGGACAGAGGTAAAGAATTTGAAGGCAGCCTAGATCACCAAAAGTACATACACAGAATTAGCAAGCAGATCCCAGTTTCAATTAAAAGGTGGACGATGTGGTTGAGGTGACGCATAGCTAGAATTTGCAAACAGATACCAGTTTCAATTAAAGGTGGAAGATGTGGTTGAGCTGACACATACACAGAATTAGCAACTAGAGTTATTTTTTCTAACCTGCCTGGAATTCATCTAAAAGGTTGTTTTGTTTTTTTTCAATGCTGTAACTACGCCAACTCTTCTTATATCTAATGTTTTAGGTTTGGGTGAATGCTGGTAAATGTAAGCACACACTGCCTTGATATATCTTCTGAGAATCTGGTGATCTCCATCAGAATTACAAGGCTTGGTAAGGGGCAGTGGCTTTTAAAATAAGCCAAATAATGCTATCATAATCCTGTAGGATTTTCTGTAATTAAGGCTAACCAAATAACTAAGCAGCTGTGACATTTCAATTGTGGCCTTGTTGGAAGAGCATAGAGAGGAACACACTGCCTTGCGGTAAGTCTCACCAATTGAGTCTTCAACAGACATAAGAAGCTGGTAGGTTGTGCAACACAACTGTGTCCACCTAAAACTGAATTTTCTTTAGGTGGAGATACACATCCTCCACCCCACAGATATTCACCTTGCCAGTGTTCCCCTGCCACTCCCTCCTCCATTGCAGCCAGCAATAAAATTCCCAGTGTAGGCTGGAGTTAGATGCTGGAGGGAGTGGTGATAGGGTTGCCAAGTCATCCCTTTAAACGTAAACACACATGCATGGCACAGGTTCTGAGTCTAATTTAATGCATATAATGCACCAAGTGAGTTTAATTAACACAAAGCCTGCTTGGCAAATCAGGGAAGCTACCTGCTTTCCACTGCTGAAGGTAAGCAAAATGGAGGTGTCAGAAGCCATCGGGCTCAGGCTACTGTGGGGACTGCTGTGTTCATTAACCCCAAGACCCTGATACAACATTTTGTTTGCACCGAATGAGTTGTCTTTAGAGCTCGAACAGTTGTGATTAAGAGGGATATCTTCCTCTGCAGAAGGAACACCTTTCTATTCCACTGTGTTGAACATTATGCTTAGATATTCCAACCTCTGAGAGGGGGCTACCTGCTTTTGTTGAATTTGATTCACCAACCAGATCTCTGAAACACTTGCTCGATGAGTCAACAAAACTTTCTTGGATTCTGCCAGAAGCAGGATATTGTCCAGATAATGGAACATCCTTAAAGTGTATGTAAACCCACTCTCATCCTTTCTAAACTACTGCAACATTGGTTATCTAGAAGGATATACATGCCTCCTGCATGTATACTTATCTGTCAAATCTCTCCCCTCCGTCTGCTATGAGACCCGAAAAAAATTCAGATTTTGTGGGTGGGTCTGTTTTCCAGGGCTCAGTGGGTGGAGTCATGATGTCAGTAGACTCCCCGCCCACCTCTACACTCCCCTTATCAACATGCATTTTCTCCTGTGTATTTCTTACACTGAACTTCTGCTATGATCACTAACATCCAGTCAAAACCTAGAAAAAAGTTCCCACATGACTTCAGCATGCCAAATCATGCTGAGGTGTGGAACAGCCAATCCTTGTAGAGCAACAAAAGAAAGGAGTGGGATGGAATTAAAAAATAATGCATGTCTCTTAGGCTAGTGCACGAGATATGTAAATCTCCTGTCACTCACAGCAAGGGGTAGGATCTGGCAAAGTTTTCCTTTGTTTATCAAGATTTATCTCACTGAACAATAGAAGAGGATTGCTCAGAGCTGGATTAACTCTTTGTGGCAAGACTGGGCTCAAATGATAGGAAATCTTATACTCTGCATTATGACATCAAATAAAAAAAAAAAAAATTGGGTTTATATCCACTTTAAGTTCTCCAAGCAGAGGTGAGCAACTTCTGCCAGAAGATGTTTGAGAACATCTGGGGGGATGAACTGAGGCCGAAGGGGAGACACATGAACTGGTACTGGAGTTTCCTGAACCAAGTGAAAGGGGGCATGGAGATATGCATCTGATAAATCTATGGACAGCATCTAGTCCAATGGCTGGACCATCGATTTAACGGGCAGAAGCTATTCCATCTGAAATCTTGCTGGCTTGATGAAACAAAGAGATTAGATCCACTCACCCCTCTGGTCTTCGGGTACCAGGACTATACTGGACTCCAACAGATCTCGAATGCAGGCCACCAATGAAAGCCTCTACTTCCTCAGGGGGAAGGGGAGTTCTTGCAAAAAAAAAAATTCTTGGAGGATGGTGCTCTCACTCTAGCCCTTCCCCACTTCTTACTACAGAGACAACCTAAAGGTCCTGGATCTGCCCAAACTCAAGAAGAGAGACAATCTTTATGCCACTTGTAACGTCTGGGTAGGCTGACCTTCAGAAGAACCTGTCCGCGGCTTTAGAGCTCTGGGAAAACTTGGGCTTTTGAATCATGCTTGTAGGCTGGGAAACTCACTAGGGCTGCCACAGATACTCTCTTCCAGGTTGGTAATCTTTTGAGTCTCTGAAGTGTCCTCTTGACCTACCTGATCTAACTGTGGAACAAAAGGACAGCCATTTCTCTTTCTCCTCTCTAGCAGAATCAGTCTTGATTTTCTGTCCATTACTCATTGGCTTCCTCTGAAGTCTTGCTGAATGAGACTTTTCCAACACAAGGAACTGAGCATTCCCTGCTTAGATACAGTCCAATATTGGATGCAGTCCAATGTTTGAGCCATACAGCTCTCTTAGCCACCATAGAATGCAACAATCAAATGAGGTCCACCGCTGGCGACTCCAGCTGCACCATTTTGGTGCATTATGCCATATGTCTTTTTGTCTGGTCTAGACCATTCTTCCTCCATCAATTACCTAATCGCATATATAATGTGAAAGTTATGCAGCGCTTTCCTAAAATTAGAGAAATATTTCTCTTGAAATGGCTCCTCTTCCCAGATGACTGCCTGTTTCTCCGCTGTGATAAGAGGAAACCCTTTCCACCAGGAGGTGAGCTTCCCTCATCAGCCAGCTGGAGTTCCCTAGGGACTAGTTGCCATGAAAAAGATATTACATCCCACGAAGTGACATCAGTGCCGTGGGAAGTTCTGCCGCAGCCATATTACTGCAGTGTTGAGCAGAGAACCAATGCTCACTGGAAAAACTGAACCCCACAAGGCACAAGGAACTGGAGAGTTCATATCCGGGGGGATGGGGGGGGGGCCTGGACAACACTACCACTCACAGAGGACCGTCAAACACATTTAGGGGCCGTTTTCACAAACCAGGCACCAAGCCACTCCTAAAAACACAAAGCAATTCTACTGCGCTTGGGAGTCTAGAGGTGTGTGGTGCAGTCACCCCTTTTGTATAGAATGTCAATGGTCTTGCCACCCTCCTTAGAACAATGGGAGTCCTTGGAACTGAGACATATAAAAAGAAGGGAGGGGGGGCATAAATTTTGAGCATTACCAAAAAGAACTCACCGGGCACAAGCGTCGGCTGCGGGCGCACGAGCGTGTTATAGCATCTTAAACAGCCAACAATTAGCTATGGCAATTTGCGCAGCCGTGCCAACCTGCTGCAGTATAATGGTTAAAGGTAAAACAGCAATGATCATACTCACATAAAAACGTGGTATACAAGCATATCAACGCAAAAGCAATACCGAGCGGTAACTCTTGGGTCTAAAGCAGGAACCAAAGGTATTGGAGGACCAGAAGGTATTGCAGGTTTGCTAACGCGATTCTTCCTCAGAGCCAAATCGATGAATAACTGTCTTCTTCTCTCTCTATATACACATACACATATATGCACCTATGTACATGCATATATGATGGCAGATCTTGCCAAACCCATCCACATAGGCCCCACCTCCCCTGTAGACAAAGGGAAAATGTGTACTGCTGTTGAGTATCTCAGGCCCACCTTTTTCATAATGACAGTTTCTGTTTAAGGGTATAGCATTGTAGCCTCATAGCACATGTAGGAAGTCATAAGAAAATCAAAATCCAAAATCCATGAAGCTTTATAAATTATGAATATTGAACGACCAAGCCACTCCTACAATAGAGGGTTTACCTCCAACCAGGAGTCCTCCACCTGGAAAGTCTGAACCAGACAGGAAAGGTAGGGAATCTTCAATCTCCTAATCTCTTGTCTTCTAGTACAGCACGATAGTTGTTTCAGAGTGAGGGCAAAATAGAAACACAGTGGCATGGGAAATTCCTCCTTTTATTTGAACAAGGGTTTGTCCTGTGGGGTCAGAGGGGTGGAGCTGACCTTTTCGTAAGCTGACATGATTAGCCCCCGGAAAGTGTGTTGTGACATTTTTGCACTTATCAAACAGATATAACAAAACACTTTCAATGGTAAAGTCTAAAGCTGTAAAAGGAACAAATAAGAGGTTTAATGTCAAGTTTTGGATTTTCTTTAAAAAGACTCTATTGCTAAACCATTCGTTTCAACAATTATTTACCCATAAAATTGCATGTGCAGTTAATGTACTTTATGCATATTAGTTATTTATAAAAGTTTACTTTTTGTTGATATCTAAAAGTTCCAAGCCTGCTTAGCAGAGTACCAGCAAACTCAGAGCTGTCAATCAAGTACTCCACTTTTCTACTTCAAAGGTTATGTAGGGAGGAGAAGAAAGGGGCAGAGGAGATGGGCCAGCACAGACAGTATTCGGACACTCCCAAAAGACGACAGAGCTATGACATACAAGGAAGGAGTAGCTGCACTAGGAAATTGACTCTTCCTGGAGTAGTCACATTTTCTAGCAAGTTCAAAGGAACTTTGAAAGTGGATAAAACAATACAGTATTCATATTTAAAAAGGAAAAACAATGCAGGTAAGCATTTAAAATAATAGATTTTTTATTTATTATTTTTTTGCTCTACCTGGAATCGTTTGGGACAGGCTCTCTTTCACTGTGGCTGCATACATTCTGGGAGCATGAGCAGAATGACGAGTCATCCAGTGGATGAAAGATCCCTGTCTTATAGATAACCATTGGAGCTTTACAATACTAAAAGCTCTGTGGTCAAGCCTGTTATCTGCAAGGTAGCAAGACCACATGATGTTCAATAGAACATTGCTTTTATTACACTGTCCAAAACATAAGTTCATTCTACTTTTAGAACTAAGCCATAGTAATGGCAGGCTTTTCGTCTCATACCAAGTAAATAAATCATATTTAAAATAGCTGAACATTTCTGAAAAAGCTAAAACAAGATATGTACCAGGTTTAATGAGAAATCGTACCTATGCAAAATTGAAAAAGTAACTATACCTGTTTATAGACATATGAATTACTTTTGAAGGTAACATTCCAAAACCGGACATCGCTGCAAAATAAAAGACTGAGTCAGAGATAAATATGCAGATTACAAAGTTCAATAATGTCCAGATATTAATAGGTTCCTGATTGTATTACAAATGCACAGTTACAAAAACTCCCCAGCACTCAAGCCAGAACAAAAAAAAATAAAAGATAGATATTAATGGTTTTTAATATTCATGGTTTTTGCTGCAAACACTTGTAAATATGTGTTAATGTGGACCTGACTGAGCATTAAAAGTAAAGATCCACTAGGTCATAGGAAACATCTAAAAATATAAATCGCAAGATTTACTTTTGGTGTGGAATTCCTGCTGAAATATAGCAATGCACTTCCCTGTATGTGAGAATGCCTAGACACTGACAGCATTGATGAGGTAGCACTAATATGAGGCACTCATGGGCACTGATACGCAGCACTCGTGGGCACTCATAGGCGGCACTGATGGGCATCACTGATAAAAAGGCAATGGCAGGCATATTGGCATCCCTGGTGGTCATGGGTGGCATACCTGGTGGTCATCAGTGGTGGGCATCCCTGCTAGCATCTCTGGTAGTCCTATGTGGACATACTCAGGGGGCGGCTCTGATAATCAGCGCAGACCCCCCCCTACATCAGGAGAGCAGCCGATCAGTGCTCTTCTAGTCTGTAAGACACGATAGAGCAAAATCTGATACACGGCTCTTCCGGTTTACACCGTGATCAGCTGTGATTGGACACAGTTCATCACGTTCACTCTTTACCGAAATCAGTGGTGCGGTGCATCAGACTGACACACCGCACCACCGAACGCTGGGCTCGCGCCGGCTCGTTATAACGGAAGACGTCATATGAGTCAGAATAACGGAACCACCACCCGGTCAGTATATATATATATATATATATATATATATATATATATATATATATATATATATATATATATATATATATATATATATATATATATACACACACACACACACAAACTCACAGTTCCTTTAAAAAGTATTCATACCCCTTGATATTTTCCACATTTTGTCATGTTACAACCAAAAACGTAAATTTATTCTATTGGGATTTTCTGTGATGGACCAACACATAGTGGCACATAATTGTGAAGTGGAAGGTAAATGATAAATGGTTTTCCCAAAATTTTTTTAACAAATATCTGAAAAGTGTGGCATGCATTTGTAGTCAGCCACCCTAAATCAATACTTTATAGAACCACCTTTCACTGCAATTACAGCTGCAAGTCTTTATTGGATCTCTCTACCAGATTTGCACAAATAGGAGGGTGAAAATGTTGCCCATTCTTCTTTGCAAAATAGCTCAAGCTCTGTCAGATTGGATGGAGAGTGTCTGAACAGCAATTTTCAAGTCTTGCCACAGATTCTCAAATGGATTTAGGTCTGGACTTTGACTGGGGCATTCTAACACATGAATTTGCTTTGATCTAAACCCTTCCATTGTAGCTCTGGCTGTGTGTTTAGGGTAATTGTCCTGCTGGAAGGTGAACCTCCGCCCCAGTCTCAAGTCTTTTGCAGGTTTTCTTCTAAGATTGCCCGTATTTAGCTACATCCATCTTTCCATCAACTCTGACCAGATTCCCTGTCCCTGCTGAAGAAAAGCATCCCAGCAACATGATGCTGCCACCACCATGTTTCACGGTAGGAATGGTGTGTTCAGGGTGATGTGCAGTTTTAGTTTTCTGCCACACATAGCGTTTTGCTTTTAGGTCAAAAACTAAAATTTTGGTCTCATCTGACCAGAGCACCTTCTTCCACATGTTTGCTGTGTCCCCCATATGGCTTCTTGAAAAACTGGACTTCTTATGGTTTTCTTTAAACAATGGCTTTCTTCTTGCCACTCTTCAATAAAGGCCAGATTTGAGTGCACGACTAATAGTCATCCTGTGGACAGATTCTCCCACCTGAGCTGTGGATCTCTGCAGCTCCTCCAGAGTTAGCATGGGCCTCTTGGCTGCTTCTCCAATTAATGCTCTCCTTGCCAGGCCAGTCAATTTAGGTTGACGGCAATGTCTTGGTAGGTTGCAGTTGTGCCATACTCTCTTCATTTTTGGATGATGGATTGATCAGTGCTCCATGAGATATTCAAAGCTTGAGATTTTTTTTATAGTCTAACCCTGCTTTAAAACTTATCCACAACTTTATCCCAGACCTGTCTGGTGTGTTCCTTGGTCTTCAAGATGCTGCTTGTTAACTAAGGTTCTCAAACAAACCTCAAAGGGCTTCACAGAACAGCTGTATTTATACTGATATTAAATTACACACAGGTGGACTCTATTTACTAATTAGGTGATTTCTGAAGGCAATTGGTTCCACTAGATTTTAGTTAAAGGTATCAGAGTAAAGGGGACTGAATACAAATGCACATCGCACTCTCCAGATATTAATTTGTAAAAATATTGAAAATGATTTATCATTTTCCTTCCACTTCACAATTATGTGCCACTTTGTGTTAGTTCATCACATAAAATCCCAATAAAATACATTTACGTTTTTGGTTGTAACATGACAAAATGGGGAAAATTTCAAGGGAAGTGAACACTTTTTCAAGGCACTGTAAATATATATATTTTTCTAATTTTGTATAGAGGGAAGGAATGGTGAAAGCTTGTCAGTTTTGTTGTACTATGTGTCTCATTCAAGAGATTTTATTACATTTTCTGTCCAGTACACACAACAGGAAGTGAGAGGAAACCTCTCCAAAGTGAGGTAAACACTATCTTCCGCAGCTTTCACTGGAACACGTGTCCCCACTGGAACATTTCCTATTTATTTCTGTTTTAATGACAATGTAAAAGTTTATATTCCATCTTACTTCCAGTCCCGGCGACAATTACCTCTCAACCACTTACTAGGAATGGGGCAACCTCCAAAAAAAGCCTGCACTCAGTTTATTCATTGTACAGTTGATTTAAAAGAGAAACATGGGAAGTATATAAAGTTTACATTTCCCCTTTAGTTTCAGCCTCCCATGCACACAACAAAATACCTATGCATTATGAATTTGTGACCTCTTTATTAGGTAAATACATCCAGTACAAGATGGGATTATTTTTGCGTTCATAACTGTTCAAATCCTTTAAAAGAACATATTTTATCAGGTATCAGGTACCATATTTAATCAGGAACCTTCTACAGGGCTTCTAGTCCTTGAATACCAGATTGCATCACTCAGTTCCTAAAGCATTAAAGTGCAGCTATTGGCTCCTGCTGCTGTCAACAAATCCAAAAACGCATGGGGCAGGGCAGAGTCCGGCATTCTTTGTCTATGGATGCAAATGCTGGACGCGGGAGAGCAGCCGCAGGGTAACCGCCAGGGAGAGCTCTTCTCCTAGGGGGTTTACTGATGCGGAGAGGAGCCACGAACGCCACTGAGGGACCCCCGAAGATGAGGATCGGGGCCACTCTGTGCAAAACGAACTGCACAGTGGAGGTAAGTATGATATGTTTGTTAAAAAAAAAAAAACAAGGGTTTACAACCCCTTTAACACCTTCTCGCTCATGTCCTACTGCAGCCCAAACAATTCATGCTAGGTTTTCCTTGTTTTTATTTTTCAAGTTTTGCTCAGAGCAGACCCGACCCCCCTCATCTGAGGTGCCCCGGTGGAGCTCCAGGTCCCTTCATCGGGTACCCTGGGGGCACCCCTGCGGGCTTGCTCCCGTGCCGCTGGATTTGATTGACAGCAGCAAGAGCCAATGGACTTCCTGTGATCTTTAACAAGTATGGACATTGTCGTCTGACCTTCCTCATTTACAAGGCATATTTGCCTAGGAGTCTAGGAAGAATGAAAATTACAGATCAGCAGCTTCTAATGCTGATGCCACATCTGGTACCAACGAGTAATCCAAAATAGATTGCCTTGGGTATTTTTTGATTGGACAAACAACTCAACCTCTTGACCATGTCTGCCTGCTTTATGTATTATTGGTGTTGTCATAAAGCCACCAAATATATGTGGAAATATCTGATTTTAGTTACAGCGTGTGTGATACCTGAACGCTGCAAGTAAACATGTTAACTAGGTATATGTAGTAAAAAAAAAAAAAAAAATCAATATATGGTGCTGTGCTCCAAGTAATAGAAAACAAATAAAGTGCTCAGTGATTCATATAAAGTGCTAAGTGAATCACTGAGCACTTTATTTGGTTTCTATCACTTGGAGCGCAGCACCATATATTTATTTTTGTATTATATTTCCTGCTGGGTAGTATTTGACCCGAACGGTGCTTGTCGCAACCAAGCACCATAATTTATCAGAGCTTAGGCAGAGCGGGAATATTCATTTCATCTAAGTATATGTAGTGATTTCAATAGCTTATTGTTTTAATGCAGTCCCTTTTAAAGAAGAACTGCAGTCTGCTCACATATGTAATAAAAACATCTTTGCCATTCTGAAGCTTCCCTCCAACCACTTTGCATAGTATTTTATATATACTGTGATTCTGTACTTCAAATATGCTGCAGAAATCTCCCTCCACTGAGTTTGGTTGCAATCATTTTAACTGTGGGCAGCTGAAGCTACTGCCTGTTCACTTGCTGGATTTCCACAGACACACACCTTCAGCTCTGCAACTCTCATTGGCCCTCTTATGACTCACCCCCTCCCTTCTTGGCAAACTCTCACAAGAATTAGAGAGAGAGCTGTGCATAATGTCAAAAGCCTAGGCTTTTTACCAGACAAGAAACAGGAAGCGAGCTGTATAAGGTATTTACTGGCAGGAAAAAAAAATTTACTATCCAAAGTTAAAACAACAAGGGCAGAAGATTTAATAGATGGAAAGATGAAAAAATTACTGAAGTTCAGCTTTAGGCAGACTGGAAACAGAACATTTGACAGATTTATCTAAATCTCAGCAAATTCTTTGCATTGTCAGATATTCCCTGGTGTGTGATTAGATCACGAGGCTTACTTTAATTTACAAAAACACAAAGTTGCATAAACATTCCTATAAAGGATTTTGGTGTAGACGTCTGGCGGCCTGTTTATGATATGTTAAATCATGACAAGTTGTAAAGTGGTCTGAATGTGGCTGATAACAGAGCAATGCATTGTAAGACGAGGTCAGTGAGCTGGGAATGTATACGCTGAGCAGTGGATAAAGTTACAGAAAGTTTTGGTTTTGGCTTCAGATCCAACACATTTGACCGACCAATAATAGAGTCTAGAAAAATTTGTGTTTTTACAATGACGGGTGGAGTCCTCTGCATGGTGATGCTTGCACAAAGAATCCGAGGGAAAGTTGATTATTTGCTGCAGATGTTCCACTTCATTCATGGGAAAAAAGGGTCCCGCCCTAGAAATTTATTTTAACTTGTTCCTAGCTGAAAAAAAGAGCATGGACATCCAATATGTACAGAAATTATTACCAGTGTTGCATCAAGGGTTTACATGGGAATACAGGTGTGCTACAGCTATGCCCAATGCCCATGTGCTACAACATTTTAGATAGAACTAAAGCCAAAACGTTTTCTTTAGATTTGGATAAAGTGGTTAGAACCCTTGTCAGGTTTTTATAGGGAGATTCATGCACTCTAATTGTCCTGATCACCAATGTCATCAGAAATGAAAGGCAGTGTAAATCTAACCTTCTTAATTGCTACCAGAACAGGATTAAAAGGGAAATCTTTTAATAGGGTTACCTATAGTCATGTAATGCTCACATGTCTCCATGATTGAGAGAACTTTAATCCAATAAAAGAGAGGTGGGGCCAAGGACAGTCAAGCTGGGGAATAAAGGGCTAGATGACCCCAGGTCAGGCAATGAGGTGGGCTCTATCCGATTTTCTGCGGCTTGTAATGCACACTGCGAGAAGCTCACAGAATGCAGTGAAATCAGAGCAAGTCATTTTAGTTCAGGTGAGCAGTCTGTACAAACGTGCAAGGCTGAAGGTGGAATTCAGTTTTAAGCAAGGAGGTGACCAGATCAGATTCACAAGATAATCACTTGGAACATTTCTAGTGTCCATGTCTATAGCCTGGTACACACTATTTGTTTTTTACCTTTTTTTCGTTCAACCCAGTGGGCTGAATGGAAAAAAACTGAAGAGCTTGAGAGGAGACGATGTACTAACTATGCGATGTTAACACACTGATCTACCCCGCTGAGCTATTGTGTTCTGACAGTGGTATGCCCCCCCCAATTCAATAACAGACACTAGCCTTTTTTGGCCATGCTCCATTGACAGAAGCCAGCCAAACGACCGACTTTTGTTGGACCAGCTGCCGTACACATGGGCCAATAGTCAACTGGTTTCTATTGAACTGGCCGATGCAGTCCGATATTCAGCCCATGTGTTCGGTCTTTTCCAAAGAGGAAACTATTTTAACAGCAAAATTCCCAGCTTTTTGTTGTGGTATTGGCACAGGGCTAGTTTCTGTCCTGCCCAGTGTTGGGGGACATTTACCGTTATGGAAAATGACAGAGTCGTCATTTTGGCCACAGCCTCCATAATTAATAAACCCTTTCTGTAAAAGTTTTTATAATAATGTTATAATAAACCTAATTCCATCTGTGGGTGTTGGTCAGGAAAAAGGAAATGACATAGAGGGCGTATCAGCTTTAATATTATATGGTCAAATAATATGAATAAAACACGTTGACTCAGCAATGTAGGATTAACTGATTTGAGCATCTTTATGACTAGACCCAAGAAGCAACAAATCTACTCTGCAAACTAAACTTCAGTCAACGTCTGTCTAAGAGGAAAAGGACTACTCAAAAGTATGGAGGCAGTCTTAAAAGAGTGTTTAATTTCAATCATAATGTGGACTACGCTTAAGAATTGCAATGCATCTCTGTCAGTCATGTTGAAGGTGATCGATAATACCGCAGCTTGTAACCACATCACTGATATCCATGCAGGCATATAAGGTATGAGTAACTGCACCCCCTCTGCCAGAAAACAGATATTTTGCAAATCATTCTTGTGCTTAGCTTACAGAGGAATTTACACACAATATATTAAAGAGCATCTATAGCCAAAACTATTTTTAGTTTTGGATAGAGTAGGAAAGGATTAAAACTACTGCCAGGTTATTTTGCTGTTGTCTGGGTATCAATGGGGAAATTTATCTTCACTCCTCATCCCAGAAAACCAACAGGAAGTTAGAAGAATTCCCCTATTAGACAGTTGTCCCAGGGAAAGATGCTCCCATTAGAAAATGTCCCCCCCATCTCTTGTCCTGGGGACAACCCTAACATTTGGGATTTCTATTACCTTTCTTAATGACAGTGGCTCTTCACTCTACACAAAAGTAAAAAGTAAAAATAAAAAAAATAAAAAAAATCAGAGACAAGTGGGTTATACTGCCTCCTTCAGGAGAAATGGACAAAAAAAACAAAAAAAAACCACTCCCACTTCCAACATGCCTTATATGTGAAAGAGTGTATTAGCGGAACAAGTGTCCCCTAACAAACTCCATGAAAAAAAATTTGTACAAAAATCCTTTCCCAATTGTTTATTAAGAATTACAGGCGACATGAAGACAATCTGGATGTCCAAAAGCAATCTGGACAACACAGAAAATGAAGCTAATAAGCACACCAAACAACAGTGTAACACTGGGGTAACTTGTAGTTCAACAACCTACCATAAGGACCTTACATATGCAGCTGGAATCAGATGATGCCCAAACATCTGCCTAGTACAAATTATGAACAGAAAGCCAGAAGGCAGCCTTGCAAATCTGAGACACAAGCGCTAAAAAGTCTAAGAAGCAGTCATAGACCTTGTAGAGTACGCCTTGACAGGAAAAGATAGAACCTTGTGCTTAAGCCTATAGGCTTTACTGATATGCTGTCTAATCCACCCAGCAATAGAATCTGCACAGTTTCATGGACCCTGTCTGAGCCGACTGTTTTCTCAGAAGCAGGTTCTCAAAGTATCCCACTATGGAGCTGTCCCACTGAATTTAGCACAGCAAGCACATGGGCTAGCAAGCTGAAGACTCTAGGTGCTTTGGACGGGCCACAAAAAGAGAGCAATCACCTGGTAGTGTTGTAAGCCCTCTGCAAATCGAATGTTGCGTTAATGTATAGGAAAGATAAGGTTGTGCAAGTGGGTATGCTTGATGTACACCGTCAATAGGTCCCCTGGATGGAGGAGAGGCAATGACTGACCAGATAGATTCCAGGCAGAATTTTTGCAGTCAAATGTAGAAATTGAAGGCCTTCAGATCCAGAATGGGGTGGCTACCTCCATTTGCTTTGGCCGAGTGAACAGGTTTGAGTAGAAAGCCCAAAACCTTCCAGAACAAAGTTTTGGCAGGGCTGCATGGAGATCTGCTACTCTCTGCAGGGATGTTAGCAGGCTTAACAACATGAAGCAGGGTGGAGGTAGTGTTTGATATATAAATTTGTAACCCTTGACCACTACATGTTCATCACACATGCGTCTGAAATACTTTCGCAACAGGTGGTAGCAAATGCAAATAAATGTCCCCCCACTTTGAGAACTGGGAGCATCACTTTGTCTTAAATCGTACAAAACAGGACATAGTCAACTTATTCATACACCTACACCATGAGTTGTTATCTCATACCTTCAGGTGACTGGACACTGGCAAACTTTTGAAAGCACGCTGGGGACAGCTGGTAATGTTTGTTTAGGCATTGGATCCTTCATTGGGCACTCATCTTGGCACTTGGTGTAACACTCTGAATTAGCCGCTGGGTGCTATACAGGGCCATGGTCCATCACAATGGAACTCAATCCTGAAGACTTCTTCAGAGGTATGCCCACCATAAGAGGTGGCGCCTGGACTTTAGATATAGTGCAGCATTCTGAACAGGTAATGTATCTTTGACATTCACTGTGTATAATGGGGTTTTGTGTGGAATGTATTCACCTTACAGTGAAAACTTTTCAAACTTGGCACTTAAACCAAACCACTCAGAGCTCAGTTGCAGGTTGATGACCAGATTTCACATAACATAGCTAGTCACTCTCTTTAATGGCACTCCTGTCTAGAGCCCTTATAAGAAGGTACTCACTTCTTCTCTCCCATTTGCCACAAGAATTAATTGCAGAATGGTCTACACCTGGTTTACCATGTACTCCTACAGGACATGCTTACCCTATCTCCCACACTGTACTCAGCGAATACCCCACAGGGGAGTACTCTCACTTGTAGCTATGGTGCAAACCAGGCAAAAAAAGGATCCAATTCTGAGCAGCAGACAAACATTCGCTCTGCCAAAGGCCCACTGAACACTATCTCAGGCATGCAACAAATGGCCCATTTGACAAATGCAAAATTTTCTGAAAGATTACGGCCTTAAAGCGGAGGTCCACCCTAAAGAGTACCTTCCGCTCATTGGATTCCTCCCCCCCTCCGGCGCCACAATTGGCACCTTTCAGGGGGGAGGGGGGTGCAGGTACCTGTACAGTACAGGTATCTGCACCCACTTCCGGGATAGCTCTCTGCGGAAAGGGGCGTAAGTCCCCCGCTGCCTGCTGGGAAACACACAGATCCCAGAGGCAGCGGGTCCATCCTTATTGCGCAGCGCGACTCGCGCATGCGCAGCAGGGACCCGGGAAATGAAGCCGAAAGGCTCCACTTCCTGATTCCCATACCCAAGATGGCGGCGGCAGCACCCGAGAGACAATCGAGAGATCGGCTTCGGGTGCCGACATCGCGGGCGCGCTGGACAGGTAAGTGTCAC
Source organism: Lithobates pipiens (assembly GCF_037356315.1). Classification (NCBI taxonomy): domain Eukaryota; kingdom Metazoa; phylum Chordata; class Amphibia; order Anura; family Ranidae; genus Lithobates; species Lithobates pipiens. Next base: position 144,547,087 of record NW_027507788.1, on the reverse strand, counting down.
TATTTTAAAAGTCAGCAGCTGCAGTATTTGTAGCTGCTGTCATTTAAAAAAAAAAACGCGGACTCCCGCTTTAATGCAACCATTTCTGTCCAGAGTTTAAAAACACACACCTCTTTCACTACTCCTGTTTCTGAACTGGCGTTAGACCCTGATATGCTGGTCCTAGATGATGCAGAGTCAGAGGGAAATGAAGAGGACATGAAAGCAGTGTTGGAGAAAGCTGTAAATTTCTCCTCCCCCGTACTGTCACCATATTTAAAAAGAAGCTTCCCACAACATGCTTGCTAATGTTGAAAAGCTTATTGCCTCTGTACACAAAAGCCTCAAGCTCCGTACACACAATCAGATTTTCTAACGGGAAATGTTGGATGTCAGGCTGTTGGCTGAAAATCCGACTGTGTGTATGCTCCATCGGACAATTGTTGTCGGACTTTCCACCAACAAATGTTGCCTAGCATGTCTTCAAATTTTCTGCCAACAAAAGTGTTGTCGGATTTTCCGATCGTGTGTACACAAGTCCGTCGGACAAAAGTCCAAAGTACAAACACGCAGGCTTGGAAGCAAAGATGAGCCAGAAGCGGTCGGTCTTGTAAACTAGCGTTTGTAATGGAGCATTAACATTCATGGCATGGCAAATTATGAAATCCAAATGCAGCACACAATTCTCTTCTTCTTTAATGGGATAATAATGAAGCTGCTTTTCTGGGGATACTGATGGAGTTATTGCAAACAATTTTTCAAAGGCTTTAATTTTCTAGTGATATCAAGAATAATATTATGTTTTTTGTTTTTCTGTTTTATTATTATTTGTTCGAGTTACCACAACACTATTATCCTGTAGTTTTTAAGAACAAAGATACAACTATGTTGGTGTCCCTTGTCAATTTTACATTGTATTTTTTAAAATCTAACTGCCTACTCCCAAACTGTCATTTGAAGTAAAATACATAGCAAAGTATTATTCTCCACAATTTTTTTATTGTGCATTAAAAATAAAAATAAATTTAGACATGCTATCTGCCAATAGAGCTTAACCAGAAAGTGCATTCTATGCATCCAAAAATATAGAAAATATACCAAGTCAAATCATTATTCAACGAAGTCAAAGCAATAAGTCCAAGGCGAATAATAAATAACGTTATCTCCTCCTATTCTGCAACATGTGCGGTTGACGAACGGCCGTTCAGAAACAAACTGAAAAGCGCTAAATGAAAAACTATGAAAGAAAAGTGCAAATCAACACTCGCCAAACTTCTACGAACATGAAATTAGCAGAAGGAGCTCAAAGGGTGGCGCTAAAGAGCTGAAAAACCACGTAGTACGTCTAGTGCATCCGTAATTGTTGGCCAACATTTGTGTGCCGTGTGTATGCAAGACAAGTTTGAGCCAACACCCTTCGGACAAAATTCACGGTTTTGTTGGCGGAAAGTCCGATTGTGTATACGAGGTATGAGTCTTGTACAGGTAGACTCGCCTCCATCTTCCCACGTACCTATGGGCAACAAACAGTCCTTCAAAGCCTTTCAAATTATTACCTGTTCACGAACAGACAGAATGGGCAGTCTATGACGATTGGGAGACTCTGGAAAGGATTTTAACCCCCCCAAAGTTTTTAATGAACAACAGTTGAGAAAGAATTTACAAAAAATGGCATATCCTTGTGGACAGAAAATTTGAGAATCTCCTAAAAGCTCTCTTCACCCTGACAAGCACAGCCCTGAAACCAGCTCTGGCTTCAATTCAGTATGCCCAACCACATCAAGCTAGAGCAGGACAATGAACCACCAACATGACCAATCTTTCAGGATCGCGCAATTGTAGAGTAAATACAGTTTCTTCCATTTGCTCCCCTTTTGTGTGTAAATACCCTATAACAGGTCATGACACAAACTTCCAGAATGGCTGTTATCTCTGTTCATATGCACAGGATTTTCTGGCTAAAAGCTTGGACAGCTGAACTTCTCTGCAAAAGATACCTCATGTGTATGCGTTTTTAAAGGAAGATGCCTATTTAATAAGGCACTTGACTAATTCCTCTTTAGGTGTTCCTACCTACTCTAAATGCAGAGCACCTTCACGTTCCTCCCAGGCTTCAACTTCAAAATCTTTAAAGGCCCAAGGCCTGCCCCAAAAGGCCACCAAGCCCTCTCCAAAGTCTTCTTCACAATGAAGGGGCTCCCTCACTCTTGGGGGGCAGGGGGAATGTACATCTCTACATCTCCTTCCTTCTAATGGTGCTGGTTTCAGCAGAAAGTTTCTTGCACCACCACTCTGTACTTGGGTATTTTTTTACCCATGTTATTGGGCCAGTTGGCGCAGTTCCGTTGCTTAGTTGTTGGCTATCCTTATATTTATTGCTTTGGGACGTAACATGGTATATGAATACGTTGTTTGTGTTCTGTACTGTACGATTGAGATAAGAGGAATGGACTTACCTGTAAATTGAATATCTTGGAGTACAGTATAAAAACGGAGGACTCATGCAGTAGAGTTGGTTTATAGGGGAGATGTCCTCAAAAGCTTGCTAGTGCCCAATCACCTGAAGGCACAAGCCAATAACCCATGGTGTATGAATAAGTTGTCTGCGTCCTGTACTTTGCTCCAAGATATAGAATATACGGGCAAGTCAAAACACCTGTTAATGCCAAGAGAACTTGGTCATGGGCTTGGAGGTATGTTGTACTGTCTGAGATCTGTTGTACAGTACTGTGATCCGTTGTGTCCACCAGACCTGGTTGCTTTAAACTGTCCTGGTATTTTAAAGCCTCAAGAAATGAGACAGTCTGTCAGTACATCAGGCCTGATCAATTTTCAAATATATATACCAAAGTTTGAAGACTATAACTTTTAACTTTTTAACTTTCAAGCAGACAAAATAATATACACTGATTTAAGTTATTTTTCACCAAACAAATGCAGCAGACTACATTTTGGCCTAAATTCATGAAGAAAGATTATTTATTTGCAAAATGTTCTAACGGCAACTTAGAAAAACTTTTTTTTCAAAATCCTTGGAATTTTATATTATATAGCAAAAAATGAAAAAAAAAAAAAAACAGTAATGTTTAAATACCACCAAAAGAAAGCTCTATTTGTGTGGGAAAAAAAAATGAATTTCATTTGTGTATAGTGTTGCATGACCGAGCAATTGCCAGTTACATTTGCACAGTGCCGCAGAGAAAAAAACGCCCTGGTCACGAAGGGGGTAAAACCTTGTGGAGGTCAAGTGGATAAAGCACCTATACTCATACAGCAGCCTCCACCTGTTACTGTGGAATACTATATTGTCACCATTACAATAGCTTTTTGTAGTTCTGTACTAGATTCAATAGAGGTCACTGTTTGGACATGATCACATCACCACACCCCACCCCTCAGTCACTTTCTTTTCACTGTTAGCTAATCCCTCTTATAATCAATTCAACCAACGAATAAACTAGGCCATGTTATGTATAACTAATTTAATAAATTTTTCTATAATATGAATCCATTAATGATCAAGTAACAATAAGCCTACAGCTGCCAAGCACTTCTATATACTCCCTTCAACATTATTTAATGACGACTTACAAAAAGTTTTTGCATGTCCATCTGCACGTGTTTTACCACCCCATCCTCCTCTCTGGGTGCCAGAACGTGGCCCCCTGCAAGCTCGGTGGACTATGCACCCACCCAGGGGACGCAGGGGGGACATCCGACAGCAATAGGATCACTGGACAGCTACAATCCTGCAATGCTGGTTGGTGCGATACATCCTCATGTCTTCATCCACCCATTGGTAACTATACCTCTATATGTATGGAGATATCATTTTGCTCAATTTGAAATGTTATACCTATATATATTTTTTATATTGTCCAAAGTCTTTAATTAGATATTTATACATTTTCCTAGAATATAAATCCCCCTGAAGAGACGGGAAATCGCAAGGGTTAAAATGCATCGGGGTTTTTCATGTGGATACATATGTTACAAATACAATTGGCAAACTATGCTTGTACATAGAGTGATTTTTGCTATGAGTGATGTTCCATGTTTGTTTTTGTGTCACACTACCTATATGGATGATTTATCATTGTTCATTTGAAATTATTATTATTGTCTGTTAAATAAATAATTTTTTTTTTACATCAACCATTTTTATATAAATTCTCTGCTGCTAAAAAAAACCCTGGGGAAACTTCCTGTGTTTTTTTTAAGAACCAATAAGTTGCCTTACCTGTTCTGGCTGTCAAATGGAAGGAGGCTTGAAGAAGCAGTAAAATCTGCCTGCTCTAATGTCTTGATAGGCGATTTGAAAGGAGTCTCAGAGTTTATGGATCTGAAGGCACTGAAATCATGAGTTCCAAGCAGAATCTGAGCAGCTTCATGAATCTTCTCTATGTCAAGGCTACTACGGAAAAAAGTGACATTGATAAAGAACGTGAACCTGAGACTGAGAAGAGGTCCTATTAGCATTTAGAAAACCAGTCATGTACCATACTGTAAACTAACCAAAATGTTACAGATGTCAAATAGCCCTTTTATTGCAGAACTGAACTTGAAAAAACAAATGAGCAGGTAGTATTCCGGCACTCTACATGTTTCGCAGCTACAGCTGCTTCTTCAGATGGAATAGGAATTTATTAAACATCTAGAATGGAGCAGAACATACATAACAACATACAGATAAATAACTGCAAACTGACAAATAAAAAATGATGTAGACAGATATGAAAATACCAGTGCAATCTCAATGATGGCCTGTAGAGGGCTAAGCAAAGTCCAGAGAACACCTAAATAGAGGGTCCAATCACAGGGGCCAAATTCTCCCCCCGGACCAGACGTGAAAGCCAATAGGTACCAGAGAGCACATTAGGGTTTATGCTGTGGCTAACTATGTCAGTAATCTACAGAGTAGAATAAAATAATAATAAAAACTTAAGGCCATGTTAGATATTTTATTCTTATGCAAAGCACTATTACCAAAGAGTGTGTACCAACCCTTAAAACAAAGAAGATAAAAATTCTCAAGATAGCCACTTATAAAGGGTATTTTACCATAGGGTCTAAAAGACCCCAAAATGGTTATGGTTAAAATGAAGATAATGTCCTCTGCATATGCACAGTTGAGAGAACGGGCCTGGTGACATAAATGGCTTTTTCCAGCATGTGAGAGTGCTGGGCTGAAGGCATTTAAGAAAGCCTATCATTTGCTTATCATATTGCCAGAGATGATGTTAGTAAGGCGACATCTTAACAATGTTGTACATTGAATGCTGTGAGCTTTTCATTGGACTTTTTAGTATCTAGGCTCTTCTTGGGGAATATTTACTACATCAAACCTTGATATTACTGCACATTAGTGTAAAGCCTTATGTTTAAAGTATATGTAAACCCTCACCGTGTAAAACAACCCATAGAGTTTAAAATAGAAATTAACGGCAAAAACATTATAAATAAAAAAAATTTCCCCTCTTTTATAAGCGATCACATATCCTCTAAGCTCCTTATGTAGCTGAGAACAGAGAGCTGGGGGATAAGAAACAGCAGCACACTGAACTTCTCAGTGAATGGCTGTGTGTGGGGGGGGGAGGGCTGTAAGCAGAAATCTGATCATTGGAAGAGGGCAGACTGTGTTCCCAGCATAGCTAGAGAACTGACCACAGTGTGCTCTCCTGCCTAGTGTAGTCAGTTTGTATTAGGAAAGCATAGGAAAGCAGAGGGTCTGGCAGGAACACCAGGGATTTTACACAAAGGAAGCAATACAAAGAGAACAGTATACTTTATCATATAAGTACATGTTACAGAAGGCATATATCATGAACATGAAATGTTGGGTTTACATACTCTAACTTCTTTACAGACTCTACCAGGGCATGACATTTAGCTTCACTGTATCCATAACCATTTTGGGGTCTTTTAGGCCCTGTAGGAAAATACCCTTCTTTATGAAATGATTATCTCCACTTAAGTGGCGTGTGACGTCTCCGGACCCGATCTCTCAACCGCGCGTGCGCAGAGGATATTTGGATTCATTCTACTCAAACATTTTATGGTCTTTTAGGCCCTGTGGGAAAATATCCTTCTTAAGTGGCTACCTTGGGAATTTCTACCTTATATGTTTTCAGGGTAGGTACCCTCTTTGGTTATGGTGCTTTGCCTTAATGTGTTTTTATTATTCTTTTATACTACTCTGTAGATCACTGGCATAGTTATCCATAGCATCAAGTGCCCTCCTGTAACTACTGACTCCCATGTCAACCCCTGGGGAAGAATTTGGCCCCTGTGAACAGACCCCCTATCTAGGTGCCTGTTCTCTGGACTTAAATAAACCTCAGCAGGCCAGCCTCAAGATTGTACTTGTATTTTTACATCTGTCTACATAATGATTTGTTAGTACGTAGTAATTTAAGTGTATGTTGTAATTTATGTTCTGCTGAAATCTAGATGTTTAATAAGATCCTGTTACTCCTAAAGAAGCAGGTATAGCAGTGAAAGGGCATGCTGCGGATATGTTCCCCTACATTTCTTGAATAAAGGTTCTTCTCTTATCAAATGCATGTCATTTGGGACTATGTAGCGTCTTAAATGGGGGATGTCTGTAGCAACAATGAAGCAACCAGAGACATCATGGCCATTGCAGCACTGATGTCTGCCACAATGTGCAAATGTTGAAGCCCTGGAGTTCCATTTTGATACGATTGGCAAAAAAGGGATCAGACAGAGCAAAAGTAACAGAAAATGCCCCAGGAAATACACTCCCAATGACCTTGTATGGTGCCATCTGGCTATAGAAGATTAAGCAGAACGTGAGAAACTGGGATACCTTTCTGATATAGCATAGTGGCAGTGTTTGCTAACTAGGGGTGGGAGCTCAGTGACTGGTTTCATTGGTGCCTGGGATTCAGCTGCAAGAGTAATGGTAATATGCACAAAGCCTATGTGTTGGATAGGGTGGAGAGGGGTTAGAACACCTGCCAGGTGATTATTACTGTCTGTGCCCCTGTTATGGAAATGAACACTCTCTATTTGTCCTGTTTACTGTGATCACCAAAAATGAAAGCGTAAGAGAATCCAAAATTTTGGGCTGTCACCAGAACAGGAATTGAGGGCATTTTTTCCAATTGGGACACTTAATTTTGGTAACAACCATTATTTTTCTCACATTGGAGGAATTTCCTCTCACTTCCAGTTTTAAATATGGGACAGGAAGTGAAGGGATCTCTCTCCAATGGGACAAAGACAGCAGAAAAACAAAAAACAGAAAAATTACAGGGGTCATAACCTTTTCTTACTACTATCCAAAATGAGGGGGTGTTGTGCTTGCACAAGGGTTAACTTCTTGTTTGGAATAGGGGAGAGTAAAGGCATTTTACTTACCCAATCCTCAGCTCCCCCTCTACATCTAAACAAGTAGTCAATCTAGCAGGGAGAATTTTTAAGTTTCCTGGAGTTCAGCAAAAAAAAAAAAAAAAAAATTCTATCCTGTAGCATCATGCAGAGGAAACAACATATTTATCTTTCTGACAAGGCAAATCTTAATTTTCTTCCACAGTTACTGACATTGCTGCTATCTGACATGTTTACATGTCTGATAATGTGTCCCCCACTGGGCACTGTGGTAAGTCTTGCCAGCCGCTACATCACTACAATGCACAGCAGTGACGTAGCAGATGGTGAAAGAAACTACAGTGCCCAGCACGGAACATGCTATCAGAAACAAACTCCAGCAGGGTCAAGTGGCAACATCACCAGAAACTCTGGAACAATGTAAAGATTTGGCTCACTGCTTGCAGGACAGTAAGTATGCAGCTTCTTTTTTCGAAGGATTCCACAGGCTGAACTTTCGTATACAAGTGACAGTGTTGCTTTAAATAACAAGCAATCAAATTTCAATAGGCAATGGAAAAATGACATGTGGAAAATGATTTTTGGATCCTCTGGGTTAGCTGTGTTCATTGTCTTTCAGGACCATACTGATAATTTATTGCTGGTCTTACCTCTTACTTGCAGCCCAGCACATATTCCTCTCGAACACTGGTAAATTTTGGTGCCCATATCCGGTGACTAGTCGGTACACATACGTGCGGGATAGTGCATTATACCGTGCATGGAAGTCATTACTTACACGGATGGCCTTTAGAACACTGAGTGCAAAAAAAAAAAAAAAACGTACAAAAAATAGGAAACTTGTTAAATAATATTTAAAACAACAGATGAACACATGACAGATTGATAGGCCCATGTATAAATGGTGACTCCGCCCAAAAAATGTATTTCTGGTGGATACAATGTGTTGAATGCAGGGTTGATAAAAATCTATGATTTTTTATGTATTTTTTACTAAAATAAAATAAAAGTCGGTTTTATTTTATTTAAATCAAATTTGTTTGATTTAAATCCGTTTTTTTAATTTAAATCTAATTTTTGATTTTTATCAAAATTTATTTTAATAAAATGCTTTTGGAGTAAAAATCGAATCTAAAAATAGTTTTCTGTTTAAGATACAGTATTTATCGGCGTATAACGCGCACCCCAAGTTTAGGAGGGAATTTTAAAGAAAAAAAACTTTTAGGAGGGAAGTTTAAGGAAAAAAAAAAAACTTACATTTAAATGCCCATCAATACAGCCTTGTCAGTGTCATTAGCAGCCTTCCATTGCAGCCTTGCATGTCATTTGCAGCCTTCCCAGTCATTTGCAGCCTTGTCAGTTTCTTTTGCAGGCTTTCCGTTTAAAAATGGTGCCGCCGAGATACAGAGCGGATGTCCTGTGTATCTCGGCGGCGCTAGGTAGCGCTCGGCCGTTCTTGGCCATTTTCGGCCGCACTTGGCTATTTTCGGCTGCTTTCGCCGAAAATAGCCGAGAGAGGCCAAAAATAGCTGAAAGCTGCCGAGACCGCCAGAAAAGGCAGAAGAGCTCGCAATCGGGGGGGGGGGGGGGGCGGTGTATAACACGCACCCACGATTTCTCCTGATTTTAAGGGGAAAAAAGTGCGTGTTATATGCTGATGAATACGGTAATTACTTTTATTCAGCATGAAATGGAGGTTACTTGTGTGGGTGGCATGAGGCTGTATAGTCTGCAATATTTATATTTTTGGTAAACGCATTCAATGAACCCAAGTTCTGCAAGCTAAGATAACATGCACTGCATTGATGCATCCACACAATGTCACAGTAACCGTGAGATAAAACAAAGTTCAGGAATATTCCTTTATCCCATTGTTTTAAAAATCTATGTACACTACAAACTGAATAAATCAGTTCTGATATCGCTGTTTTACTAAGCTGACAGCTTATTATTCTAAATAGATAACACCCATTTGTTTGCAAATATTAAAGATTCTAACTACCATCAAGAACAAGTCCTTACATTTAAAGAGCATCTGTCATTTCAGATCCATCATAGCAGAGCCCGTTAGTGGGCATCCACTCACCTGCTGCTGCCACGTCCCTCACCTTGTTGTGTCTCTGCCGCATCACTAGCCATCCAATTAAAGTGATTCGGACGGTCTGTGAGTCAACAGCGGGTCACAGTAAGAGACGCTATGGGACACAGATGACAGTTGCTCTTTAAAAAATCTGATTTAAATCAAGTTGATTTAAATCAAGCCTTTTTACTAGTGATTCAAATCAAGTTCACCCTGGTTGAATGTACTATATATTTCTAATATCATGAGTTGGAGCGTACTCCAACAGATACAGCTCTAACTGCCCAGCTGAACAGATTTGTTCCCACTGGATGCAATTTTTTTCCATTTTATAAAATGTATCAAAAAAAAAAAAAAAAAACTGGACTACCCAGCTTTAGGCCAAGAGGAGGGATTGAATAGAGGGACCTGGGATTAGAAGAGGAAATGGTGCAGGAATCCATGTGATTTAGTCCGTGATTCAGTCTTAAACTGAAATGACACTTTTGAGGGAACTGACTCTGTATATAGAGCACAAGGTAAGTGTGCAGTGTAATGCCTTGTACACATGGTCAGAAAATGTGCAATTGGATCGAGTTGTCGGAAAATCTGATCGTGTGTAGGCTCCATTGGACTTTTTCCTTTGGAATTTCCGACACACAAAGTTTGAGAGCAGGATCTTAAATGTTCCGACAACAAAAGCTGTTTAAATTCCAATCCTGTGTAGAGAATTCCGACAGAAAAAGTGCCACGCATGCTTAGAATAAATTAAGAGACCACAGCTATTGGCTACTGGCCCGTTTATAGTCCTGACGTACGTGTTGTACGTCACCTCGTTAAGAATGATCGGATTTTCCGAAAACTTTGTCCGACCATGTGTATGCAAGACAAGTTAGGCACAAAATCCGTCGGGAAAAAAAAATGATGGATTTTGTTGTCGGAATGTCGGACCGTGTGTACAAGGCATATGAAAAGTAATTTCTGGCAGGTAAGAGCTGCAAACATAAGTCTTACACTGTATTAAAATAAGTAACAGCATACATTATAGTATTTACTAGTACTAAAGTGCAGTGTCTTGAAAAAGTATTCATATTTCAACATTTTGTCATGTTGCAACCAGAAATGTAAATGTATTTTATTGGGATTTTATGTGATAGACCAACACAAAGCGACACATAAATTGTGAAGTGGAAGGAAAACAATAAATGGTTTTCAAAATCTTTTACAGATAAATATGTGAAAAGTGTGGCATGCATTTGTATTCAGCCCCCCCCAAGCCAATACTTTATATAAACCATCTTTAGCTGCAATTACAGCTGCAAGTCTTTTTGGTTAAGTCTCTACCAGCTTTGCACACCTAGAAAGTGACATTTTTGCCCATTCTTTGCAAAATAGCTCAAGCTCTCTCATTGTTAGGACCTGGGCTTGAACCTGGGACCTCTGGTGTGTCTGGCAGTGACTCTGCTTGCTGAGCCACCTGGAATGCTGGACAGCTCCTTGGACAGCTCCTTGGACAGCTCCTTGGACAGCTCCTTGGACAGCTCCTTGGACAGCTCCTTGGACAATTCCTTTAGTGATCATGTCTTGAATCTTGTTTGCCTTGAACCTTGAACCCTTTGCTCCTCCCATGAACTTCCTATATAAGCCATGTCTCTGCACTTCCTCCTTGCCAGAATATTGTGCCTTTACCAGCCAATATCTTGCTTCTATCTCTCCTGCTGCCGACCTTATCCTTGCTACCTTTCGTTACCGACATTTGGCTTGCTCCTGGACTACGCTTCTGCTGAATCCCAACCTGCAACTATTGGTTACCGACTTTTGGCTTGTTTCTCAACTACGCTTCTGCTTGATCTCTACCTGCTATATCTGCTACCAGACCCCCGGCTTGCTCACCTCCTGGTGGGGCTATCCTGAGGACCGCGACCTGGCACTAACACGCAGCCAAGCCCATCTCCACCTTTGGGAGCTCTGGTGAATACCGGTTAGTGCTTAGACCCCGCACCTCAGGTGAACCCGTGCCATCAGCCAGGGTGACCTGTGTGAATATCTGCTCTGCTGCTATAGCTATTGGTCTCTGAGCCTGACTCCAGATCGTGACACTCATATTGGATGGAGAACAATGTGAACAACAATTGTAAAGTCTTGCCACAGATTCTCAATTGGATATAAGTCTGGACTTTGACTGGGCCATTCTAACACATGAATATGCTTTGATCTAAAACATTACAATGGAATGCTCTGGCTGTATGTTTAGTGTAGTTGTCCTGCTGGAAGGTGAACCTCCGCCCCAGTCCCAAGTCTTTTGCAGACTCCAACAGGTTTTCTTCTAAGATAGCCCTGTATTTGGCTCCATCCATCTTCCAATCAACTCTGACCAGCTTCCCTGTCCCTGCTGAAGAAAAGTATCCCCACAACATGATGCTGCCACCATCTTGTTTGACGGTGGGGATGATGTGTTCAGGGCAACGTGCAGTGTTAGTTTTTAGCCACATAAAGCGTTTTGCTTTTAGGCCAAACAGTTAAATTTTGGTCTCGTGAGCAGAGCAACTTCTTCCACATGTTCACCGTGTCCCCCACATGGCTTCTAAAACTGCAATTGGAACTTCTTACGGCTTTCTTTCAACAATGGGTTTCTTCTTTCCACTCTTTTCCGTAAAGGCCAGATTTGTGGAGTGCACAACTAATAGTTGTCCTGTGGACAGATTCTCCCACCTGAGCTGTGGATCTCTGCAGCTCCTCCAGAGTTACCATGGGCCTCTTGGCTGCTTCTCTGATTAATGCTCTCCTTGCCCGGCCTGTCAGTTTAGGTGGACGGCCATGTCTTGGTAGGTTTGCAGTTGTGCAATACTCTTTCCATTTTCTGATGATTGATTGAATAGTGTTCTGTAAGATGTTCAAAGCTTGGGATTTTTTTTTTTTTTTTTTTTTATAACCTAACCCTGCTTTAAACTTCTCCACAACTTTGTCTTCTGACCTGGCTGATGTGTTCCTTGGGCTTCATGATGCTGTTTGTCCACTAAGGTTCTCTAACAAACCTCGGAGGGCTTCCTAGAACCACTGTATTTATACAGAGATTAAATTACAGACAGGGGGACTATTTACTAAGTAGGTGACTTCTGAAGGCAATTGGTCCCACTACATTTTAGTTAGGGGTATCAGAGTAAAGGGGGCTGAATAAAAATACACACTTTTCATATTTATTTGTAAGCAATGTTGAAAACCATTTATAATTTTCCTTCCACTTCACAATTATGTGCCACTTTGTGTTGGTCTATCACAGTGATGGCGAACCTTGGCACCCCAGATGTTTTGGAACTACATTTCCCATGATGCTCATGCACTCTGCAGTGTTGTTGAGCATCATGGGAAATGTAGTTCCAAAACATCTGGAGTGCCAAGGTTCGCCATCACTGGTCTATCACATAAAATCACAATAAAATACATTTACGTTTTTAGATGCAACATGACAAAAAATTTCAAAAAGGGGTATGAATACTTTTTCAAGGCACTGTAGATGTAATCTGAACGAAGTTTAGTTTGTTAAAGCACTGCGTATCATAAAAATGTTTTTATTTTTTTTTAATTAAATGTTTTCCCTTTTTTTTTGTCCCGTTGCATCTCACTGCAGCCTCTTTGTATTAAATTTACGTTTGCATGTATGCACTGCGACAAAGGCTGCATGACATAATTTTTAAGGGAAGGCTTCCCCATGGTCAGAACAGTGGACAATGCCTGCATGATATCCATTTAAAAACTGACACTTTTAGTCTCATTCAGAAGCTCATCTGACAAGGTGACAATGCACAGAAACAACCAGGAGATAGGGAGAGATCACTGTCATCCATAAACAGAAATGCCTGAAAAAAGACCTTCTAGGCCTCTCCCTTTAGACCCCTTTCACACCAAGGCGTTTTGCAGGTGCTATAGCGTTAGAAATAGCGCCTGCAATCCGTCCTAAAAAAGCTGCAACATTGTCTGTAGTGTGAAAGCCCGAAGGCTTTCACACTGAAGCGGTCCTGCCAGCAGCTTCTTTGGAGCGGTGAAGGAGAGGTGTGTTTACCGCTCCTCCACCGCTGCTCCCCATTGAAATCAATGGGGCAGCGCTGTAATACCACCGGCAAAACGCCGCTATTGTGGTGTATTGCTGGAGGTTTTAACCCTTTCTTGGCCGCTAGTGGGAGGTAAAAGTGCCCCGCTAGCGGCCGAAATGCGCCGCAAATCCGGCGGTAAAACGCCGCTAAAAGTAGCAGCGTTTTACCGCCGACGCTATGGGCGGTGTGGTATGAAAGGGGTCTTACATCAGAGTAAGCCCCCCCCTTTAAATCAGATCCTCCATCACTCCTCCCTTACACCAGTATCGCCTCTAAAGCCGCGTACACACGTGGCGGACTGTCTGGCCAACTTAGTCCGTCAGACAATCCGACGGACAGTCCGTCATAGTTTCGAATGAACGGACTTGCCCACACATGGCACTTTTTGAGCGGACTAAGTCCGCCATACTAACCGCCCTACTTTTGAAATGAACGGACTCGCCCACACACGCGGAGGAAAGTCCGCTCATTTCGAGCGCATCTCCAGGTAGGCGGGGCCCGCGAAGGAGACGTCGCTGACCCCGCCGCCTGGTATGGACTTAAAGGGGAACCCCAACGCCGAAAAAAATCGGCGTGGGGGTCCCCCCCAAGTCCACAACAGACCCTTTTCCGAGCAGGCTACCCGGCCGGCCAGGAAAGGGGGGCGAGCGAGCGCCCCCCCCTCCTGAGCCGTACCAGGCCGCGTGCCCTCAACATGGGGGGGTGCCTTGGGGAAGGGGGGACCGCGCGGCCCCCCCACCCCAAAGCACCTTGTCCCCATGTTGATGAGGACAAGGGCCTCTTCCCGACAACCCTGGCCGTTGGTTGTCGGGGTCTGCGGGCGGGGGGCTTATCGGAATCCGGGAGCCCCCTTTAATAAGGGGGCCCCCGGATACCGGCCCCCCACCCTATGTGAATGAGTATGGGGTACAATGTACCCCTACCCATTCACCTGTAAAATAAAGTACAAAAAAAAAACACAACACACAAGATAAAATAATTTATTGCACAGCTCCGGGGGTCTTCCGGGGTCTTCTCGCCGGATTCCTCCGCTATCTTCTTGTAGCTCTTTTGCTAGCGGAGGAGTCCGGCTTTCTTCCTCGCCGCCAGCCTCTTCTCCCGACTTCGGGGGTCTTGTCCCCCTCTTCGGTTCTTCTGCCGGGCCACCGCGCCTTCTTATAGCTCTTTTACAGGCGGTGGCCCGGTCTTCTGTCGCCGCCGTCGCCGCCGCCTTCCGTTCTTCTTCTTCTTCTTCTTCTTCTCCAGGAGATGTTGCCTCGACGCTCTCTCCGGCCGGAATGCCAGGGACGCGCTCCGCTGCCACTTATATAGGGACAATGGGGCGGTGTCACATGGCTTTATGTCACATGGGTTGGTCACATGGTGACCCCGCCCCCTTACGATGTCATAGTCCCCATGTGACATCAACCCATGGAGAAAGCCGGACTCCTCCGCTAGCAAAAGAGCTACAAGAAGATAGCGGAGGAGTCCGGCGAGAAGACCCTGGAAGACCCCCGGAGCTGTGCAATAAATTATTTTATCTTGTGTGTTGTGTTTTTTTTTGTACTTTATTTTACAGGTGAATGGGTAGGGGTACATAGGGTGGGGGGCCGGTATCCGGGGGCCCCCTTATTAAAGGGGGCTCCCGGATTCCGATAAGCCCCCCGCCCGCAGACCCCGACAACCCTGGCCGTTGGTTGTCATCAACATGGTCATCAACATGGGGACAAGGTGCTTTGGGGTGGGGGGGCCGCGCGGCACCCCCCCATGTTGAGGGCACGCGGCCTGGTACGGCTCGCTCCCCCCCTTTCCTGGCCAGCCGGGTAGCGTGCTCGGACAAGGGTCTGTTGTGGACTTGGGGGGGACCCCCACGCCGATTTTTTTCGGCGTTGGGGTTCCCCTTTAAGTCCATACCAGGCGGCGGGGCCAGCGACGTCTCCAACTACCTGGATACCCGCTCGAAATGAGCGGACTTTTCTCCGGGCAGGAAAAGTCTGCTCATTTCAAAAGTACGGCGGACTGGCACACACACGGGCGGATTGTCCGCCGAAATGCGAGTCCAGCGGACAGTATTTCCAACATTCCGAAATACTTAGTCCGCCAGACTGCACGCTGAAAAAGTCCGCTGAAGCCCACACGCGAGCGGACTGTCCGGTGAAATGTGTTTTGGCGGACTAAGTAGGCCAGACAGTCCGCGGCTTTACATTAGCATCCCTTCCCTTACATTAGAGTCCCCCTTTACAAAAGAATCCCCAGCATTCCCTCTTATATCGGGGTTTGCCATGTCCACCCTTACATCAGAGCCCCCCAGCAGTCTTCCTTACATCACAGCCCCCCTTACATCAGAGTCCCCAGTGTTCCCCCTTACATCGGTGTCCACAGAGTCCCCTTCTAATGCAGAACCCACAGAGTCCCCAGCGTTCCCCCTTACCTCAGCGTCCACAGAGTCCCCTTCTAATGCAGAACCCTCAGAGTCCCCCTTACATCAGAGTCCTCAGTGTTCCCCCTTACATCAGCATCCAGAGTCCCCTCCATATTCAGAACCCTCAGAGTTCCCCCCCCCCCCCCCCACATCAGGGTCCCCCTTACGTGTCCACCCGTGCATCAGAGTCCATTGTTACAATCAAAGATCCCAGAGTCTTCCCTTATATCTGTTCCCCCTTACATTAGAGTCCCCATCAGTGAATCCCTTTACATCAGAGTCCTCAGCTTCTTCTAAACATCAGAGTCAACAGAATCCCCACTTACAACAGAGTTCCCAGCATTTACCCTTCACTGATATCTGGAGGAAGATGTAGTTGGGTCATAGAAAATGAATCTATAAATAGTATGACCTCTATGGAGGACAGTATACATATTTACAGGGATAATATGTTTGTTGCTAGCTCTTTAACCCAATGTGAATTATAAAGGTTTAATGACTTGATCTAAGTTTCTTGCAGTGTGAAGCTGTCTAGACTCCCCAATACAGGGTATCCAACAGGCACACGTGGCAAACCAGCTCTCACTCCTCTTCAAGGTAAGAGCTGAACCCCCAGTACTATAGTGATAATTAGTTACTATGGGAACAAGCCTTTGTGTATGAGGGATGCATTGTGGACAGGAATGTAGAGACTTCTGTGTTCACAAGCCAGGAATCATTGCCGCTCCATCTCATCTGTTAGCAACAATAAACATGCGCTGCGTTACCCACTTATCTCTTTACTGGATTTTCTCCACTGCCACAGGCATCTGCAATAGATTTTACAGCAGTGCGCTTTACTGACCTCAGAACAAGCTTCTACCCGTATAATTAAAGAGAAAAAAAAACACTTAATCTGAAACACTTGACTTTCAGTCCCTTAATTATCTCACAAATGTACTGGATTACAGGCCAAGATCATTTCTCAAATAGTTTGTGTGTACCGGCATCTCTTTACATTTTACTGGACTACAGAGAGATGCAGGTTTGTTTTCTAACAAGGAATGGTTTTATATTATTTTGGAAAGACTAGACACCCTGGCTGTGTATTTACAGCTATTACTGGCCAAGGAGGAGATTTCATCTACATCCTTGACATGACCGGGATAGCGGCTCTTTTTTATTATTTAGGTGAGGGTCATAAGCTTTAAGTTGAGCTCCAACCAAAAGGGCAGGTTCCGCTTTAAGGGGGGTACCCATTTTTGACAAGTAGCAGCTGCCACTTCCCCTCCGACCCCCTAGGTAATTGGAAGCAGAAGTCCCCCCCCCCCGCCCCTACTGCCTGCAGTCTTTGGGGACATGCGACAGGTCCCAGAAGACTGCGGGGCCATTCACAATGCGCAGAGTGGCTCCCACATGCACAGTGATGCCGGCCCAGGGGACAGATGACAGGAGGTAAAAACGGTTGGGGTGAGCCTATCGCTAGACCATGGGACAGGTGAGTGGCTGTTTATTAGAAGTCAGCAGGTACATTTTTCGTCTTACACAGGAGACTGGAGCGTCTCTTCAAGTAGGATTCATACATTGTTGCGTCTCCATGCTGCTGATCTTCTTCAGCATTTTTTGGAGCCTTGACATCTTTTAAGGCAGATTTCCTGACAATAACAATAATGTCTGTGCAATGTGTGTTGAAAAAGCCACTCTTCGTTTCCATTGGAGGTCCATATGACAGGGTGACAAACAAAGGGCACCTGAGCAACGATCACCAGGTATTATTTTAAAGACTGAAAATGACTTTTGAAATTACACTAACATGTTAAAGCTTATACGACTATAGTGATTTTTTTTTCACCCTATAAAGTAAAAAAAAATTCTAAAAAGGAAAATGCATCTATTAAAAGAGAAACTGAACAGTAAGACTTAATTCACATATTGCTGGGCATGATTTCAGGGCAATTTATCAAAGCAGTCTGATGCGGTTTCGTTCACCGGTTCAGGTGCGAATTTGGAAAGTGTATGACACTTGAAATCACACCTGAAACAGACCTAAAAATCATACAGGACTCTTAAAACACAGACTGTCGCTATCCCGAACATATGTGAATTCGCTCCATAGAAAGCTGGTTCGGTTCACGTGGCATGTGAATCAAAATGCATCCAATTCGCATATATGTGAACCAAGTCTTAAAGTACATACAATCTCCACATTTACATGTTACCCACCTAGTAATGTATATAGAGAATTCACAGTGGCTGGTACGTTGCTTGTAAAAAACCGAATAGCATTCCTAGACATGTTGGGAACAGGCAGAAAAGTCTCATCATGGGGATCACTGAAATCCCTGAAGACCAGGAGGGTGCAAACCCTACACACCTCCCAAACAGAAAATTGTTTTAGGGTAGGGTTCAGTCTTAAAGCGGTATTCCAGTCGTTTTAGTTTATTAAAAGTCAGCCGCTATAAAAGGTGTAGCTGGTGACTTCTAATAGACACTCAACTGTCCCAGGGTCCAGCGTTATGGCCGCCCGAAGCCTCAATCCTCCCCCTTTCCACGGCGCCAGCATTGCAAGTGTGGGCACCTGGCTGTGACAGCTTGCGGCTTCACAGCTGGGTGTGCACTACACAGGTCACACAGCACCTTCTCAGTGGCCGTGCAATCTTGTGGGACCTGTGACACGCCCCAGAAGATTGCAGGGAGGGAGGGAGGAGGAGAGGAGTCGCCGCATAGGTGGCGAGAGCGGAAGTGGGAGCTGGGTACCTGTCAAAACTAGGTACCCGCTCCCTCCCCAAAAAAAATTACATGCTAAATAAGGCAAGTAAGGAGACGAGGAGTGCTTTATAGCAACAGGAATTGTCCACTTTGTGCTGAAAGTAGACCCAGTTCTAAAATCACTATGTTTTGGACCAAGCCACAACATCCCATCCCCAATACTGTGCTTGAAGACATTGCCAATTACATGTAAAACTACCCATGCAGCTGTAATAAGTGATCTAGTGACATAAACAAGCTCCCACTTGCAGAGTTGGAATGGTATATTCTTGTGGTCCTGGCTTGCATGGACTGCCTTACCTTATGCGCTCTGGCTTTAGATGAAAGTTTAAAGCCTGCACCAGAACAGCCTCTGAGAATGGATGTTTTCCTGGCGGTCTCTCAATGTCCACATGAGCAGAATTGCAGAGTGCATGGACCCCAGAGTCTGTACGGCTAGAAACGTAGATGGTGGGGGTGCCAATAATACGCAGTTTCTGTAATGCCATCTATAGACAAGAAAAGCATGCATTAAAGAACATCAAGCAAACATAGCTGCTACACAAAGACAAATAACTGCTTGACTTATTTTCAACTGAGGCAGCACAGTGGAAAAGTGGTTAGCACTTTCACCTAGCAGCACTAGGGTCATTTTTCTGAATCCCAACCACTGCACTACCTGCAAGAGTTTCCTCTGGGAACTCCAATTTCCTCCCAAACTCTAGACATGCTGTTAGGTTAGTTAGCCTTAGTATGTGTTTGAATGTTAGTTAGGGGCCTTATATTGTAAGCTCCTTGAGAGCAGGACACTCTACTTATTTACACAGCACTTCACAGTATATATGTGAAGTGCTGTGTAAATTGATGGTGCTTTATAAGTTCCTGTAATATTAACTGGTCTTCTCTCTAAGGCTAACCACTGTCTTCCTCTTTGGTATTCCATCTCCTTTATTAGTATTAACGTTTATGTGTAGCCCAAACTGTACCCCTCTAGGTAAACTCAACCGCTCTATTAATCTTGGTAATCACCGTCACTAGGACAGGTTGATTGGAAATAAAAAATTGCACAAACCAAATGGTGAGGGTAACCTTCATCCCAATGTACTTCAATGTTAGACCCAAAGCTATTGGCTATAGACAGTAATTTGTGAGGAGATTTCAACAGGAACCATCAGCCTGCAGGATATGAGACATAATTCATTACATGTACAGTAAGCTATGCGAATACAACGGTGGAAAAAATTAACTTCAGGCCACAGTTCAGGCCATTTGTGAACCCTCACCTTATAAAACAACCCCATTCATTTTAAAATAAAAATGCAAAGATATATATGCCCACCAAGCAGCCTGTGCCCAATACAGCCTGTGCCCAGCATGCAACCTACCTGTGGAGGGGAAGAGAGGGGAGCCGCCGGCAGGATGTTCAGAGCAGGGAACATCACAGCTTTCAATAGCTGTATGTTCCCCTGCCGCACACCGTCACATAAGCCCCTCCCCTTGTCTGAGGAACTTTGATACATGTCACCCGTCCTAGGATTGGACGGGTGATCTGTCTATCAAAGTCCCGGAAAAAGAGAAGGGGCTGTATGCGACGGCGCAAGGCAGGGGAACATACAGCTATTGAAATGAAATTGAAATGCTCTGATCATCCAGCCGGCTCCCCTCTCTTCCCCTCTGTGATTGGCGGAGCTTTTATTGAGCTCCCGCAATAAAATAAAATAAAGTTCTGTTTCATGACTCAGAGTGCTTGAAGTGAATGCAAGGCTGGCAGGGTGACAGACAATACAGAATTTCCGCAGCCCCTATGGGGGTACCGCTACATACACACACACACACACACACACACACACACAGTTGTGCTCATACGTTTAAATAACCTGGCAAAATTTACGATTTCTTGGCCATTTTTCAGAGAATGTGAATGATAACACAAAAAACTTTTCTTTCACTCATAGTTAGTGTTTGGCTGAAGTCATTTATTATCAATCAACAAAGTTTACCCTTTTTAAATCATAATGGCAACAGAAACTACCCAAACAACCCTGATCAAAGGTTTACATACCCTGGTGATTTTGGCCTAATAACATGCACACAGGTTGACACAAAGGGATTTGAATGGCTATTAAATGGTAACCATCCTCACCTGTGATCTGTTTGCTTGTAATTAGTGTGTGTATATAAAAAAGGTCAATGAGTTTCTGGACTCCTGACAGACCCTTGCATCTTTCATCCAGTGCTGCACTGACCTTTCTGGATTCTGGGTCATGGGGAAAGAAAGAAAAAAATGTCAAAGGATCTGTGGGAAAAGGTATTTGAACTGTATAAAACAGGAAAGGGATATAAAAAGATATCCAAGGAACTTAGAATGTCAATCAGCAGTGTTCAAACTCTAATCAAGAAGTTGAAAATAGAGGGGTTTTGTTGAAACCAAACCACGGTCAGGTAGATCAACTAAGATTTCAGCCACAACTGCTAGGAAAATTGTTTGGGATGCAAAGGATGCAAAGAAAACCCCACAAATAACTTCTGGTGAAATACAGGACTGTGAAAACATGTAATGTGGCCATTTCAAGATGCAGAATAAGGAGGCACTTGAAGATAGATGGGCTGCATAGTCGAGTCTCCAGAAGAAATACATTACTATACAAATGCCACAAAGTATCCCGCTAACAATATGGCAAACAGCACAGAGACAAGCCTCAAAGTCATTTGGAGTGATGAGACCAAAATTGAGCTTTTTGGCCACAGCCATAAACGCTACATTTGGAGAGGAGTCAATAAGGCCTATGATGAAAGGTACAAAGGTTGATCACTGATGTTTTGGGGATGTGTGAGCTACAAAGGCACAGGAAATTTGGTCAAAATCGATGGCAAGATGAATGCAGTATGTTATCGAAAAAATACTAGAAGAACATTTGCATTCATCAGTCAGGAAGCTACGCATGGGACGTACTTCGACATTCCGACAGGTAGCCAATGACAGGTCGACCTGTCATTGGCTACAGCAGAATCAATTGAAGTTTCTGGAGTCATCATCTCAGTCTCCTTTCCTCAATATAATTGAGCCACTCTGGGGAGATCTTAAACGTGCAATTCATGCAAGACAGGCCAAGAATTTACAGGAACTGGAGACTTTTTGCCAAGAGGAATGGGCAGCTTTACCATTTGAGAAGATAAAGAGCCTCATCCACAAATACCACAAGACTTTAAGCTGTCAATGTTAAAGGGAGCAATACACGGTATTAAGAATTTGGATATGTAAACTTTTGATCAGGGTCATTTGGGTAGTTTCTGTTGCCATTATGATTTAAAAACAGTAAATACAGTTGATTGATAATTAATGGCTTTAGCCAAACACCATGAGTGAAAGAAAAGTTTTAGTGTTATCATTCACATTCTCTGAAAAATGGCCAAGAGATCATAAATTCTGCCAGGGTATGTAAACTTCTGAGTACAACTGTATATTATATATATATATATATATACACACACACACACACATATATATATATATACACACACACACACACACAGGTCTATATGTATTTGGACACAGGCACAATTTTATATTTATCTGGTATATACCAAAACATACTCAAGCTATAGTTATATAATGGATGTGGGCTGCAAGTGCCTACTCAGGTTTAATTTGAGGGTATGTACATCCAGATCAGAGGAAATGTTTAGGAATTACGGCTATTAAGAATAGCTAACCCCCCCTCCCCCTTTTCAAGGGCCCAAAAGTAATTGGACAATTGAATCAAAAGCCATTTCATGTCCAGGTGTGGGCTACTCTTTCCCATTTCTTAATTAAGCAGGTAAAAGGTCTGGAGTTGATTCTACGTGTGGTATTTGCATTTGGAATCTATTGCTGGGAACCAACATCATGGGTTCCAAGGAAAAACTAAACAAATCCATCAGGGAGATAGCAGCAACATTAGGAGTGGCCAAATCAATAGTTTGGTACATTCTGAGGAAAGAAGAACGCACTGGTGAGCTCAGCAACATAAAAAGGCCTGGAAGTCCACAGAAGACAACAGTGGTGGATGATCGCAGGAGCCTCTCTATGGTAAATAAAAATCCATTCACAACATCCAGACATGTGAAGGACACTCTCCAGGAGGTGAGCCCATCATTGTCAAAGTCTATAATCAAGAGAAGACTTCACAAGAGTAAATACGGAGGGTTCACCACAAGGTGCAAACAATTCATAATCCTGAAGAGTAAAAAGCCAGATTAGACTTTGCCAAAGAAACACATCTAAAAAAGCCAGACCAGTTCTCGAAAAGCATTCTTTGGACAGGTAGAAAATAACTAAGCTTAATCTGTACCAGAATGACGGGAAGAAAAAAGTGTGAAGAAGGCTTGGAACAGTTCATGATCCAAAGCACACATCTGTAAAACATGGTGGAGGCAGTGTGATGGCATGGGTATGCAGGGTTTCCAGTGGCACTGGGTCACTGGTGTTTATTAATGATGTGACAGAAGACAGAAGCAGCCGGATAAATTCTGCAGTGTTTAGAGATATACTGTCAGCCCAGATTCAGCAAAATGCAGCAAAGTTTATTGGACGGCGCTTCACAGTACAGATGGACAATGATCCAAAATGCACTGCAAAAGCAACCCGGGAGCTTTTGAAGGAAAAAAATTGAATATTCTGCAATGGCCAAGGCAATCGCCTGATCTCAACCCAATTGAGCATGCATTTCACTTCCTGAAGCTAAAACTAAGGCAAAAAGACCCACAAAGCACAACCGAAACCGAAGACAACTACAGTTAGAGCCTGGCTCTAACAGAAAGGAGGAAACCCATGGGTTCCAGACTTCAGGCAGTCATTGCCAGTAAAGGATTCTGAACAAAATATTAAAGATTTCATTTTTGATTATATTCATTTTTTTCAACTACATTTGAGCCCCTGAAAATGCGGGGGGGGGGGGGGGGGCGGCTCTGTATAAAAATGGTTGTATTTCCTAAAGTTTGTACTTGATATTTATGTTCAACCCCTTGATATAAATCTGAAAGTTTGCACTTCAAATTCATTTGGATTGTTTTCATTTTAAATTTATTCTGGTGGTATACAGAGCCAAAAGTATGAAAATTGTGCCTGTGTCCAAATATATATGGACCTAACTGTATATATGTATATATATATATATATATATATATATATATATATACATACATACTGTATTTGCTGGCGTATAAGACTACCTTTTACACTTAAAAAAAATGCCCAAAAATCGGGGGTCGTCTTATACGCCGGGTATACAGGTATACAATGCTGCCCGATGGATGTCAGCCCCCAAATGTCTGCTAATACTGTATGTGGCTTCAGCTACAAACTGTATACGCCGTTGAGCCTGGCTTTTACGAAAAAACTCAAGACCTTCCTCTTTTAGCAGATGATCAAAGCTCGCCACAGCGCCTAGAGGCGATTCAGTTCGCATTGTGCGCTATACAAATATTTCATTCATTCATTCATTCAATCCCGGCGAGCGATGTATTCTATTAATGAATACAGAGCCTGCTTGGATTGGAGTAACAACCTCTGCCAATCCGAGCAGGCTACATAGAGTAGCCTGCTCGGATTGGCTTTGAGAGAGAGAGAGGGAGAGGCAAGGGCTGATGATGGTACAGCCTCTGCCAATCCAAGCAGGCGTTGTATTCATTAAAATAATACACTGCTCACCATACTTCCCTGGGTAAATCCATTCACTGATCTCCTACTACTATACATCCTGCTATTTGCCTTTGAGGTCCCAGGCACCCAAGAGGGACAGGTAAATCTGGGACATATGACAGGGGGGTTATTAAATGCATTTTGGTGGACAATTCCCATAGAATGTAACCCAAAAGTGGTATAGGTTTGGTTAGTGAAAAATTCTAATTTCCAGAGTTGTGGCATTCAATAGATCTCTGTTTGTGTTATTATTGTTTGATTTACTTTATGACATAACACAGCATGGCGGATGAGTAGTTGGCATTCTTGCTTTGTTTTTTTTAATCGTTCTAATGTTTTTTTAAAATGGCGTTGCCTCAAAAGGGGGGTAGTCTTATACCGTGAGTATTGCCCAAAACCTATGTTTTCACTTGAAAAATAGGGGGTCGTCTTATACGCCGGCAAATATGGTGTATATACACACACACACACACACACACACACACACACACACACTATAAATACCCTTTAGTTCCCCCCTTTTTTATAGGCGATTACATAATTCCTATTCTCAGCTGCATAAGAAATCAGAGACCGGGGGGGGGGGGGAGGGGGTGGACAACAGCAGCAGCACACTGCTCTTCCCAGCGAATGGCTGTGGTGGGGGGCATATTAGGACAAGCCTGGTCATTGGCTGTGTTCTCAACACAGATAGAAAACTGACCATGCTGTGCTTTCATGACAGTTTTTGATAGGAAAGTAGAAGGCCCGGCAGGAACACCGGGTATTTTAGAAAAAGAAAGCAATACAAAGAGAACAAGTACTTTTTCATACAAGGGTACCTTGACCAGCACCGTGCATGGCATGTCTACATATTGGCTCTCCAAAAGCCCCTGGATTCCCCTGGCTAGTCTAGCTGTCATACATCAAGGCTGGAGTTTGCAAGTGCTGAGACACATCCTGGACTTTTTCAACTGCAGACATGTATGCAGATTTAAGCCATGGAGGTTGTTATTAACATCTGACACCATTGGTTGCACGGCTTTTTATTTTAAGGTTATGCCTTTTTATCTCAATAAAATCTACACTTTTTGATTCACGGATTTTTCACTAGTTTTTGCCAAGTTATTATACAATAAACAGTTACACCTGGACTAAAGTGCTTTGATGGACCTTACTGCGGCCTTTTTCACAGTTCTTCTCCCCAGGAATATGTCCAAGCAACTAAGGTCCACAGGACTGCAATTTTTGTTGTTCTTTCTGCAATTGCTCTCCTTTCCAGCAGAAGCCTGATTTTTTTGTGCCTATTTTAACAGATCCATAAAGAATGCCTTAGAATGGCGGGTCAAAGAGAAACTTTTTCACTCTCCATGTGTATCAAAATGAAATAACTGTGTCTGGGCAGCTTCATCCAAAAAACTACTCAGGATAAAATGGGAGTTAGGCCAAAGATCTCAGGAGAAGATTCAATTACAAAGTGCCGAGTCTCCTGTCCAATCTTGGAGCATTGGCACATCTAAGTTACTACAGAGTTCGTGCCCAGGGCCCAAAATCCCTAGACACCCCTGCATAGAATTAAAAAGAAAAGCAGTTTGATGTTTACAAGAGGACTTTCTCATAGTGTATGTGGCTATTCATCTAGCACTGAAAGAGCTGAACAAATATTGTAAATCTTGTGTGCGAGTGCCGCGTGCCACCTAATCCAAGCAGCAGGGGGCATGAGCCGCAGAATGAAGTGGTGCTGGGTGCATGCCAATTTGACGGAAAATAGCCTTACGGATCTTCTATAACAGCTAGGGAGAGCGTCTAGTGATAATCCCTGTCTGCATTCTGCTGTTCCAACACATTAGATAGAGGAGGGGGTCTCATGCTGCAAAGAGTCTGAAAGAAAATAAAATGTTCTGGTCACTTATAGCAACCAAATGTTGCTTTTTTACTTCTCCATTATAACAAGAAAAATGTCTACCGACCAAAGACTAAAGATCTACTCCAAGGAAATAGCTTAAATTAAAATACATGTACTGAATTTGCATTAGTTGCCAAAGTATTTGTATTATGGTCAACTCAGTTGTGAGATTTCAACAGTGCAACCAGCCTGAGGAGCCGATTTTTCTATACTACAGTTTAAGTGGTTGTAAAGGCAGAAGGATTTTTATCTTAATGCATTCCATGCATTAAGATAAAAAGCCTTCCTTGTGCAGCAGCCCCCCCCCCCCCCCCCCACAGCCCCCCTGAGCTCATCTAGATCCAGCGATGTTGCAGGAGTGTCTCGGCTGAATGGGACTCCCCACTTCATGAGACAGCAGAGCAACACCATTGGCTCCATTGCTGTCAAAGGTAATCAGCCAATCAGGAGAGAGAGGGGGCGGGACCGGGCCACGACTTTGTGTCTGAATGGACACACAGAGCTGTGGCTCGGCTCGGGTGCCTTCATAGCAAGCTGCTTGCTGAGGAGGCACTCGACAGGAGAGAGGGGCCAGAAGTACTGATGAGAGAACCAAGAAGAGGAGGATCTGGGCTGCTCTGTGCAAAACTACTACACAGAGCAGGTATGTACAGTTGTGTGAAAAAGTATTTGCCCTCTTTTCTGATTTTTTATTTTTTTGCATATTTGTCACACTTAAATGACTCAGATCCTCAAACAAATTTTATTACTACACAAAGATAAGCCGGGTAAATACAAAATGTTGTTTTTAAAATGATGGTTTAATTTATTAAGGCAAAAAAGCTGTCCAAACTTGCCTGGCATTATGTGAAAAAGTAATTGCCCCCTAAACCTAATATTGGTTGTGCCAACCTTGGCGGTAACTGCAATCAAACTTTTGCGATAACTGGCAATGAGTCTTTCACATCTCTGGGGAGCAATTTTGGCCCACTCTTTGCAGAATTGGGGGGTTTTCCAGCATGAGCAGCCTGTGTAAGGTCATAATACAGCATCTCAATTGGATTTAATTTCAGGCTTTGACAAGGCCACTCCAAAACCTAAAATTTGCTTTGTTTGAACAATTTGGCGGTGGACTTGCTATTGTGAATTCTATCATTGTCCTGCTGCATAACCCAAGTGCAATTGAGCTTAAGGTCACAAACTGATGGCCGGACATTCTCCTTTAAGATTTTCTGATAGAGCCCAGAATTCATAGTTCCATCAATTATCGTAAGTTGTCCAGGTCCTGAAGTTGAAAAGCAGCCCCAGACCATCACACTATCACCACCATGTCTAACTGTTGATATGATGTTCTTGTCATGAAATTCTGTATTCGTTTTATGCCAGATGTAATGGGATGCACACCTTCCAAAAATTAAAATTTTTGTCTCTTCAGTACACAGAATATTTGCTTAAAAGTCTTGGCGATAATCAAGATGTTTTTAGTAAATGTGAGATGAGCATTTGTGTTCTTTTTGGTCAGCAGTGGCTTTGGCCTTGGAACTTTTGCCCAGTCTCTTTCTTATTGTTGAATCATGAACACTGATCTTACCTGAGGTAAGTGAGGCCTGTAGTTCTTTAGATGTTGTTCTGGGTTCTTTTATGACCTCCTGGATGAGTCGTCGTCATGCTCTGAGTAATTTTTGTAGGTCGGCCACTCCTGAGAAGGTTCAACACTGCTCCAATTTAACTCCATTTGTGGATAATGGTTCTCCCTGTTCTTCACTGGAGTTCCAAAGCCTTAGAAACAGCTTTGACACCTTCCTAGACCGATACATGTACATTACCTTGTTTCTAATCTGTTCTTGATTTTTTTTTTTTTAGATTGTGGCATTTTGTGTGGCTTTTTGTGATCTGTTAGCATGCATCACTTTGTGAGATAGCTTCTATTTATGTGATTTTGTGATTCAACAGGTCTGGCAGTAATCAGGCCTGGATGTGACAAGTGAAATTTAACTCTTTAGCTTTCCAGAAAATTGTGGTTAATCACAGTTCATTCATGATTCAGCATGGGAGGGGGCAATTACTTTTTCACATAGGGCCAGGCAGCTTTGAACAGCTTTTTTCCCCTTAATAAATTAAATAATAATTTAAAAACTGCATCTTGGATTTACTCGGGTTATCTTTGTGTCATATTAAAATTTGTTTGATGATCTTAATCATTAATTGTGAGAAATACGCAAAAAATAAAATAATCAGGAAGGGGGCAAGACTTTACCATCACTTTAGCTTGTATCTAAAGCCAAAAATGAAGCTGTAATAATCATAGCTGTGGTAGCTGACTTCGTTTCTTTACTTTTTTCCTTTTTTTTTTAACCGGTGGTCTGGTCAGTAACACACTTTGTGTAAAAGCACACAGAAAATACGCAAATCACGCATTTCCATTTATTTCTATGGGAATAAGAACGCGTCTAAAACATGAAATCTGCTCAGTTTGTGCTTAAAAAAAAAAAAAAGCTACAAAACTTTTTTGAGCTTCAAGCGTTTGGCTTCAGCCGACTTGAAGTGGAGATGTGAACTATCTCCATAGAGAACAATTGATTTTTTTTTCTCCTCCAGCGTTTTGGAGCTTCAAGCTGAGGTGTGACTGGGGCCTTAGGCTGTATTCACACAGGTCGAAGCTACAAAGCAGTCAAAACATAAAAAAGTAAATTAATTACTGTCAATAGTGCTTTTTCACACCTGAGAAGCGCAAATGCCTGTAGCTAAAAAAAAGTTCTAGATTTTTATAGCTCAGATTAGGCAGATTGCAGCCTTTGGAGTCCCACAGAATTGCATTTTTGCGCATAAAAAAAAATGAGCATTACATGTGTTTTAACATGCATTTTTTTCTTTTTCTTTTAGCTCATATGTCTGCACAGTGACAACTGATGCTGTGCATAAAATAGTACGACAAAACATGATGCCCAGGTGTGAATGCAACCTTAGAGTTACTAGTTTGCGTCTCAAACTACCAGCAAGCTTTGAAATGGCTGGTGTCATAGCTGATCACATGTGCAGCAGCATGGCAAGTGCAGATCAAACAAACAGAGAAGAAAGCTGGATAAACTATAGTAGAATTTTGTTCGACGTTTTTCGTTGTAAGAACACATGCTCATTTTGCATCAGTGGGGTCAAATTGACATTTGTTTTCAACTGTAGCGACAAGAAAATTTGAAACAAGCAGGATGACATTTTTTTTCTTGTATGTATTTATTTCTAACAGTGTACGGTATGTGGATTTCATTCGGTAAAGTCCATGCATTCCAAAAATCAAACAAAATATTAAACTACTTTTCGAATGACATTAGAATGTTAGAAACACAGAAAAGTGACAGCAGAAACTACTAAATTGTCCATTGAGTATGTCCCTTTTTTTTTAAGCAGTTAAAGCAGTTGTATAGTCATTTTTGTAACTTTTACCTACAGGTAAGCCTATTACAAGGCTTACCTGTAGGTGAAAAAGGATATCTCCTAAACAGTTTACAGTTACAGTTTAGGAGATATTCCCCTCGCAATGAGCCGCTGACTTCAGCAGGGCATGCGCACCGGGGATTCTCGGCTGAAAGTCCGGACCCTGCCGGGAAGAAAACTCGCGCACGTATGTACGGAAGTTACGGCATCACGGCTCCGGCCACTCACAGTGCCGGAGCCGCGATACCCGGAAGACACGTCGAGGGAACATGTCAGCTCCCTTGGCATGGACCGAGTGAGATGCCGGTGCCTCGTTCTAAGTATCAAATGCTCTGCTGAGATCAAGATAGTCTATTTTCACTGCACCACCCTGGTCCAAAGCGTTAGTGATATAGTTAAAAAATACAATCAAATTAATTTGACATGATCTACCTTCAGCAAAGCCATTCTGCTTTGAGTCCAGCGAATTGTGTGTTCTTAGGTGATCAATGATCATTCTATTTAGGAGTGAATCCATTACCTTGACTAGAACAAAGGTTAAAATCACTGGCCTGTAATTGCCAGCTTCTATCTTGCTACCCTTCTTGAGGATGTTCTGACAATTTTCCTAAGAATCTTTGTAATAAAAAAAAACTTATGGCAGCTTCCTTGCTGGAAAGACTAGGAAACTCTTGTAAAGAAGAGCTGGGGGTGGGGCTTACTGGTGCTGCATGTGTGTCTATGGACGCACATACCCCAGATCGGGAGCGCACCCACACAGGTGACCCCTAGCAGTCGGCTTGTTAAAGCGGGAGTAAACACACTAACTTTTTTTTTCCTGACCTGCAAGGGAAAAAAGACATAATGAGCTAGTATGCACCACATACTAGCTCATTATGAAATACTTACCTTAGAACGAGGCCCCAACCTCTCGCCCGATCCACACCGAGGGAGCTGACATGTTCCCTCAGCGTGTCTTCTGGGCATCGCGGCTCCGGCGCTGTGAGTGGCCAGAGCCGTGATATCGTCACTCCCGCTCATGCGCATGGGAGATTTCTTTCCGGCAGGGTCCGGCATCTGCCGAGTCCGGACTTTCAGCAGAGAATCCCCTGTGCGCATGCACCACTGTAGTCAGCGCCGCATTGCGAGGGGAATATCTCCTAAACCATACAGGTTTCGGAGATTTTATTTTTTTTTACCTACAGGTAAGACTTATTATAGGCTATATAATATATATAATAAGGCGTATAAAAAAAAAAAAAAAGACTATACAACCACTTTAAGGGGAACACCAAAGAGAAGTTAAGAAACTGCTCTGCGCAATATTATAAAAAAAAAAAAAATAAGAAAACAAAATTATCCTTTAGAAAAACTGTAAGGTTTTTTTTCCTTTTGGGATATATATTTTTACAATTTGAATAAAAAATGGCCATTGTAAGCACTGCTTTCACTGTTGGTCTCAACCCCCTACTTGCCATTTTTGCTGGAGACCTTGGTCTGTTAGTGGAAGTTGCAAAAAAAAAAAAAAGACTTACTGAAAGGATCAACAGGTAACAAAAGTATGTTACAGGGAAGGAGACTCAAAATAGCAAATGCTGTATTAAGGATATTGACAGACTGCATCATACGTCATCTTTATTTTACCCATAGTTCCACTTTAAGTACTAAAGATGTTGGATGGGTGAGCAATCAAGACACTATAAATGGTTTATTGAGATTTTTAATGTGCCAAATAAGCATCTATAGAAATGTAATAAAATGTAATTACAAACAATAAAATCAGATAACAACAACAATAAGAGCCGGTTCACACAGCGGGCGATGCGAGGCGACGCGACTCGCCTCGCTCTCGCAAGTCGCCCCCGTTCTGTACAATGGAACCGTTCTGAGAGGAGCGACTCGAGTCGCTCCGACTCAGAAAAAAGGTTCCTGTACTACTTTTGGGCGACCTCGGGGTGACTTGCATTGACTTCTATACAGAAGTCATCTGCAAGTTGCCGCTGAGGTCGCGGCAGGTCGCGGCGAGGCAAGTCGGAGTCGCCTCGCCTCGCCTGCAGTGTGAACCGGCCCTAAAATGATTTGGTTCTGTTTGCATAGAATGAATACCGGTTGTATGAAATCTCTGTAACCACCTTTGATCAACCTAGTGCTCAGCTTATTTTAATTACATAGTAGGTGAAGTTGAAAAAAAAGACACAAGTCCATCAAGTCCAACCTATCTGTGTGAGATATGTCAGTATTACATTGCATACCCCTGTATGCTGCAGTCGTTCAGGTGCTTGTCTAATAGTTTCTTGAAACCATCAATGCCCCCAGCTGAGACCACCACCTATGGAAGGGAATTCCACATCCTTGCCCCTCTTACAGTTAAGAATCTTCTACGTAGTTTAAGGTTAAACCTCTTTTCTTCTAATTTTAATGAGTGTCCACAAGCCTTGTTAACTATCTTTTGCGAAAAAGTTTTATCCCTATTGTGGGGTCACCAATATGGTATTTGTATATTGAAATCATATCCCCTCTCAAGCATCTCTTCTCCAGAGGGAATAAGTTCAGTGCTCCTTTCCTCATAGCGAATATCCTCAAGACCCTTTATTAGCTTTGTTGTCCTTCTTTGTACTCGCTCCATTTCCAGTAGATCCTTCCTGAGGACTGGTGCCCAGAACTGGACGGTATACTCCAGGTGCGGCCGAAACCAGAGTCTTGTAGAGTGGGAGAATTATTGTTTTATCTCTGGAGTTGATCCCCTTTTTAATTCATGCCAATATTCTATTTGCTTTGTCAGCAGCAGCTTGGCATTGCATGCCATTGCTGAGCCTATCATCTACTGGGACCCCCAGGTCCTTTTCCATCTTAGATTCCCCCAGGGGATCTCCCCCCAGTGTATAAATTGCATTCATATTTTTGCCACCCAAATGCATTATTTTACATTTTTCTACATTGTTATTATCTCATAACATTCAAATAGAAGGGTAAGCTGCAACTGTTGATGGTAGATATAAATTTACAGTTAGTGCTCATGCACACGGACGTTTTAAAAAACTGGCTGCAAAGCTAGCTCCGATGCCTGGAAAAATCGTTGTTAAAAACGTGATTTTTACCACGTTTTGCATTGGCGTTTTTGCGCGTTTTTTAGCGTTAGCGTTAAGTAAGCGTTTTTTAAGAAACACAATCTCTTGGCTATAGCACTCAGAAAACAAAGAAAAATATGTTGCGCGTTTCCCGCGATTCGCGTTTTTACAGCTCTAGCTCCACGCCACGGAACGCACTGGTCCTGGGTTTTTTTTACAGCTTAAAAACGCCTATGCCATTTGCAGCTCAAAAACGCCTAGGTGGGCATGAAGCCATAGACTAACATGGACAGCCGTTTTAAGCTGCAAAAAAAGCTCAAAAAAGTGGCTGTAAAAACTTCCGTGTGCATGAGGCCTAAAACCTTGGATTGCCAGTAACTTGGTCTGCGAGTGTTTTGCAAGACAAGCAACATTTTTAAATACACTTCGACTTGATAAACAAGCAATGGTCTTTATTTGTGAGTAGCATCATGTCACAACTGATTATAAAAGAGAAGAGATGACTACTGGAGAAATACTATACAGTAAAACCTTGGATTGCGAGCATAATTCATCCTGAAACATGCTTGTAATCCAAAGGATTTCGTTGCTTTATTTGTGTTTTAGGGCTGGTTGATGTTTCATATTTATGGAGTCATACAGTAGAGCTGGGGTGTTTATTATGGGGTGGGCATGATCATATCATCTTTGTCCAAATCATGTTATGGCCCTGAAAGCAAAGAGCATCCAAATAGGGGATAGTAGGGGACATAGACGATAACGGGAGCCCCACAGACTGATCACAGTCATCTAATAATCTTTATGGCAGACTCCCCAATATTCACACACATCTATATAGAAGAGGACTATATGGCATAGGAGGATGTATGGTACAATCCTCATATATAGTTCTCCAAAAAGGGAGGTTTGGGAAGAAAATATCTGTTCTTCATCAACCCCAGTGTACATGAAGTCTACTCGCTGGCCTGCTTACCCATTATACTCTATAGATGGAGAAGCAGCGTTGTCACATCGGGACAGGAAGTTTGTTAGAATTGACACAGGGGGTGCAACTATACAGTGCTCATATTTTATAGTGTAATAAATAAGCGTTATTTACTTACCTCTTTAAGCTCTAATAATATACCTTTCTTCCTCCATATAAGAATACGTGAACAATATGATACATTTTTGCACTTTTTGTTAACATAGAACATATATTTTTGAAAAATACTTGAAACAATTGCCATTTCCCTGCCCTCAGAGGCATAAGGAAAGGCCTATTCAGACTTTATACCAGGGCCCTCTTTGCATTAGTTTTCTTTTGTTTTCACCTGAGAATCCTGCCAATAACATACTTGAGCCCTAAGGAAACAACGCTCACTCATTCTACTATATCTATAGAGGAGCAGAGTTACCCTAGGAGAGGAAGTGTCATAAGACTACAGGTCACCTCCTCTTCTCATTTATAATTTTCCACAGAGAGAACTGGGAACAATGCCAACTAAAAAACAGTCAGGAGAGAGCACACTAAGGCTCCTTTCACACTTGTGCGACTTGGGATTTGACTTTTGAGACCCCAAGTCCAGTGGCGGCTGGTGAAGTTTTTGGATGGGGGGCGCCAAACCCCGCCCATCATGACCCCGCCCACCATTTGGCCCCTCCCACTTCTCATAAAACACGCCCCTTATGTAATCGGAAAAAAAGAAGATAGCGGAGGAGTCCGGCGAGAAGACCCCCGAAGACGGAAGACCCCCGGAGCTGTGCAATAAAATATTTTAACCCTGTGTTGTGTTTTTTTTTTGTACTTTTTTTCACAGGTGAATGGGTAGGGGTACATTGTACCCCATACTCATTCACATAGGGTGGGGGGCCGGTATCCGGGGCCCCCTTATTAAAGGGGGCTCCCGGATTCCGATAAGCCCCCCGCCCGCAGACCCCGACAACCAACGGCCAGGGTTGTCGGGAAGAGGCCCTTGTCCTCATCAACATGGGACAAGGTGCTTTGGGGTGGGGGGCCACACGCCCCCCCTCCCCCAAGGCACCCCCCCATGTTGAGGGCACGCGGCCTGGTACGGCTCAGGAGGGGGGGGGGCCGCCCGCTCGTCCCCACCCCCTTTCCTGGCCGGCCGGGTAGCGTGCTCGGATAAGGGTCTGGTGTGGATCTGGGGGGGACCCCCACGCCGTTTTTTCGGCGTAGGGGGTTCCCCTTGGAATCCATACCAGACCTAAGGGCCTGGTATGCTCTCGGAGGGGAACCCACGTCAAATTTTTTTTCAGAAATTTGGCGTGGAGTTCCCCCTTCAGAGCTCATTCTCTGATTGGCCACGGCAAAAGTCGCCTGGCCTGGGGAAACCTTTCCTGGCTGTGAAAGCTTTTTGCATTCATTCAGCTAAATGCACGAACATTCTCCACAAAGTCGAGGCTAGAAAGCCTTTATGCGGTGACTCACCTCTCACTGTCTGGCAGCTCCGCTCGGGCTAAGGAACGGAGCTGCCTACGTCACTTCCGGGTTTCGTGATGCAGCCGAAAGCCGGAAGTGACTGCCTGTCTAAGAATGACAATGCTCCCGCCCGTAGAATCACAGTGATTTTACGGGCGGAAGCTAGTCGGCGTTCTGCAGTGCGCCGCAAGGCGGGTTTTTAAACCCGCAAATGAAGCGCCATGGATGCAATCTTGTGATTGCATCGACGTGGCGCTTCTCATAGTGCACTGTGACCGGCGCCACAGTACACTATGTTAAATTGTTTAAATGACATTTTTTTTTTTTTTTTTTTTTTAAGGGCCGTTTTTTTTTTTTTTAGTTTTTTTTAACTTTTTTTTTTTTTTTTACACCTAGGGAGAGGGGGGGCGGCGCCCGGGCCGCCCCCTATGGGCGGGCCGCCACTGCCCAACTCGCAAGACATGTGAAATTCAATGCATTTCTATGACAGCTGTTCCACTGACATTACAATAGTCGCTGCAACTTCACAAAAGGTTCCTCCATTACTTTGGTATGACTTGATGCGATTTTGGTCCATGGAATGTAAAGTCAGAGCAAAGTTTGACCAAGTGTCGCTCCAAAGTTGCACTGGAAATCATGTGACTTGCTAATGTAAAAGAAGCTCAAGTTAGCTCACAAAATTTGACAGGATCGACAGTTTTTGCCCCCAATTAGCAAATAGATACAACCAACCAATTTTAACCACTTGCCAGCCACCCTATAGAAGTTTTACTGCTACAGACAACTGCGTTGCACAGGATCACACGCTAGTGGCTCGCTCTCGCTATGATTATACATAGCAGGAGATGATCAGTGGGTCCCGCAGACCCCATAATCACCGGCACCCACTGATCATTCAGTACACAGGCAGATCATCATTCTGTCAGTAGGGAAGGCATTGATCCCATGTTGCTGAAAAGCAGGAACATGGATGAATATCTTCCCTAGTAAAATCACATCCCACACTACAATAAAACACCGGCTAGGCACACAGTTAAGCCTTTGATTGCCCTTGATGTTCACCCCTTTCCCAGTCAGTGTCATTAGTACAGTTACAGTGCATATTTTTTATGTCACTGGTCCCCAAAAAGTGTCAGTGTCCAATTTGTCTGCCGCAATTTCACAGTTCAACTATAAGTTGCTGATCGCCGTCATTACTAGTAGAAATAAATAAAAATTCCATAAAAATATCGCATAGTTTGTAGATGCAATAACTTTCGGTAAACCAATCAATATACACTTATTGGGTTTGTGTTTTTTTTTACCAAAAATTTGTAGCAGAATACATAATTTTATTGGATAATTTTTTATAGCAGAAAGTAAAAAAGATATATTAATTTTTTTTAAATTGTCGTTTTTTGTTTATAGCGCAAAAAATAAAAAATGAAACGCAGAGTTGATCAAATTATAACAAAGTGCAAAGTACTCCAGCACTGGTAAGGTAAGTAAATAAAATAAAATTGATAATAATAAGAGTGATAAAGTTAATAAAAGCTGCACCAATTTTAGTAAACACTCACTTTTACAATGCAAATAACTAAATAAATTATTAGTGCGCTAATATCAAACCTTAATATAATAATTCCGTGCTATAAAAAAAATCAATAAATTAATAAAAAAAATCCATGTATAAAAAAACATTAATCAATACTCCATAAATACGTGCAACCATGT